>NC_080419.1:85848271-86165771 GCF_029873635.1 Malania oleifera
TCAAAAGGTCTTTAATCAGGGTTGTAATGACAGGCCATTGGGTGAGGGCTACGAAAGAAATGAATAAGGAAAATTAAAGCAAACTGGGAAAATACTTGGCGGAAAGAACAATCAAAGAGATATCCCCAGGATTCACACCATAACTTTCTCTCGACAATATGTTCATATTGGTGACAATATTGTTGTTGTTGTAACCAATGAAGTAGTATTAAGTACACCTTTAACAAAATATGAAGTGATCCATACTCAACTTATTGAGTCTCTGCTCTTTCTTTCTTTGTTTGTTTTCTTTTCCTCTTCCCTCCACCCCCCCCCCCTTTTTTAGACAAAATTTCTCTTTAAATGTAAGTTTCCACTAAAGTATTTTCTCAAAATGAAAAGGCAAATTCATGGTTTTTCAGGCTTAGAACGGGAATGGTTTATATGGTTAAAAGAACAAATAAAGGCTTATATAACATGAGGCTCAAAGGACTATGAAAATACACCATGGAATGATGACATGATAATCAGGATGATTGGGAAGGCTTTTTTTGGTTATGACAAAAAAAAAATTTGCCTAGATCATTTCTCTAACATTTGGTATCAACTAGGATTTCTCCTCAAGGATTCATCAACGGATTCTAGAGCAAAGCAAGATTGAACTCCTCTGACCTAATCAATTCTACTTATTCTCTTTATAAGCAAAATGAAATAGAGAAAAAGAACGACTTTGTGTGCAATTTATGTTCAAGGACAGAGATTTAAATCAAAGTACCCACAAAACTCAACTTGACATAAAAGAAATTTTTGAAAATTTTTATCAATCTCATTCTCAATCACAAATTTTAGAGTTAGAGAATTAAATCATACTCAAATACATGCTTGGTAAGAAAATCCAACAACTCAAGACTTATAAAATCACATGAAAAGAAAAAAAAAAGCATAAGAACAATAAACATTACCAACAATCAATAAGACCAAATCACACCCCCAAACTTAAACTAAACAATGTCCTCATTGTAAATCAAAGGTGAGAAAGATTGAAGAAATGAAAGGAACTTCCCTAATTTCTTGGTGAATCAGTCGAAGAATTAAATTTCCAACTCTTTATTCATGCTAAATACCCTGCATCAAAAATCCAAATTACTCAAAATGAATAAATAAATAAATAAAGTAATAAAGATAAAAAAAAAATAAACAAAACAAAACTCTTTGGGCTGCCTCCCATAAGCACTTGTTTTAACGTCTCCAGCTAGACTTTTCAATCTTCATCAATTAGGATCTCCAAGAGGAATAAATGCGCAGTTCCTCTCCACTTGTTCTCCATAATAGTGCTTCAATCTCTAACCATTGACTCTGAATATATTTATTGTCTTGTCCTTCAAGTCTATTGCTCCAAAAGGAAAAAACTTTATCAATTGTATAAGGACCTGTCCATCTTGACCTTAACTTACCTGGGAAGAGTTTTAATTGTGAGTTGAAGAGTGTTGTCCTGGAGCAAACTCACGCCTAATAATCTGTTGGTCATGCAACTTCTTTGTCTGTTCTTTATAGATTTTTGCATTTTCATACACATCATTCTGGAACTCATCCATCTCATTCAATTGAAGAACTCGCTTTTCCCTTGATGCCTTCAAATCAAAATTAAGTTTCTTTACAGCCCCATAGGCTTTATGCTCCAACTCAGCCGAGAGATGACACGCTTTTCCAAACACTAATCGGTAAGGGGAAATCCCGATAGGTGTTTTAAAAGCAGTTCGGTAAGCCCACAAGGCATCATCAAGCTTCTTTGCCCAATCCTTTCTATTGGATTTAACCATTTTCTCAAGAATGTTTTTGATTTCTCGATTTGAAATTTCAGTTTGACCATTCGTTTGAGGATGGTAGCCAAGTGTTATCTTATGCTTCACACCATATTTAGAAAGAAGGTTGTCAAATAACTTGTTGCAAAAGTGGGTCCCTTCATCACTAATAATAGCTCGTGGAGGGCCAAATCTTGTGAATATATTCTTATATAGAAAGTGAAGCACTACCTTTGCAACATTTGTTGTTATAGCAATTGCTTCCACCCATTTTGACACATAATCAACTGCAAATAAGATATAAAGATAGCCAAAAGAGGGAGGGAAAGGACCCATGAAATCTATTCCCCACACATCAAATAATTCAATCTCTAAGATATTTTTCAATGGTAGCTCCTGACGTCTTGAAATATTTCCCATACGTTGGCACCGGTCACAAGTTTTCATTAAAGTATAACTATCACAAAAAATAGAAGGCCAAAAGAAACCACTTTGAAGTACCTTGGTTGTTGTTCATGTTGCTCCAAAGTGTCCTCTATATGATGAGGAATGGCAATGATGAAGAATGGCTTGCATCTCTTCTTCTGGCACACATCTTCGTATGATTTGATTAGAGCATCTTTTGAATAGCAAAGGCTCATCCCATAGATAATATTTCACATCATGCAGAAACTTCTTGCGTTGATGGTAAGTGAGATCTGAAGGTAATACTTTGCAAGCTAGGTAGTTTACAATATCAGTGTACCAAGGAAGCTTGATTTCACATGCAAACAATTGCTCATCAGGGAATGTTTCTTGGATCACTGATTCTGGTCTTACTTCCTCTTGCTCCAACTGAGAGAGATGATCAGCAACTGAATTTTCGCTTGCTTTCTTATCACGCACCTCTAAATCAAATTCTTGCAAAAGCAGGATCTAACGAATCAACCTAGGCTTGGCCTTCTTCTTACCAAACAAAGTGCTGCATGATTAGTGAATACTATCACATTTGTACCAATGAGGTAAGACCAAAATTTATCACAAGCGAACACCACAGCAAGCATCTCCTTCTCAGTTGTTGTATAATTTAATTGAGCTTCATTCAATGTCTGACTTGCATAATATATGGCCCTAAACATCTTGTCTCGCCTCTGTCCTAGCATTGCTCCAATTGCAAAGTCACTTGCATCACACATGACTTCAAAAGGTTGACTCCAGTCAGGTACCCTCATAATTGGTGTTGAAATTAGTTTCTCCTTGATTGTGTTCAAGGCTTGCAAACAAACATCATTAAAGTCAAATGCATAATTTTTTTCAAGAAGATTACATAAAGGTTTAGAAAGTTTAAAAAAATCCTTTATAAATCATCTGTAAAATTTCACATGTCCCAAAAAGCTTCGGATTCCCTTCACATTCTTTGGGGGTGCTAGTTTTTCTATTATTGCAATTTTAGCTCGATCAACTTCAATTCCATTAGATGACTTTCTATGGCCAAGCACAATCCCTTCTTGAACCATGAAATGACACTTCTCCCAATTTAGGACTAGATTTTTATATTCGCATCTCTGCAAAACAAGAGCCAAATTATGCAAACAATGATCAAAAGATGTACCAAAAACTGAAAAATCATCCATGAAAATTTCCATTATCTCTTCCACCATGTCAGAAAAAGATAGCCATCATGCAACACTGGAATGTCACTGGAGCATTGCACAATCCGAAGGGCATCCTCCTAAAAGTAAATGTTTCGTAGGGGCATGTGAATGTAGTTTTCTCCTGATCTTGGAGGGCTATGGCAATTTGGTTATACCCCGAATAACCATCTAAGAAGAAATAAATGGAATATCCAGCCAATCGATCTAGCATTTGATCAATGAAGGGAAGTGGAAAGTGATCCTTCCTTGTTGATTTATTCAACTTGTGGTAATCCATACATACACGCCACCCTGTGACTGCTCTTGTAGGAATAAACTCATTGTTGTCATTTTTCACTACCGTAATTCCACCTTTCTTTGGTACAACCTGCACTGGACTTACCCATGAGCTATCTGAAATAACATAAATAATTCCAACATTTAGGAGTTTCAAAATTTCAGCTCTGACAACTTTCTTCATTGCTGGATTTAATCTTCTTTGGTGCTCAAACGACGATTTGTAAAGTTCCTCCATTAAAATCTTGTGCATGCAAATTGAAGGACTTATACCTTTTATGTCAAAATAGTCCATCCCAAGGCTGTTCTATGCTCCCTTAAAACACGCAACAACTTTTCCTCTTCTTAGGATGTGAGTGATGTTGTGACAATCACTGGAAAAGTGTCACTATCCCCTAAGAATGCATAGCAAAGATGCTTAGGTAATTGCTTCAACTCTTGAGTCGTAGTTTGCTGCATCTTTTCTTTATAAATTCCAGAATCCGTCTTTGCTACCATAGGTTCTATCCCCCCCCCCCCTTCATTGCTAAGTATTGTACTTTGCTGTAAGGCTCTCAAGGCAAATGCATAGTGGAGTGATTCCTCACTAACAAAGGGTAAATCAGATTCACAAACAACAGAATTATTAAAATCATAAGCATGAGATAAAGTGGTGATACACTCTTCTAGATGATCAACCGGTACAACTTCTTGAAAGGCTTCTTCTATACATTATTGAGTGACATCTACCCGAAAGCAAGTGCTTGGATCTTCAGGGAATCTCAAGGCTTGGTAGATGTTGAACATGACCTCTTCCTTATTTACTCTCAATGTTAGCTCACCCTTTTGAGCATCAATTAACGCCTTTCCAGTGGCCAAGAATGGTTGGCCAAGAATTAGTGGGACTTCTTAGTCTTCCCCCATATCTAACACCACAAAATCAGTAGGAAAAATAAATTTATCCACCTTTACCAATACGTCTTCTATGATTCCATATGGATACTTGATGGATTGGTCTGCTAGTTGCAAATAAATGGTTGTTTGTTTCATCTCTCCAAGTCCCAATTTCCTGCAAATAGAAAGTGTCATAAGATTAATGCTAGTAACAAGATCACATAAAACTTTATCAAAAAATGAATTTCTAATAGTACAAGGCAAAGTGAAACTCCCTTAATCTTTTAATTTTTAAGGCAATTTCTTTTGAAGAACAACACTACACTCTTTAGTAAGCTTCACTGTTTCGAACTCCTCAAAACTTCTTTTCTTGGAAATGATGTCCTTTAGGAATTTGACATAGTTTGGAATTTGTTCCAAGGCGTCTGCAAAAGGAATGTTTATGTGAATTTTCTTAAAAATATCTAAAAACTTAGAAAATTGCTTATCTAATTTTTATTTTTCAAAACATTGAGGATAAGGAAGTGGAGTAGAGAGAATAGAAGGATTGTCAGGAAGTGAAATTGTTGGAGGCGTGTCCGTATCTCTTGGTGTATCATCCACAATCTCCTCTTCTTCCACTTTATTTTTGCTTTGACCATTTTTTTCAGCTGTAGGTGTGGACATGGTTTCCTTTGCTGGTGACTTCTCAATTTCTCTTCCACTCCTAAGTGTGATGGCCTTGCATTGTTCCTTTGGATTCATTTCTGTGTTGCTAGGAAAAGTTCCTCTCTATTGGGTATTTATGGTTGTGGCCAGTTGCCCAATTTGCATTTCAAGATTCTTCATAATGGCTCTCATATTGCTGCAATGAGTCTCAATGATATCCAACTGTGAATCAATCTTTTTAAACCTTACTTTGGTCTCCTCAACAAATGATACCATGGCTTCCTTAAGTGACTTCTTCTCACTTTGTTGACTTTCAAGTCCTGGAGGAGGTTGAAGCACATTCCTTGTATTTCTATAAGACAAATTCTCATGATTTCGAAGCCCTAGATGGTAATATTGTGGCACGGGATTACCCCGATAGTTGTAGTTCCGATTGTTGATGTATTGAACCTGTTAGAAAAGGTGTATTCCCAATAGGGGGGGTGAATTGAAATTTTAAACTTTCTTCCTAAGTTCAACTAATCTTACAGTCAGTATTACACCAACCTAGGGTCTTTCTATGCAATTCCAAATGCGCCGATAAATATAGTATATGGAAATTTAAATTAAGCGCATCATTCACACAATAACATACATGTGCGGTAAATATAAAATGTAAAAATATGGACAAGGCACACGATATGTTATTGGGGTTCGGCCAAAAGTGCCTGCGACCCCGCCTCTAGCTCGCAAGCCGGAGGATTCCACTAATAGCTCACTTAAAGGTGGAGCGGCACCGTTTATAACCAGGTCAAATTAACTAAGGCTGACCTCAACCTTAACTAGGTCAATTAGCGGGGCTGACCTTAACCTACACGCCTTAACAGGATGACGCACCTAACTTTCCTAATCGAGTCTAAGCCAATCCAGTACTATTCCAGGGCTAGTCTCCCTCTCCAGGCTCGTGCTTGGAAATACAACAGATGTGTATTACTATCAAATGGTACAGTGATTATGCTTTCGTGTAAAGCAGATGTATACCCAAATACGAGCAATAACATACACCACAATATGATTCAATATGTAAGCTCAATGTGGTCTAGATGGTTCAACTCTCAAAAATATTTTCTATCAGTGTAATGCATATATGAGAGTGTCAAACAAGCAATCTTTGTATCACAAGATATTCAGCCAACAAGTTCACACAAAGATGTCAAGTCTCAAGTATTTCAATCAACAGGATGTTTCAAGCATGCAAGTATCAAATGAAGTATATGCTTGGTTTGCAAAAGATGTGTAATCTTTGTATTTAACTAGAGATATGAATCAATGAATATTGCAACAAATATTTTTCTCACACAATCAAATATCTCTTTAAAATATTTATCAAGATAAAGCAGACTAGATATTTGAAGGTATTTTGAAAATATTTTGCAACCAAAAACAAACACAATCTTCCCAAGATCTTGCAATGAAGGTGCAAGCTTAGAAGATCTATCAAAGTCTTCTTAGGATAGACTTATCAATAAAGTCCCCTAAGAATCCTTAGGTTTTGCTCTCAAATAAAATCGTATCTATCAAATAGAATAAGGAGAGCAAACCTTTGCAAACAGACACTCAATCCACTTACAAATGATTTAGACACTAATAGAGGGTAAGCTTGAGTGAATGAAGCTAAAAAATGAGTAGTATAGGATTTTAGGTTTTCAGAGGATTCTCCCCTAATCAAAGTAGTTAATCATCCTTCTTTTTAACAAATGATCTCATATATATAGGCATGGGAGAAAATATGACCGTTGGGGACCTATTGGGTATTATTAGGAAAGTTTAATGATGTTTAAAGCATTTTAACCCTATTTAAAAAATATTTAACTGCAGTAAAAATCAAGGCAACCCGAGAGGTCTGGTCGACCAGAATAGGTTCGGTCAACCAAGCCTCATATGGTTCGGTTCACTAGGGGACTTTTGAACTAAGAGCTCGGTCGACCATTTCTCAATTTTCAAGGTTCGGTCGACCAAGCCATTTTGAACTAGCTGGTTCGGTCGACCAAACCGTTGAGATTTCTCCCGAGGACCCTCGGTCAACCAGTTAGTTGGAGTTCATTTTTGTCTCGGTCGATCAGATGGTCAAACTTTTGACCCCAGGGGGTTTCGGTCGACGAGGGCTTTTTGAACTATTCTGGTTCGGTCAACCAGAACCTTAGTCAATCAGTTGACCCAGGTAGGTTTTGGTCGACCAGGTCAAAATGAACTGACTTGACTGGTTGACCGAAAGTGCACCAAGTGTGCATTTCGGTCCCGTTTTGAAGCATACAACCCTATTCGAGTGCCTAACAAATATATGTGTAAATGTGTGTGTCCTAGGGTCACTTGGGGTCCAATTTCAAGACACCAAAAAAGTCTGGTTTTGGTCGACCAAAACCCTAAGGTCTTTCTAAGGTCACTTTTAGTTCGCATCTGGTTTGAGCTTACAAAATAGATCATACATGTGATGTGTGTGAGCTTATTACAAACAAAATGTCCTAATTACTATTACAGACCAAATAGATATGAAATGCATTACAAAAGGAGATTTGGTCTTCAACTTCACTTTCTCTTCGTGCCGTCAATGTATCTGCTAATGTAGACCTACACAAGAACTAGATAGTCATCAAATATATGAGTATTTGTCATTATCAAAACCGGGCGTGACTTATAAGGTCAACAGAACCTGTTCTTGACTCACTCCATTGCTCAGATCTATCCTACTTGTAACTGCCACATATTCTGCACTTTGTGGTATCCTCTAGGTTGTCAAAGCTGAAATCTGATGGGATAGAGAAGCAACTTGAGCTGAAAGGGCACCAAACGACTCCAATTCATGAATTCCAGCAACTTTCTTAGCCATAGTTCCTTCGGTTGGCCATTGAAAGGTAATTGAGATCATCTCTTCCAAAAGAGAAGTAGCACCCTCGAGTGTCTTTGACATCAAAGTTCCCCCAGATGCAACATAAACTAAAGTCCAAGTTTGCCCATTTAACCCATTATAGAACATCTAAATTTGCAACCAATCCGGCGATTCATGTTATGGGCAGCATCGAATCAAATCTTTATACCTTTCCCATGCTTCATAGAGTGACTCAAAATCATGTTGCTTGAATTGACCAATCTCACTCCTGAGTTGGGTTGTTTTTGCAGGTGGAAAGAATTTAGCAAGAAACTTTTCTACCATATCCTGAGAACTAGTGATACTTTCTGGTTGTAAAGATTGTAGCCAACCTCTTGCCTTGACCCTCAAAGAAAAAGGAAATAATCTCAGTTTAATGGTGTCTTCAGTAACACCATTGATCTTTATAGTGTCGCAAATTTTCAAAAACATCGTCAAATGAATATTGGGATCATCAAGTGGTGATCCACTGAATTGCGCTTGTTGCGCTATGCTGATCAAAGCGGGTTTGAGCTCAAAATTGTTGGCATTAATGGTTTGGCGTCTAATACCCGAGTAGTTGTCACTCACAACTAGTCGTATATAATCGTGCAAGGCACGTGGTTGCTCATTCTGTTGTCCGTTCTCCATGGCTAGTACCTTCTTCTTTCTTAGTGCTCTGAAAGTTCTTTCAATCTCCGGATCAAAGGGAATAATTTCACGGGTTCTAGCACGACGCATCCAACATAAAAAAACACACTTGAAATAAAGAAGATTAAAAAAAATAAAATAAAGTAAAATAAAAAGAAAAAAATATAAAAATAAAATTCTAAATTAAAACCAATATTACTTTGTATCGATATTGACAAAAATAAGAAAAACTCAATTCCTGGCAACGACGCCAAAAACTTGATCGGTGCAAAACTGCAAGTGCATAGTATCATAGTTTTATAATATAGTGATGTGAAGAGTATTGTCCTCACGGATTGGTGTCTTAATTTTACCAAGTACCAAAATTATACTAATCTTGATTTTATTTAGAAATATTAATAATTCTAGAATGCGAAATTGAAATAAGGCTACTTCAAATAAACTATTCAAGGGAAAATAAAACTGGTTGCCACGTATCAAATTAATGAGGGTGAAAACTTATAAGAAACCAATTTCACCTAGTTTCTCACTATGCTTTACTCATCTAGCTAATTTGACTTCGTTTTCTTTGTTTGTTAGCAAATCTCCAATTTTTCCAAAAGCCTCCTTCGATGGTCAATCAGAACCTATTTTGTTTATTATTTAACATAAAAATATGCAAATTAATAACGTAAGAACGCAATAAGACCCTTAATTTTTTTATGCTACGTAAGTTTATACAAGTATTTCGATCTCTATATCCACCTACACTGAATTATCCAAGATCTATCCTATATTTCCCCCTTTCGTTAGCAAATCACAAGACCAACATCGTCTAATTAATGGTCAGTTAATTAAAAGCATTAAGCGTAGAATAACTCAGACACACATTAAAGAAAACAACTACAAATTAGCATCGAAGAGCAAGCATAGTTTAAAACTGGGCTACATCATTTTCCTAGAATACAAAAATCAGTTCATGCCGAAAATTAAATCAAACATAAACGATTTCACCATGCTTTCTTTTATTTGGAGAGTAGAAGACAAAACAACACCCACAGCACCACCGTCGCGCGCCGCGAACACCTTGAGCACCGCCATTACTTGCCGCTTTCCAATTCTAGAAAAGATATTAATTTTTCAATGTACCGCTAACCACCCTTGTTGTTCGTGTGTTGTGTCTATGCAACACCCCAAAAGAAACCCTATTGTGGCTTTTCTTTTCCTTGTATTGTTGCTACTCCCCTCCTCTTCTCACGACCTCCTCTGTGTTTCCCCAAAAGAACCAAATTAAAAACCCTCCTTTTCTTTTCGAAAACCCCAGCGCACACACCCTATGCACACAGGTTGGCCACTATTCTCGTGTTCCAATTAGCCCCTTGTGCGTGTTTCTCCTTGCTACCGCTGCCCCCCCCCCCCCACCATCTTAACCCTAAGTAACTTTTTTTTTTTTTTTAATTTGTGCATGGTTGGGTCGAATCAAGCCCAACCATCTCGTGTTAAAGCCCATTTATCTTGATTTTTCTTCTTTTGCTTCAAGGTGCACACGACCTCCAGTTTAAAAAGTCTAGTTGCTCTCCTTTTTTTTTTTCCTTTTTACAAAACCCAACTCACATCTTATTTAAAGCCCAGCTAACTCAGGCCCTTCTCCAAGTGACCACACGGACAACCCACGTGCATCTCATAATTTTCTTCAACACACTTGCACACATGCAATTATTATTATTATTATTATTATTATTATTATTATTATTATTCTTCTTCTTCTTCTTCTTCTTTTAAAACCACGCACAAGCTCACGATTATTTGACAGCTCACGACTCTTCACTTGTATTTCATGCATGGCTTGTACACGACTTCATTTATATGAGCATGTATGGCAATTGATTCAGACTCCAGCTCACGTACACTGCCGCTCTTTATGCTCACGACCCACATAATGCATGCGACGTATCGTTGTGTAGTGCACAACTTTCTCCAACATTTTTAATTTCGGATTTGATTTCCAAAAAATTTCTTTCTTTTCTTCAAATCTGCAATAAAATCAAATGACCACAGTGAGACCTAAAATCGACAAAAATTAAATAAAATTAGGCCAAAGTTTAAAGTTAAGAAGTGATAAATTGTTCTAATTTATGCCACTCATCCGTATGCATCAAGGTATATGGTCATTGGGAGTGCAAAGTACACGCCTTAACATGCTAAAGGAATGTATGTGCAGGTGTATCTTACTTTGCCACCTATACTAATCATCATCCTATTGGTTAGTCCTCTGCCATGTTCTCTAATGTGACCCCCTCACCTCCGTTAAGGCCTAACATAACCTTTCCCACATGGTGGTTGCTAAACATATATGGCGTCATCATTGGTGTGACATCATCTATATCATCATCATCCACTGGTGGCTAGTGTGTAGGGGTACCCCTATAAAAAGAGTAAGGGGTCTCATTGGCGATGATCTGCATGGTGAACGATGCCATAGGCCTGGCCGATCACTCTAGGGAGTAGTTAGATAGCTGAATATTTCACATCATCTGCTCTTGCAAGAAGTTATAACAAAATTTCTTAGTTGTGGAAAACAATTGTATTTTAACAAAACAATTGCACAACTTATTCACTTTGGATTAGTCACGCCAATTTTTTTATTTTTTTTTGAAAATTTAATTGTTTTGAAAGAAAAATAATAATAACATAAGTTTTGCTAAAATAACTTGCAAGAACGTGCATTTACTTTACGTTAACAAGTTACATATCTTTGGAAAGAATATCACACAACAATCACATACCACATTCGCACCTTCAAAGGTCTCTATGACAATTTAGCAGCAATTGGGAAGCCCGTTTCAGACCAAGAAAAGGTATTTTGTCTCCTCACTAGTCTTGGTCAACAATATGAAGTCTTCATAACAACTATGTTGAAGCCTCTGAGACCATCCTATTCTGAGTTGTTCTCTAAACTCCAAAACTTCAATCGAGGATGCAATTGGTTTTCTAACCCCATTGATGTTCAACTTGCATCCCTCACTCATCAAATAGCATTTTATGGACCACAACAGCGATGTCCCCAATCAAACTCTTCGAGCTATCATGAACCAACACAAAAATTCACATAAATTGGACATGGATTCTAGGCACAACAAAATAGGGACTCAAGGCAAGCTTATACATAACATACCTCTCATTCAAATACACAGCAGCATCCTCCACCAGGTGAACACCGCATGACACCTACCGATAGGGACAAGTATTGTGACCATCAATGTCAATATTGTGGTATGATTGGGCACATTGCAAAGATATATTGGTAGGTGTCAAAGAAATCAGTTTCCCATGATGACATTCCACAAGCACATGCAGCATTAATGCTCGACAACACCATTGCAAACACTGAATGGACTATAGACACTGGGGCTTCCAACCACATGACTAGTAAGTGAGGTATGTTAACTAACCTCATAAAATATTCTGGTTTTAACTTAGTACCAATTGGAGACGGGTGTTCTATGCCAATTCTTGCCTTTGGAGATTCTTATATAAAACCCAAAAAAAAAAAATATGCCTTACCTCTAAATGATGTGTTATTAGTTCTCAATCTAGCAAAGAACTTATTCTCTATAAGTCAGTTAACCACTCAATTCCTTGTTAATTGTGAATTTTCTGATGTTGATTTCTGTGTTAAGGAAATGGACATAGGACAAGCAATGATGACAGGGAAACGCAAGGGTGATCTTTATGTCCTACCAGCGTTACCAGAATTATATTTCTCTCATATATTCAAATCCAACACTGCAGGAGTTTGGCATCAACGCCTTGGCCATCCTTAGTTTTCAACTTTACACAGGCTAAAAAATAAAGGATTAATTAACATTGCAAGGACAACAAAACCACAACATCTATGCGATAGATGTCAACTATGAAAACTTAGTCGGTTACCTATTCTTTTGTTCGGAATATTCAAGTACTAGTACCTTTGAAAAAATTCAATGTGATTTGTGGGGACCTGCTCCTACTCTTTCTATTGAAAAATTCCGATATTATGCTTGTTTGGTTGATGATTTCTCTAAGAATACATGGATTATTCCTTTACGTCAAAAATGTGATTTTTTTCACTGCATATATAGCCCCTGAAAATTATGTAGCTAGACAATTCAACAAGCAAATAAAATTTTTTTATTCAAGTGGAGGTGGTGAGTTCATAAATTCCAAATTGTATACTCACTTTCTTTCCACAGGCATTGTGCATCAAGTATCAGCACCATATAAGCCTGAGCAAATAGGTATAGTTGAGAGATGCCATAGAATTATAAGAGAACTAGGTATGACAATGTTATTTCACTGTGGTGCACCTTTATATATATGGGTAGAAGCCTTCACTACCACTATTTATCTTATAAATCAGCTGCCCTCATCAGCCCTCAATTTTGAAACTCCATATTTTGCATTACATGGAACCTATCTAGTTTACTCCTCACTTCGAACCTTTGGGTCTAAGTGTTTTCCCTACACTTAGGACATGCAACACCGCAAGTTCGATCCTAAAACACTTCTTTGCATTTTTGTTGGTTGCAACAACTAACACAATGATTAAAATGTTTTCATCCATCAAGTAAAAAAAGTTATCTCCCAGCATGTTGTCTTTGATGAGCTGGTTTTTCCCTATAACTCTACACACACCCCCTACTTGATGAAAGAAACACCACACATAATTAGTATCTTTGACACTTGGCTACCGAACAATACCACTCACTCTCCTAGAGACAGTACCTCAGACCCTTCCACACCTTTATGGTTAAGTCCCTTACTGCCATCCTAAGTTACAATAGCATCACTCTCCCAACATTTTGTGTCACCCGAACCTTCACCTCAGCCTCTCCCCAGCATAGTGTCTCCTACCACCACTGACAATATAGCAAATGATTCTCCCGCATTACCTTACAACATGGCTTCACCAAAAACATGATCGCCCCACAAATCATTTCCACCTGATGCCTCCATACTCCCATAACCTAGGCCTGCACCATTAGCATCATCTCTCCAACACAAACACACTTTATGGTCACCCGATCTAAACTCTTTATAGTCAAATCCAATCCAAAGTATGCCTTGACCACACTCACCTCGACCACCATACCCTGTGAGCCTCGAAACATAAAGGCAGCTCCAGCACACCTTGGTTGGACAACAACCATGAATGAAGAACTTGCTGCCCTACATCAAAACAAGACCTGGATACTTGTTCCTCACACACCTCACATGCATATCATTAGTTCCAAATGGGTGTTTAAATCAAAACTCAAACCTAATGGCACCTTAGATTGACTTAAAGCACGTTTGGTTGCCAAAGGGTACCATCAAATTAATGGCATGGACTATACTGAAACCTTTTCCCCAGTTATCAAACTTGGAACAATACACATGATTATAACCATAACACTCATTCGATAGTGATCTATCTGTCAACTAGATGTCAAAAATGCCTTCTTGCATGGTTTAATTTCTGAAGACCTATATATGCAGCAGCCACTAGAAATGGCAGATCTGAACCATCCAACCTACGTTTGTATACTCCATCGAGCACTCTATGGCTTAAAACTTGCACCCCGTGTTTGGTTTGATCGATTTAGTGCATTTCTTCATAAATATGGTTTTTTCTGTAGCCTAGCTGACCCTTCCCTATTTGTTTTTCACTCTGATTTTGGCTCATTAATTTTACTTCTTTATGTGGATGATATATTACTCACTGGATCTACTTCAACACTTGTTACAAATTTCCTTAAACTTCTAAGCAGTGAATTCGCGACGAAAGACTTGGGGCCAATTTATCACTTCCTTGGAATGGAAATCACTCCAACACCCGATGGGCTTCATCTATCTCAATCACACTATGCTTTTACTATCCTTGATCACTCCAATCTGGTTGATTGTAAACCCATGAGTGCACCGCTTGAAGCTAAAACTAAAATTACTTCCAATGACACTCGCATGGACGACCCTAGTTACTATCGGGGACTTATTGGTGCTTTACAATACCTTACACTCACTCGTTATGACCTTTCCTTTAGTGTTAATTATGTCTCACAATTCATGCATGCTCGACTATTTTAGACAGTACACAATTCCAAAGCAAATCGTCAACCATTACATCGACTGTTTCATTGAAAAACTTGATCGTTGAAGATCCAATACCAATTTCCAAAAGACCCAATTTTATGGAATTGAAAAATCACAAATGTATTATCCATCTCCTTTAAATACTACTCTTTGTATAGTATAAGTGTTCACGTTGCCATCCATTGAAATAAAATGATTCTCTCTTCCAAATCCTTTGTTTCATTTTTTTTTTTCGATTTTACTGAAGTGGTGTCTCTAATGACGCGATGAGAGTTTAGTGCAATGGTTGGTGACCATTCCACGATTTTAGTAAAATTGTTGTAAATAAAATAAATAGGTATACAAAAAAGTTTGGAGCTATAGAAACTCAACAGTCTAGTTCTTCAGGAACTAGATGTTGCTAATAATCTTATTCTCATTTTGTTGTAAAACATGTCCTTATATAGGCCAATACTTTGACATCCCAAAGATTAACCATATAATGAACCATTATGTGGGCATACCAAAGGTTGTAACCTATTATCTAGATAGTCATCTACATAAATATACAAGTTTTACAACACTTCCCCTTTGATGACTATATACTATGAACATGCCTCGTTAAAACCTTCACTAAGGAAAATCCTGTGGGACAAAACCTTAATGAAGGAAAAAGAGTACAATATTCATACTTTCCCTAAAAAATACAATCAATTAAGAAATGTCCTTAAGTTGTCACATTCCAATGTTATGTACATGTTTCATGAAAATTGAAGTTGACAATGCTTTTGTGAATAGATCTGCTGAGTTGTCACTTGAACGAAATTTGCAAATGTCAACATCTCCTTTCTTCAGAAGTTCATGAGTGTAAAAGAACTTTGGTGAAATATGTTTACCAAAATTACCGCAAAAGCTATATCTGGTTTAGTGCAATTTTCAAGATACAAAAGTACTCCTATTGCACTAAGATAGGGTACTTCAGGACCAAAGATTTCTTCATCATCTTCTCGAGGACGAAAAAGATCCTTTTTCACATCAAGTGAACGAACAACCATCGGGGAGCTTAATGGATAATATTTATTCATATAAAATTGTTTCAATATTTTTTCTATATAAGATGATTGATGAACAAGAATTCCATTTGTTAAATGTTCAATTTGAAAACCAAGGCAAAATTTTGTCTTCCCAAGATCCTTCATCTCAAATTCTTTAAGTAGTCAGCAATCATTGAGATCTCTTCTGGAGTTCCTACTATGTTTATATCATCAACATAAACTGCGACTATAGCAAATCCATAATTTATCTTCTTAATGAAAACACAAGAACATATAAGATTATTTTCATATCCAATTTTCAATAAAAACTCACTTAGACGATTGTACCACATTCGTCCAGATAGCTTCAATCCATACAAGGATCTTTGTAATTTAACAGAATACGTTTGTCGTTGTTTTAAATTATATACTTCAGGCATTTTAAATCCTTTAGGGATTTTCATATATATGTCATTATCCAATGATCCATACAAGTAAGTTGTTACTACGTCCATGAGGCGTATGTCGAGTCCTTTAGAAACCGTTAAACTAATCAAAAATCTGAAAGTAATTGCATCCATAATAGGGGAATAGGTCTCATTATAATCTATACCAGGCCTTTGGGAGAAACCTTGTACTACACGATGCGCCTTGTATCTCACAATATCATTCATTTCATTTCTTTTATGTACAAAAACTCATTTATACCCAACAAGTTTGACATTCTTGGGTGTTTGGACTACTGGTCCAAATACCTTATGTTTGGCTAATGAGTCTAGCTCAGCCTATATTGCTTCATTCCATTTTGGCCAATCATTTTGATATCGACATTCTTCTACAATTTGAGGCTCAGGCTCATTATCATTAATAAATTCTGAAGCAATCGCAAATGCAAACACATTGTCAACAACTTCATTTCTTCTCCGCATATTTCCAAATTTTAATAAGATCTCATAATTTTTCGATACCAGAACCACTTCTGGTGTTGCTTCTGTGGAAATATGGGGTTGTTGATCTATATTTCTTTTAACCTCTTCTTGAGTGTTAATGAACTCTTTTGCAGTGTCACTTTTATTCATTTCCTTTTTCTTTCGAGGAATAGTATCCTCTGTGCCAATTGGTCTACTACGTTTCTGGCATACTTTAGATTCATTAGTTACTATTCCCATTGGGTGTTCTTCAGGAACAATCAATCTGGTAGAAATATTTGCAGTTGGAACATGTGATTGAGTGACCTTTTTGGTGTTTGTAAAAACATCTAACAATTGATTTGCAACATTCTGCAAATGAATTATTCTTTGAACTTCAAGTTCACATTGATTTGTGCGTGTTTCAAGATTAGACAAAGTTGGTGTGTTCCAAAAATTTCTTGTATTTTTAATCCTTTACCTTTTCCTTCTCCTAATGACGAGAAAACTGATTCATCAAATTGACAATTTAGAAATCTTTCTCTAAAAAGATCACCTGTTAGTGGTTCAAGATATCTAATGATTGGAGGAGAATCAAAACCAACATAAATACCAAAACGACATTGTGATCCCATCTTACTTTATTGTGCAAGTGCAATAGGAACATATACAATGCAACCAAAAATTACAAGATGAGATATATTAGGTTGGTGGTTAAACACAAGCTGTGAAGGTGAAAACTTGTGATATGTAGTTGGTCTAATTCTAATCAAAGACGCAGCATGCACTATAGTATGTCCCCAAGCAGATACAGGAAGCTTTGATCGCATAAGCATAGGTCTAGCAATAAATTGTAAACGCTTAATAAAGGATTCTGTTAAACCATTTTGTGTATGAATATGTGCAATAGAATGTTCAATACTTATTCCTATTGACATGCAATAGTCATAAAATGCTTTTGAAGAAAATTCACCTGCATTATCTAAACGGACAGTCTGAATGGGATGATCAGGAAAATTTGATCTTAACTTTATTACTTGAGTACGAAATTTAGCAAAAGCAACATTACGAGTTGAAAGTAGACAAACATGTGACCATCGAGTGAAAGCATCAATTAAAACCATGAAATATCGAAATGGTCCACAAGATGGATGGATTAGGCCACAAATATCTCCTTGTATTATTTATAGAAAAGATGGAGACTCTAAAGATAATTTAGATGGAGAAGGTCTAACAAGTAGTTTTCCTTGAGCACAAGAAGTACAAAAATAATCACCAAGTAAAAGGACTTTCTAATCTTTTAATGGATGTCCATGTGCATTTTTAATGATTCGTCGCATCATAGTTAAACCAGGATGGCTAAGGTGATCATGTCAAAGTATAAAACTTCTAGGCTCGGAGCACTTCCGGTGCATAAAATTTGATTTAACTATCCTTATTTTTGTGAAATATAGATCAGATGAAAAACATGAAAATTTTTCTAATATGATATTCTGGTTTGAAACTGTAGATGTAATAAAAAGATATTCCATATCTCTTTCATTTTTGGTTTCAACATGATATACATTGCGACGTATATCTTTAAAACTTAGTGGATTTCTTCGAGATCTACTAGAATACACATATCATCAATATACAATTTTGTCCCAGTTGGAAATATAATGTGAACTCTTCTAGAGCTCTCTATTACATTTGCAGAGCAAGATATTGTACTAACATTAAGTTCAGCTAATGTTAGTTGCAAGAAATATTTTTTAACACGAAGAATTGTGTGAGTCGAGCCACTGTCCACCAAACACATGTCTTCCTCCATTTTATCAAGTTTTTTTTGTATGATCTAGTAAATGAAAAGTAAAATTTAAGAATTAGGAAAGATAATAAAATATTACCAAGCATATTATATGTAAAACTTTTAATAAAAAAAATTACAAAAGTTAATTTTTTCAAAATAACATAAACATGAAGATAATTTAATAGTAGACATTTCCATCCCCAACCAAATGATCAATTTTGTCACTAAGATCCTCAAAAAAAAATTTGAAACATCAAAATCAACATCCAAATGAGACTCGTACTTAGCATCAATGAGTTCAAACAAATTCACTTCAACATTTTTCCCTTTTTCCTTTTAACGATTCCTTGTAAATATCAACAAGGTGTTTAAGAGCGTGACATATTCGAGACCAAAGACTTTTTGTTCCACACCTATAGCAAATATTGTCATTATTTTGCACTTTATTATTTTGTTCAGAGCTTTCTTTATTCTTTACTCATCTCTTTTGAGTCTTTTCAGCGCCTTTACTTTCAAACTTTGAAGGATGATCATCATGGTTCCAACAATTTTTCCTACCACAACCCCTTTTATCACCATAACCTCGTCCACGACCTTAAGAAAAAGCCACATTCACTTGAGGGAATAATGTTGAGCTAGTTGGACAAGATTTATGATTTTTTCAACAAAATCTCATTATTTTGTTCAGTTACAAGTAAACAAGAAATTAGTTCAGAATATTTTGTAAATCCACGCTTTCGATATTACTGCTGCAGGAGTACATTCGAGGCATGGAAAGTCGAATATGTTTTTTTTAACATATCATCATCGGTAATTTTTTCTTCACATAACTTCAATTGAGAGCTAATTTTAAACAAGGTTGAATTATATTCACTTATAGTTTTAAAATCTTGCAGTCGCAAGTGTATCAAATCATATCAAACTTTTAGAAGAATTACAATTTTTTTTGTGTTCATATCTCTCCTTCAAGTTGTTCCAAAGGACTAATGAGTCCTTAATAGTAAGGTACTCAATTTTCAATTTTTCGTGTAAATGATGTCGAATGAAAATCATTGCCTTTGCGCGATCCTACAGGGATGCTTGATTTTTTTCTTAAATTGTACTTCAAAGATTTATAACATTAAGGTGAATCTCAACATCAAGTACCCATAATAGATAATTTCTTTTAGAAATATCAAGGCTAACGAATTCAAATTTGTGAGGTTTGACATCATAAAGTCACTTTGAAAACAAATAAAAATTCAAAGCTAGGTAAATATTAAATGAAAATATTATTCTCACATATATTCCAACATAAAAATATTTAAAGACATGTACGCAAGATAAGAAATATAGTTAACATATAAATATAGTTTGACGAAAAATTAAAATTATATAGATAACAAATGTTAAAGGAAATAAGATTCTTACCTTAAAATAATACTAACGAAACTAATCATCTTATTATAAAGCATGTCTTTATATAAAAAAATACATTAATATCCCAAAAGTTAATCATATAATAAATTAAAGGTTATAACCTATTATCTAAATAGTCATCCACATAAATATACATGTTTTATAATAAAAATCAAGTTATCTCCCTTCTTATAAGTCAATTTTATTTTAGCACAATTTTGTAATTAATGGCCGTGTAATTGTGTTTTCGGATTAAAAATTTAATATTTCGGTACAAAACTCGCAGAACCCACGTGCGTACATTCTAGCCAAACATAGCACTCCTCTCCCTGCAACTGAAAAGATCTAATGGCTCCGTCGCTCCCCCGGCTTCCCCCTTCCCCTTCTTCCAGTCCTGCTTATTGAGCTAAGATCAAATGCACCCCATCTGACGACCTCGGACTGCCCCTGCAACCCAGCCTCTTTCCACCGCCCGATCTCCGCCATCCGCCATGGAGCCAGACGTGAGCATCGAGACCGGGTCCATGATCCGCGTCGCCGTTCTCCCGATCGGCGCGGTACCGACGGCGCTTCTGCGTGACTACGCGTCGCTTCTGGTCCAGCACCGTAAGGTGGAGCTCTCTGCCATCAGCTCCTTCTACACGGAGCACCAGAAGAGCCCCTTCGCCAACCAGCCCTGGGAGTCCGGCAGCCTACGCTTCAAGTTCATGCTCGGCGGCTCCCCTCCCTCGCCATGGGAGGACTTCCAGTCCAATCGCAAGATCCTTGCCGTCATTGGCATTTGCCACTGCCCCTCCTCCCCCGATCTGGACGGAGTCCTCGAGCAGTTCGGCACCGCCTGCAAAGGCTACACCTCCGCCCTCGTTCAGCGCTGCTTCGCATTTTGCCCCACTGATTCTCAGGTTATTTATTTATTTTTTGGTTAATGTGAAGTAGAGTTTGAATCAGGCAGCATTGTTGAACTTAGAATGATTAAGGGGACTGTATTAATAGATCGAGAAGATTCAAACAACGTGGTGTTAGTTTCGTTATCCGGAGAAGGTTGTATTAGGTGGGTTATTTCTGTAGAGCTGGTAGTTACGATTTTGATATGTGATTATTATATTTTTTGTCACGGAGATTATATTTTTATTCAAGCAAGATAACTTATATTGAAAAACTTCAAACTGGCTTATAGTAATCCTAGGGGATTAATGTAGGATTTCTGCTATGAACATATGTGGAATTCTGATTACATTTTTCAAATGATTCCTTCTTCTGCGGCCTATGAGTACAGCTGGAATCTTGTGTGTAGTTAAGTAGATAACAACAAGAAGTCAACGACAACAACAATGTCAATAAGCTTAAGTCCTCCCATTAAGTGGAGTCGTTTACATGAATCCTTTTCCGCCAATTCACCCAATCGAGAGAATTTTCCTCCATCTTAACAGCTATTAAATTTTTTTTCATTACCTCATTTCAAGTTATTTTAGGTTTATCCCTATCCCTTTTAATACCATAAACAATAATTAACTCACTCCTCATAGGTGCACTGCTAGGCCTGCGTTTCAAATGCCTAAACCATTTAAGCTGCCCCAACCTTATATTGTATTCGATTAGTGCTATGCCAAGTTCATTGTATATATGATCATTCCTTAATTTCTTTTGGTGTTATACCACTCATCCGCCTTAACATTCGTATTTTGTAAACTTTTATTGTTTCTTTTAGTTGCCCAACATTCTAATCTGTAAAGCATGATTGGCCTTATAGTTGTCTTATAGATCTTTCCTTTTAATTTTAAAGGTATTCTACAATCACACAACACGCTTGACGCACTCCTCTGTTTTACCTAACCTGTTTTAATTCTATGTATTACATCCTAATCAATTTCCCTTCCACTTGCATAATAAATTGAAGATATTGAAATCTACTAGTGCTATTAGTTTCTTGATTATCAAGTTAAATCTTCTCTCTAATACTCTCCGTTACGATACTGAAATTAAATTTCATATATTTTTTCTTATTCTTGGTTATCCTTAAACATCTATACTCTAAAATAGTTTTCCAAAGTTCTAACTTGGATATTGCACTGCTCCTACTTTCATTAATTAAGACAATATCATTTGCAAACAACATACACCATGGGATCTCATTTTTGGATATTCTAAGGGAGTTCATCAATTATTAAAGCAAAAAATAAGGACTCAAAGTACAATCTTGATGTACACATATTGTGATTGGAAATTCTCTAGATTCCCATCCTACAATCCTAACGCTAGTCGTTACTCTATCATACATGTACTTAATAACTTTAGTATATCTATTGCAAACTCCCTTCTTTCCTAAAACTCATCAAAAAACTTTCCACAGTACTCTATCATAGGCTTTCTCTAGGTCAATAAAAACTATATGCAAGTCTCTCTGCCTATGTGCAATTGTGCATTGTGGGGCTACAAATTCGTTTGCTTGTCACATCCTAAGTTGCACATTGAGGTTAGGTGTGAACTTGCCATGAGTAATTATGGATTATCATCAATTTGCTGTTGATGTGCATCGTAGTGCTAGAGTCTTTTGTTTGTCACATGCCAAGGTTTGGTTTTTGAAAATATTTGGTTCAATAGAGAGGTCGACCACTTTGAATTTAAACTGACGATTGTGTTCATGTCAGTGTTCCCAAGTTGGAGTGGTATATCCAATCAGACTCTTTGGAATTTAGTTCCTTTCATCTGGAGGAGTATGATAGAGGACTGCCACCACCATTAATGCAGCGTACATATGTTAGGTGCAGATTTAGGGAATTAGAATGCATGTATTGGACTTTGTTTTTGTGCGTTTTTGTGCTATTTAGGGATTAATTTTTAACTATGTGTTTGAGTCAACTGTAGGTAATTAATACATTTGGTAGTTTTATGTTAGAGACAGTTATGTGCAAATACTTAAATTTCTGTTTTGATATAATTTTGAGGGTCGCACATTTTTAGAATTTGATTTAAAGAAACAAGTGAAACTTATAGTAACTTGTGGAAATTATGAATGAAACTTTGGGAAATTTAAATAGACGACTGTGAATAATTTAGTAGCAAAATGAAAACAACAAATGTCGCTTGTTTTTGTGCTTTTTAAAATTTAAATACTTGAAATTTCAGCTGAAATCTGAAATATTGGAAAATTTTGTTCAAAAGTTTTTGAAATTTTGACTGAAAAGAAGAGCTGTGTTTTCTTTCAAACCTTCCCAAATTTCGACTGAAATTTTTGCAAAAAATTTAATACCATGGTCAACTGTTTGTCATAAAAATTTCCCTTTGTTTCTCTTCTCTCTCCCTCTAATGCACAGCTTCTTTTTGCTTTCTTCTCTCTCTCCCATTATTCCTTCTCACTATTGTTGAGCATCAGTTAGACAAGGCGCTAGAAGGCTGTGTATTGAAGTTTTTATGTGTACACATGCCCATCCTAGTATTCACATACATGCTTTGGGGCACTTTATCATTTTATTGTTTTAGTAGTCAGTGTTGTGCTCATTCGATTCTTTTGGTGATTTGCAATTTTTGATTTTAGATATTTCCTAATACATGTTAAATTAGTGGGTATGAGTTGAAAAGGGTTAGGTCATCAATTACCCATTTATATAAAATGGTTACCCACTTATGACCCTACCCCTCGGTTGACCCATTTAATTTTAAAAATTATGAAATTTCTTATTTTTCATTCACAAATTTTCCAATATTTTCATATGAACTATGTCTGATCCATTAACTCATTTAATTTAAATTTAAGAATGAAAAAATTGTGACCCAACCCAAGCTGAAGAAACTTGTTCAATGGTCACCACTAACCTATTTTGATCCCAAATCTTTGGGGTTACTTTTTCCAATAAACGTTGACTACATTTTTTTATGTTATTTGTACAAGAAGGATGAGTGCTCTTGGAGTAGTTGGTTTGGCTCTAAACCTATGTGCCTATGACTTTGTTTCCCATGAAATCTGTGCAGCGAAAGATCCTGAATTTGAGACTTTCTACACCAAAAATATTCTCTTAAACTAAGGTATTCGTGCTTGGATGGGTCAAATTCTCATCTTCTACTAAAAAAAAAAAATTATCATAAGACCCATGTATGATCTTGTTTTCTCATCAAATCTCAAAAAACTTTGCGTTACTGTGGTTATACTTCATCAATTAATAGAAGAAATTTTAGAAATGCTTTACATAAGGGGATATATTGTTAATTCATTCAATCACATTAAAGTAAAATTTAACGTATTTCAGCATTGGGTTTATGTTATTTTGGTTTATGTAGATGTTTTGTGCAATAATTTTTTTTCTTTAAGTCACCAATACACAAGTTCAGTAAGATGCTTTGAAGTTAATGTCACGTGAATGAAATCGAACTCAGAATTAACAGTGAGCATTGGGTTTATGTTATTTTGGTTTATGTAGATGTTTTGCGCAATAATTCTTTTTCTTTAAGTCACCAATACACAAGTTCAGTAAGATGCTTTGAAGTTAATGTCACATGAATGAAATCGAACTCAGAATTAACAGTGACAATTAGATTATGTTGAAAGGTCCTATCATCTCGCAAGCTTTAATTAGAGGGATAAAAGATGAAAAACAACCTCAACCCATTGGACTATGAACTGTGGAGTTTGTGGAGCAGAGATCAATGGCAGTGGATCTACTGCTCAGCTTGCAGATCCCTATGATCGTTGCATCATTGTTTGTGATCATGTTTTCCTGCAAGCTTGTCAGTGAGTTAATGATAGTTGTTGATCTTGTTTTTACTTTGTCTTGATTTGATTGGATCTGTTCACTTGCTTCATTGGTTCTTCATTGTTTGGATGGTCTGAAGGATCCCAAACAGGTGGCTTCTTCATCAAATGATGCTTGGCGATGGGGGAGAGTCAAAAGAGAGCTACTTTGATTGATGGATGATGGGAGTGGGTTGAGCAGGTAAACCCATTTCAACCTTTTTAGTTAATGGGTCAAAGTGGGTGATCCATTTATGATCCATTTGAATAAAATGGTTTACCTGTACCCATTTGTTAAAGACATAAAGCCAGTGTTTTGATAAAATCCAGAAGAGTTATGGATATTATTTTCATTGCAACACATGTAACTGTGATACCTAAGCCACATGTTGGTTGACAAAAGAAGACTACTACAGCTTGGTGGAAAAATTGCTAGTTGTGTTAATAGCTAGCAAACAAGTACCTTTCCTATGCAGGTAGAATTCAATTAATAAAATCAGTTTTAATGAGTATTCATCATTATTGGGGCTCATGTCATTTTCTTCCCAACACTGTCCTGTACTGTTTGGAAAAGAAATTTAAATCCTTTCTTTGGAAAGGTAATGATCTTTCAAGTTCTTTTGGAAATATAATCTGGGAGAAACTTTGCAAGCCTATTTCTGAAGGTGGAATATGTATCATGAGTCTAGCTGAGGCAAGAGATACTTTTGTAGGTAAATTATCATGGCTCATCTGTAACTCAGCAAACTTCTGCGGGATTACTTGGTTAAAAGCTTACCTGCTAAAAAACAGGAATATTTGGGCTATAAAGTCCCCGCCCAATGCAATTCCAGCTTGGAGAAGGATCCTAAAAATCAGAGACAAAGTGACTTTGTTATTCAAACATAACATTGGAGATGGAAGGAACACTTCACTTTATTTTGATGATTGGCACTCTTTTGGTCCTCTTCAAGAAATATGGTTCTACCATACAAAATGAACTTTTCTTCGTAAAGAGTGCTAATGTCTCTACAATTATCAGAGATAATTGCTGTTATTGGCCAAGGAGATCTTGTTTGATAAATGAAGTATTTGGATTCAATTACTTTCAACCAATCTCAGTTGAGACTGATTTTGTTACTTTTGCTGGGAGAAAGCTGTCGCTTTAACCTTTATCTGAGGCTTGGGAGGCAGTAAGAAAGCATTCTGAGATTGTAAGCTGGTATGAGACTGTAAGGTTTAAAAATCATATTCTCAGGTATGCTGTGATTCTTTGGATGGCAGCTTGGAACAGGTTAAGAACCTTGGATAGAATGGCTAAATGGAAGAATCTTTGTTTACTAAATTGTCTTTTCTGTAGTGAAATGTTGAGAGCAGAAACCACCCATTTTTTTCCTGCAAAATCACTTACCACCAAATTTACTCTGAAATTGCTGCTATAAGAAACAATTACTGCCCTTCAAAAAATTGGGATGAAGAGCTGAGAAAAATTGCTAAAATGAAAGGAAAAATGGCCATCTTTGAGAATTCTACTAGTGATATCAGTGATATTATCTCTTCAATTGGAGGTGATATAAATGCTATACTTCCCATTTTAGAAGACTAGCTAGCAGGATTGCAATCTTCTTCTGTTTAGATCTTGCAACATTTGTTTTGTTTTGGTTTTTTTTTTGTTAGTTCTGGCCTTTAGGCCTATATCATGTATTTCTTTGAGCTTAATATATTCTTCTTACCTCTTTCCAAAAAAAAAAAAAAAAAACACAAGTTCGTGCAAATGACTGATAGAGGTGGCAATGTTGTCCCATAGCCATTTACTTAAGATGGGTATGGGTGCTAAATGTCTATCGGTCAACATTGTCTCCTTCCTTACCCTCCACTATTTTCACTATTGAACTTCTTGTTAGTATTGTGCTTTGCTGACTTCATCTCCCTATCTTTTTTTTTTGGTTGCAGCTAGAGGATGGCAGTGAAAAAGGGGGTAATTTAATTTTGTTTCCTCCTGCTGATCGACAAACTCAGGAGTTTCATTTGCACACAATGATGCAAGATATTGCGGCCTCATTGTTGATGGAATTTGAAAAATGGGTTCTTCAGGCAGAATCTGCTGGAACAATTCTGAAGACGCCTTTAGATTCTCAAGCTAGCCTAAGCTCAGAGGAGGTTTATATTTTAGGTGTCCTAAGGATTTGAATCTGTACTGTTTTTTTTCACATCTGTATAAGCTTTAATTTGTCTTAACTGCTATAGATTGAATATATTTCAACTAAATGATTTGATATGACAAATATGCAGGTGATCAAGGCGAAAAAGCGGAGACTTGGTCGTGCTCAAAAAACTATTGGAGATTATTGCTTGTTGGCAGGGTCCCCTGTTGATGCGAATGCACATTATTCCACTGCATTAGAACTTGCCAGGTTGACCGGGGATTATTTTTGGTATGCTGGTGCATTGGAGGGTGGCGTTTGTGCCTTACTGGTAGGCATACTCTCTAAACAAGAAGTGGAAATTTTTTGTTACTAAATAAGCTTTAACTTGAATAACTCGGGGGGGGGGGGGTGAGTTTCCTGTATACGCCGAGCTTATACAAAATGAAAAATTCTGGAGGAAAATTGCTGTTAACAAATTTAAAAAGAATCATGATCTAAACAATGATATGTCGTTGTCCAAATGTTGTGCAAAAAATAAATTTCCTTGTCCTCTCCAAGCTATTTTCAACCCACATTCCTCTTCCAAAATTTTCTGCAGGATGGACAAAGGAATGGTGTCCCACAACGTTTTGTTCTTGGTTCTACCTATGATTTAGTGAGAGCCCTTCCACACCCAAATACTGCTTCTTCACCTTTCCTGAGAGAACCAAATGAATCCCAAGTGTTGCATGGACCAAACACTGAAGCGTTCACCTGATCACAATGGAGAAATATATTGTTAAAGTATCTCCTGTAATTCTTTCATAAAAAATATTTATTAAACAGGCATCTCATCTTTCATCAAACTGTCAATTGTTAAATATTTTTACCTATGTTGCCTTTGGTGTAAAAAAGACAATTTGAGGGTCTTTTAGCCCTCCAAATTGCCTTCCAAGGAAAAGGGTTCCTATCAAAGTCCTCACATCAATCTATTGCAGAAGATTTGAAAGTATACTCCCTAATTAAAGTCCCAATTTTTGATAGTGCCATTTAGTATTTTCCACCTTTCTTGCATGTAAAGTCTTAAAAAGTAGCTTGAAAGAGAGGGAGAGTTTGACCCTAGTAAGATTGCCTCCGAGATTACTAATTTCTATGAAAACTTGTGTTCTGAGGAGGATGTTTGTAGATCAATGACTGAGGGGTTAGAGTGGAATCCCATTTTCGGAGATTGGATGTGATGGTTAGGGAGACCGTTTGATGCAGAGGAAGTGAGGGTGGTAATTATTGGGATGTAAAGGGATAATGCTTGCTTTTTTTCCTTGATTGCTGGAATGTAATTAAGAGTGATTTGATTAAAGTCTTTGCCAAATTTTATGGGAATGTGATTTTGGGCAAGAGTATTAATTCCACCTTTATTGCTTTGGTCACTAAGAAGTCTAGATCTATTAAGGTAGAGGATTTTAGATCTATTAGTCTCGTCTCTAGTGTTTATATGATTATCGCTAAAATATTAGCTAATAGGCTGAGTGCAGTGCTGGCTAAGACTATCTCTGGTGCTTAAAGTATGTTTGTGGCGAGGAGGCAAATAGTGGATGCTATTTTGGTGGCTTGAGGTGGTGGTGGGAGAAAGACGAGGGGGTTCATTTTGAAATTGGATTTTGAGAAAACCTATGATAGAGTTAACTGGAGTTTCTTGGATACAATCTGTGAGAAAGGGATTTGTTGAGAGATGACGCCAGTGGATTAGGTCCTGTTTTCTATGTGTGGTTCTTAGTCATTGTGAATGGCGACAAAGTGTTGGTTTAGTGCCTTGAGAGGTATTAGACAAGGATACCCACTGTTCGCCTTTTTGTTTGTTTTAGTAGCTGATGTTTTAAGTAGGATGGTGAATAGGGCAATGGAGTGGGCGGGTTGGAGAAAGGGCTAGCAATGGGGAGAGAGGGAGTTGTCGTTTTTTATCTTTAGTTTGTTGAACTTGATGACACCATTTTCTTTTTAGATGCAAGTTTTTGTGAGGGTGTATGGGCTTAAAATTAATTTGGGGAAGCGAGATTTAATAGCTATTAATATGCCCATTAAGTGCGCTAGTGAGTGGTCCACTAATGTGGGGTGCAGTTTATTGGATTGGCCTTTGACTTATTTTAGGGGTTCCTTTGGGGAGTAATCATAGATTTATGGATTTTTGGAATCTAGTAATGGTGAGGGTGGCGAAGTGATTAGATGGATAGAAAGGGGCTTTTTTCCCCTCTTAGGGGTAGAATAACCGCTCTTATTCAGGCTTTTTTGTCCGGTACCCCATTGTATTTGTTGTTTATTTTTAAGATTCCAGTGGGGATTGCTACTTGCCAGTAAGATTGAGAATGATGAGAGATTTATTGTGGTCTGGTATTGGGGGTCATAAGGATCATGTAGTGAGTTGGGAAGAGGTCTACAGGTCCTAAAAAAAGGTGGGGGGTGGGGTGGGGGCTAGGTCTCGGTAAATGACTAGTTTTCCCCTAGAAGATTCTTCCATTTGGCATAGAGTTATTAGAAGTAAGTTTGGTTGAGTGAGAATGGTTAGGATACCAATGCTAGTTTAAGATGTTCTTTGGAGAGCTTGTGGAGGCCTCTCTCTCAAATTTATTACTTATTCACATCTCACACTAAATTTGAGGTGGGTAAGGGTTCTCGGATTTGTTCTTGAAAGACCCCATGGTTAGGGAATGGTGCCTTATCCACATCTTTTCTGTCTCTTCTGATTGAGCTCAGAGCAGAACAGTATTATTTTTTTTGCTTTGCTTGGTGATTTGAGTAGTCCTTTGGCTTCTAGGGATCTCCATTTCAGATCTCTTAATGATAAAGAGTTGGTGTAGCTAGACTCCTTGTTGACTTTATTGAATAACTGTCATCTTTCTTTGGGGAAGGATGTTCGTTTTTGGTCTTTGGATCATTCGGGGGGTTCATTATTGTTAGTCATTTTATGAGTTCTTGACCCGTTACAATTCTTTGTTTCCTCTCTATTTATTTGGAAGGCCAAAGTGCGCCCAAAATTATGGCTTTTATTTGGGTGGTTGTGCTTAATAAATTCAATACGAATAACTTGTTACTGATCAGGACACATTTGAAGGCTCTCCCTCCACATGTTTATGTGTTCTGTAAGAATTCTAAGACAGCATCTCACCTTTTTATGTGTTGTGATTTTGCTTGGAGGATTTGGAACAAGTTATTTGGTGTTTTGGGTGAAAGTTGGGCTTGTCTTCTATTGGTTGAGGAATTGTTGGCTACTTCACTTGTGGGTTTTGGAAGGAGGAAGGATTGGGCAGCGTTATGGAAATGTGGTATCTTTGCAGTATTGTGGGCGTTATGGCTGGAGCATAATGCACAGATCTTCTCAGGGGAAAAAGTTGAATATTCATTATATGGCCTCTTTGTGGTGTGTTGGGTCTGGGTTTTTCAGAGGAGTAAGCTTTCCAGATTTCAAGCAAGATTGGGGGAAATCTGTTGGCTTGATTTTTTCCATTTTTTCTTTGTTTTTTTTTTTTTTAAATTTTTTTCCCATTGCTTTGTTCCAGATTTTTTTACAAAGATGTCTTATTGTCCTTTTTGTAAGTTCCTCTCCTATTAATGAAATTTCTTTTTTTGCTATTAAAAAAATGTAGCTTGAAAAAAGCCTCTTCTTCCCAATCAAAAGGTTCTCTCTTGAATAACAAATTCCAAGTTACTTGATCTCCACTGACAGCCAGAAAATTGTGAAAGTCATTGAGGTTAATTGCTCCATTTTTTTTGGGAATCAAAGCCACAAGCGTTGAATTCGGACTATCCTCAAACTCCATTTGTACAAGTCCTCAAATATACTTCCCAATTTTTTTTTACTTCTTACCAATTTGCTTGCCAAAAATCCAATAGGCACCTATGTTTGGGGCTTCGTCTCTGTTGCACTCCTTCAGAGCATTCACAATTTCCTCCTTCAAGCAAGATGCTTGTGAAGGCAATGCAGCAGGGGACCGTCATCATCATTTAGACTGCCTATTCGACATACATACCCTTAGGCATAGATTTAGGAAACTATGATGCATTTATTAGACCTTCTTGCTGTGTACTTTTCTATTATGTTGGGATTTATTTTTAATTATGTGTTTTAGTTAATTGCAGGGTATAAATACTGTTAATAATGTTTGTTGAACTGGAAAAACCTTATCGCAGCATAGGTCTCCCTCTCTATCTATAATATGTGTCATGCACCTCACAATGACCATCATTCCCTTACTAATTCACGCCTTCTAACATGCAGCTATAATTCTAAATAACCCAACACTAAATGGCCAGCAACCAGCAATACTCCCTCTCAAGATAGAGTATAAATATAATATGATCCTAGTTTGATACAAATGGGTTTAACCTGAGCATCCCCTAGAGGCTTAGTGAATAAATCAATGAGTTGGTATCAGACTTCACATGAACGGTTGTAATGAGCTTGTGCACAAGTTTATTGTGAACAAAATGACAAGTCAACTTCAATTTGTTTTGTATGCTAGTGGAAGACTAGATTGGAGGCAATATGATAGTAGCTTGATTATCACACATCAACTCTGTAGGCTAAGAATGTGGAAAACCAAATTCTTGTAATATGTTCAACCGAATTATTTCAGATGTAATGTTGGCCATGACCATAGTTACCTAGGTCACTGCCCTCCCCCCTGGGAACTGCAATCCGGATTGCATGTACCATTTCTTGGGTCAAAAGTGTCCTGGATTGATGAGGGTCTGGATCCAAATCCCCAATAGTGCGACCCAGATTTGTTAACCATTTTCAACAAAAAAAAAAAAAAAAACAAAAATTCACGAAAAATATTCACAAATTTCAAAAACTATGCGAGAGAGTTGAATGAGAATTTTAGTTACGTACAGCAAGATCCCAAGATTTTCGCTCCCTTACTTTCGTATTTCTGAAGCTCACAATTGAATATTACTACCCACCTATTGGCAATGGGCAAACGACACTTACGCGGGATCTTGCTGCCTTCTCTTGAAAGAATAGAAGTTGAGTTTGAGTTGTTATCATGCTGGATTGGAAAAGTAAAAAGCCGTACTAAAAGCCAGCGGACCTGCTCATGGGAGTCAGGCCTGCTCTGTAGTGGGCAGACGTAGCAGGGCCATCTGAAAGAAATAATTCGAAACATGCTGCAATCGAACATGGTGTATTGACTAAATAACCCAAGTATTTGGTTAATGCATACCACAATAAAAAATGGCATACTAAGCCTACCCCCTCAATAACTGCGTACTTCCTAAGTAGCTCACACAATACCCGTATACAAACTGAAATGCACTGTGCTCGAGGTAACTATGGACTATGGTCATTACCTTATTTTTTGACTCAGCACTCAGTTGGGGCCAGAACAGCTTGTTTCTTACTCTAGAATACTAAGTTAATGCCAACAACAACAAACACACAATACACGGTCGTGGATCTTCTGTCAGCCCAATCTGCATCTGTATAACCCTAAACACGAATGTGACCTTGATCTTGAGATAAGAGGCCTCTTCCAAGTGCAACTTTGAAGTATCGTAACACTTGCTGCAAAAAATTATGTTTGGTCAACGATTGAGAGACAATTTAACTTCCCAACCAGTCTTTGATATTGTCAAGGGTCAGCTAACAAATCACCTACATTTGATATTAATTTGCTGCTAGGATCCAGGTGAATCAGTGGCCTTGGATCCCAACAACTCAATCTCATCTACAAAATCTATGACATATTTCTTTTGTGACAAAATGGTCCCTAAATGAGATTTGGATACTTGTATAATGTATATCCACAAAGTATTTAAACAACCGCAAATCTCTAGTTTGAAACTTTGTCAATAGAAAATGCTTGTGGCTTTGTATACCCTACTTATCATCACTATTTATAACAATATCATCAACATAAATAACTAGCAAAATGTTGTTGGGTATGTGATAGACTACAGAGTGGTCTATCGCATACTGCCGGGGGCCAAACACAAGCCCTACTTTAATGAACTTGCCATACCATGCTCTAGGTGATTGGTTTAGACCAATATAATGATTTCTTGAGATGACAGACCAACGTGGGCTCCCCTTGAGCAACAAGCCCACGTGGTTGCTCCATTGTATCTCCTTTATCACCATGTAAGAAAACATTCTTCACATTTAAGTTATGCTAGGGGCCAAGGGCCAATAACAATTGATAGGTAGTGGCTAAGGAGATGAACAGACGAGCTGAATTAAGTTTGGTAATAGGGGAGAATGTGTTTGGATAGTCCAAACTGTACACTTGAGTCTATCCTTTGGCAACTAGATGGGCCTTCAAATGAGCCACTAAACCATCTCTTGAACCTTTGGAATCCTCCACCCAGAATGGAATACGGCTTCAAATACAGATTTGAGAAGAGAAACATTCAAGTCCTAACAAAATAGTAATATGATGGTGTCAGGAAATCATAGCAAAAGAAATTAGAAATTGGATGCTGGGTACTAATATGGTGGTGACAAGAAATCATAGGAAACAAAATTAGAAATTGGATGCTGGGTACACACGTGTTTATAGGAAGATCAACATCATAAAAAGTAGGAGAATTAGACGAGGAAACAAATGGAGTAGAAGTAGGAGCTGGTGGAGGTTTTCTTCCCTTGAGTAATGTGTGTGCTACAACTTAGGATTATCCAGGTTACTTGGACTTGAATTAGGTGAAATGTGTGAGGAAGGTTGGGCAGAGCAAATAGGCCGAAACTGGAAGGGTGGACAGAGGAAGGGATTTGTCAAGGTCAGGGTTCAAAGAATAGAATAGTATGATGTAGACTCAGAAAAGTTAACTTGAGCAGAAACAAAGAAACTGATGCAAGGTAGGACTATAATAGTGATATACCTTTTAAGTACAAAAGTAGCCCAAAAAATACATTTGATAGCATGAGGATCTAGCTTATCTATCAAAGAGTTTACTAATGGACAAAAGGGACACATTCAGATATATGGGAAGAGAACATGGGAAGGTATTTTACCTCCAAGGACAGTAGATGGCATTGCTGATAAGAGAGTAGATAGTAAGCATGACATCACTCCAGAACACGGTGAGGTCATTCATCTGATATAGTAGGGCACAAGTGACTTCAAGGATATGTCTATTTTGTGATTTGGTTACTGAAGTACTTCTTTGCGTTATCAAACTAAGTCTTTATTTTAGACAAAAAGGCATAAAATATAGTAAACAACTTGGAACAATCTTTCCTTAAATAAAAACCGAAGCCATCCTTGAGTATTCGTTGACAAAAGTAATAAAATATCTAAAACTCAAATTTCACATGACACAACTGGGACTCCAAACATCAAAAGGAACTTACATGAAATGCTTGACTGCTTGTTTATTGATTCAAGAAGCAAATGGAAGATGATGCTGCTTTCTAAAGTGAGAAGACTCACACTCAAGGCTAGACATAGAACTCAAAGTAGGAATCTATTGTTTTAAACTGTCCAACAAAGGATGACCAAGGCAACAATAAATTTAAAGTGTTGTAACAGAAACAGTGCATGCAGTAAGGAGATAACAAGTCAAAGTGATAAAATCCAGCTGCCTCATGTCCTCCACCACTCGTCTTCAATGTTTTCAAATCCTGAATAACAGAACAGAAGTTTATGGAGCAATTCATTGAATTTGTAATCTTTACAGCAGACATGAGGTTAAAGGGGAATTGGGAATATACAAAATAGAAGAAAAAGACGCTGGGAGTACGATTTACTATCCCTATTTTCTTAACTGTGGTATGGACCCATCAACAAGAGTTATGCGGGGTAGGTAGAATAGTGGAGGGCAGAAAAGAGGTTGGTTGTACCTGTCATATGATAAGTGGTAGCAGAATCTATGACCCAAGGGCTAGTGGGAGAGATACTGGACATAAAGTAGGTTGTAAGGTTTTCTTATTTGAGCAAGAGATGCAATGGGAAGAGAATTTTGCTGGGATGCTTGATGCTGCAGGAACTTCGAATACTGTAGTAAGCTCCAGTGGTGGAATTTGTAGTGACTGCTTTGGCAACGTGTGGGGGGCTTACCATGAAGATCCTAGCTTTGCCCAATAGTATGATCCCTCGTCCACAACGAACACACTTGCATGGGGTACCTTCACCGTGTCCATTTGAATGACCCTGGGAAGTTCTGCTGCTACTCGGCTCATAGCTTGAACCACCTAATGTAACAAAAGTAGAATTCTTGGAACTAGTGATCAGAGGATGAGAACTCAGAATAGAGTGATTGCAAAATGATTACTAGAGGAGGCACGAAGAATTTGAGAATAGATGTCAACTAAGGATGGCAACTCTGCAGTACCATGCATAGACTGCTTCCTTTGCTTTTTCCTCTCACTGACATTAGCTACCACGGGTTGCGCAATGATGAGTTCCTCATGGATATATTTCATCTCTACAAAGTTTTCAATGTACTCTGTGACACTCTTGTGTCCATAAAGTATGCAGGGGAGAGATCGTATATACAGGTTATGTTACTAGAATATCAGAGTTTGAATAATCCCAAATCTCTTTGCATACCTCTAGATGCATACACATCTGTACGCTGGGAAGAGATCATAGATACAGGTTATGTTGCTAGAATATAAGAGTTTGAATAATCCCAAATCTCCTCAAATACCTCTAGATGCATGCACATCTGTGCAATCTGGGGTTCCATCAAGTTGCAAATGGAGACAATCAATATGTCTTTCTGAACTCTTCTTTCCATTTGTTGTCACTGGGCCTGGATTGGAACAAGTGTTCAGACTTGCCCGGTCAAATGGATCTCGACAGCCATAGATCACTACTCAGTTACTTCCATTCAACTTCCGGTTGTAATCTGTGCAGTGATGATGGAACATACTTTTGGGTTTCATGAACTCCATCCCAACACTCTCAAGCAAGATCAACAAATAACAAGATAAACAATCAGATTGAATGATAAACACACTAGCACTGCATTCCACAAGCCCCAGTGAACTCAGGTACTGGTGACAAATAGCCTCTAATGGCATTAATGAAGTGCTGTCAATGAAGAACTAAAAAGGTTGGGTCTTTGGGCTAAAATCCATGATCCACAAGTTGATACCATAATTTATGGAGGGATTCAAAACATGTGGGAACAAATTGGATAAAAAGGCTTATGGGGCATCACATGCTGGCCTGTGGAGTTGGAGCTATCAGCCTTCAACCAGCATGTGGGGGCAAGGGTGCATGGGTGGACCTCGTGTGATGGGATTTCAGGGAGTTACAGATCGGCAATGTCTGTGGGCAACTGTGATGCTGGTTTTGCAAGGCCTCATACAGTTTTTATGGTTCTATCCTGGTAGTGTTGTCCAGGATTTTTCTGGTGACTGCTGTGTTTCTGGCGACTGCTGGATTTGTTCGAGGCCCACAATTGTGTGGACAGCCTGCCTACACTGGCATACACACATGATTGTGAGGTTTAAGGTTTGGTTTTGTGGTGGCTGTGGCCCTTAGGGTTTAGGTCTCAGGATCATTCTCTGATATGGTGATGCCATGTTAAGAATGTTTAGTGAACTGGAATAACCTAATCACAGCATACGCATCCATCTCCATTTATAAAATGTGTCATGTCCATCACAGTGAGCATCAATACCCTTACTAGCTTGTGCTTACTAACTCACTGCTGTAGTACTAAATAACTGACACTAAGTAAACAGTAACAAATACAATTGGTAGTTGTCTGTTGGAGTTAGTTTTTCAATTTGAGTTGAAATTCAGAATCTCTTGCATTTCCTTCTACCTCTCTGTACATAGTCTTTCCCCTCACCTTATTCTTCTTCCTCCCTTCTGTTCTTCATCTTTTTGTCTCTTATTTTCTCTCTTCACCTTCAACTCTGTGCTGTTTTACATCAATTTGGTGTCAGAGCCCAACATTCAAACCATCATCATGTTCTTGCTGCTGCCATTGAAGCCAAGAACTGCTCATCATCTACAACTTTGTCAAAAATTTACAATCATGGCCTACTGTTGGAAAGAGAGAGCACAGAATGGCGCATCCCCAATTTTTCGTTACCATCTGACAACACATGTGGTCCCATGTGCTGGCGAAACATTTCCCAGACGTTGTCCTTTAGACACATCACCACCAAGTTTTCTGCCCCCTAATTTACCTTCACACCAAAGATCATTGCCGGAAAGTTGCTGCCTGGAGAATTGTTCCTCACACACCTGCTATGTGTGTGTGACTGACTTCTAGAGTTTGAAAAATACACTTGCTGCATGAGAATCCAGTCCAGCTACAATATTTTGAGCTTCTTCATGCTAGTTTGACTTGTATTGTGGATAAATTGGGCTATTGTACCATCAGTGGAGTGAATATCAAGAAACCTCCGCCCAAAGGTGCTTTTTGAAAGCCGGTCCCCGTTGGTACCACCAACACTTAGATTCAGGTTTAGTTATGGTCCTTATGGATTTTTCTGGTTTATCTGCCAGAAATCAAGAGATTTAAGTGAGATTCAAGATAAATTTGAGAATTTGAAAATTGATTGAGAGAAATTTAAAATTATTGTGAGGAATCAGGAGCAAAGCTTGGGAAACTGCAGGAATAAACTGAGACTGGTTGCCAGGTTGTGTTGAGGGTATTTGGTGATGTGCAAGTTCTGCTATTACAGTTGATTATGTTTAATGGTTAATACATACATAATTACGAGCTTCTTATTTCCTTCAAAAAAGAACAGAAAAAAATGTTGCTGCCCCTTCTCATATGCATTCCTTTGCTGTTTGCTTGCATTGTTCTCCGTAGCCCATGCCACTAGCCAATTGTTTATTGTGTAGTGTAGGAATTTGGCAATCATTTACATTATGTTCGATAGATCTAGTGTGCTTGTAGTAATGCTAGCATTCATATCACTTGTAGCAAAGTTTAGTCTCCCTTATCATCATCATAACATATTGTATTGTTGCAAGGTCACTCAACAGATCAGCAACCCACCTCTATTGAACATGCACAGATTTGCACAACTTTTGATAAAGAGGGTGTATAAGATTGAGAAAAGAGAAGTTACAACCTAAGAGGAGACAGGGAGTCCTCCAGTTTTTTTTAAAAAAAAAATGCACAATTTGAGCAAGATTGACACTCTCCAGGACATTGTAGACAAAAAAATTGAGCAACTCAATGATAAGGGGATTGCGAAGTTTTTTGGTTTTCAGTTAGATTCTTTACGAACTTCTTTTTATTCGTTCCTCTAATCCCTTTCCTCCTGCTCAGTGCTTATGGAAAATTAATGTATCTATGGTTGAGGCTTTTGTTTGGAGGCCGTTCTTAATAGATTTGACGCTAGAATCATCTGTAGATAAGGTTAGCGAGGCTGTCTCCTGATATCTTCTTTTGCATCTCGGCTGGTGTTCTCGTTTGGCTGGTTGTTTCAGTGGTTTTTTTTTCCCCCTTTGGTCTTTATTGCAATTAGCTTATTGTATCTAGTTTTAATTTTTCTCCTCTTTTTTTTGTATTTTTTTTCTTTGTTCCTTTTTAGAAGGAAACCTTTTCCTCCTTGTACATTCTTCTTTTTCTCTGTAAAGTTCCTTTTTCTAATAAAAGAAAAAAATTTCTAGATGTCATTTTCCCACAAATTTGGGGGATTTATTATAACTAATTGTGATAAAATAAGAAGTATTGGTTGGCACGGCATGCAAATAAAGAAAGAGGAACCATAGAAGGTATAACATAATTGTAGAAACATGTAAAATGTGATGTTATTACACTCTGTTTGGTGTCCACTGTAAATAAATGGATATGGTCCCTGTAGTTGTGTAACAGATATTTGATAATTGTATTCCTGTGTTTGTTTGTGTTGGTCATAGATTCATAGACAATGTGTTGAACTGCCCAACATATAATGATTTCTATCATTAGCTGATCTGTGTATCTTTTTAAACTTAGAGATCTTTAATAGATTGATTTGTTTGGGATTGGTTTTGAACTGTGTATGCAATCTTCATGCCCTTGTATTGCGTTAGTTTCCATGTCTTACATTTATTTATTGTGTTTTTCATGCTATCAGATAGATCGCATGGGCCAGAGGGATCCAGTTTTAGAGGAGGAGGTTAGGTATCGGTACAATAGTGTCATCTTGCATTATAGGAAGTCATTCATTCAAGACAACGCTCAGAGGTAATTGATGCTTATTTTAGTTCTACTTATGGCTCTGTCAAGTGGCTGTAGTTGTAGACATGTGGTACCCTAGCCTCTATCAAAATGATATTTGCATAAATCAAAAGGATATAGCAGATGCATATAGCTGAGGTTCGCTGAATATAAGAAATTGTCGAAATCCTTTCACTTAACTAGGTGATAGACCCACCTTGTCAGTGGTCATCTACGTGCCCATGCGGTCTCACCTTACGAAAGTGTGAAAGTTACTCATAACTTATGGATTCTTACAATGCTTAGTAAACTAATGCAGGCCTTGAGATCTACACATCAGGCCTAGGCATTGAAAGTATGAGGAAGAATAGGAGAAGTATTCTAAATTAACAAAAAAAGGAAAATTATTTTAACCAGAGTACCCTACTAATGGAGGTTTGTTGTGTGGAAAATAAGAAGGGAGATTGTTTATTATATTCTACAGTACTTTGTAGGTGCTGAATAATAGCTCTATGTTGCAATGAAGTTGGGATAAGTAACTGAAGAGTTAGAAATTAGAAGAAGTTGGGTTTTGGTTCTTAAAAAAATGGATTCTTGTGCATTTTATAGAAAATTTATGAACAGGTAAATCTGTACACCTTCTCATCTTCTTTTGCTTTATCCACAAGTTCTTTTTGTGTGTGCTATTGCCTGGGTGATGTGTCTTTGTGGGTTTTGGTTTCTGTAATACATTTCCTCCTTCACCTGTGTCAATTTCTTTGCTAAAGCAAAAAAGAGAGAATCTAAGACCTTTTATCCCTTCATTTTTTTTTTTCTTCCTAGAATTCATATCCTGCAAATCTCTTTGCATTTCTCTTAACATGAAATTGGTAATAAGGTTTATATTACTGCGAGCACTCTATCCATTATTTCAATGGCAAAACAATTTGACAAACCTATTTATTTAAGATTCTCTTGCTGGGTGTTAGACTGCTTGATGTAATATCTGCTTCTGGGACAATTGAGAGTTGAGACTCTGCAGAACAGCTAGCTGAAGATGTGTAAATCTGTTTACTGCCTTACATTCACTCCACAAATTTGCTGTTGTGATCTATATTTTCAATGTTGGTGGTATTTTCTAATAGTTTTCTACTGTGCTTGCTATTTTTATTTTTTCTTTTTTAAATATTTTTTGTCCTTACTTGGTCTATGACATATATATATATATATATAATTCTTTTCATTGTGTGGAGGGAGGGGGAGGGGTTTGCACTACAATGATGAATTCATTATGGTCTGCTTGGCCTGGTAGAAATTTGTCTACTATGATGTTCTTTGAACTAATGAAGCTGTGAAGGCAATCCTAGTTTCAAATTACGAGAGCAAACATTTATATGGGATTGGTTGACTTGGAGAATTTTAGATCATGTGGAACGAAGAGGGATGGCTAACCCAGGGTGGGACTTTCAAACGGATCCTCGATTTAGGCTTTTAGCTTTCTCCTGATATACTATTCTGTGCACATTTTTATTTTTAAAAACAATTTTGGTAATTTAGATATTTGGCACCGCCTTATCTATCATTAAAATGGTGCCAAAGAAAAACACATGCTTCTGATGTCGTTTAGTCCAGCTCCAGTACCGAATGGTGCATTAATATATACATACTTGAACTGTAAAATAGAGCAACAATAATCTTTTGCCTCTTGCACTGATTATACTTCTCTGCTCTGATTTGTTGACAAATTATGTGTTATAGTATGTATTATGGAGACATACTTTGCTCAATAATAAAAAACATGCAAAGTTTTATCTTATCTTGTTAAATTCACTTTCATTTTTAAAATATTATGAAATTTTGCAGGTCAATTCTTTCTTTGTAGTCTTTATTCACTTGACAAGCATTGTCTGGTATTTTGCATGCAGAGTTTCACCCTTGAGCTTTGAACTTGAGGCTACTTTGAAATTGGCACGATTTCTTTGCAGGTAAAGATTTTTATTAAATATTTTTCATTTGGCAATAAAATTTAAGATGTTCTTCAAGCACATTGTCAATCACCTCCCTTAACCCCCCCCCCCCACCCCCCCCCAACAAAAAAAAAAACTAGCATATTTTTGTTTTTATTTTTTTAACAGCACAGAGAGAAATTATTGAAGGGTACCAAGGGGGTGCTGCCCATGAATAAGACAGTGATAGAAGAGAAATCACCTATAATACAAGGTTTCCAAAAAATCAAGAACTGCATGGTTGTCTATATGATTCATGTACAATCCACTGCCAACTAGTTATAGTGCGAGGCCATCTGTCTTTGATTATATTCAGTGGTGTAGCTAATCCTTGAAAGGCTCTTCTATTCTCCGTCTCCACACAATCCAAAAAAATAGTGAGGGGAATAAGAGCCAAATCTGCCCTTCCTTAACTTGTTTGAATGCTTTTTCAAGCCCAGATTTCTTTCTCCACTGTCATAGCTGTGACTCACTGGTAATTGATCAGTGCAGTGGCCAGATCCCAGAGATGTTTGGTCCAAGAACAGTGTAGGAGGATATGGTCAGTTGTCTCAGCATCTTCCTTGCTCAAATAACATCTGTTGACAAGGGGTAGTCCCCTTTCCTGCAGGTTGTTAATTGTGAAGATCTTCCCAAGTGTTGCCTCCCATGCTAAGAAAAGCAACCTTTGTGGGGACATGTATCTTCCAAACAAGCTATCAGGGGAACTTTATGCTGGTTACCGCTGGAGATATGAGTTTCCTGTTGTAGGAGCTGACTGTAAAGCTGCTGCTATTGGTTCAATATGGATGATATTGAAATGAACTTTGTGCAGGCTACTGAAGGAGTCCACAAATAGCTGGAAACCTTGTGCTAATGAGTGCATCTTTGTGGGAGGCCAACCTGAAAGTTGGAGGTGACCGCTAATAAGTGCTTCTTTGTGGTAGGCCAAGCTAAAAACAGTTGGAAAACTTGTGCTAAGAGGTGAGAGGCCACACCAAATGTCATGCTAAAAGAAAATATTATCCCAATCTCTGAAAGTCAAATTTGATAAAAGAACCTGATTTTCCAGTTTTTCTATATACATATCACCAAAATCCTACACCATAGGATTCTCTAACTTCTTTAGAAGTCCACCTGTTATGATCAAAACCATATTTTGAAACAATGGCCCTTGTCCGGAAATGATCTTGTTTATCCATGAACCTCCAAAGACATCTTCCAAGGAAGGCTTTGTCGAAAGTAGGAAGGGAGTTGAGCCCTAAGCCTCCATTTTGAATTGGTTGCTTGGCAGCCCCCAATTTGAGAAGGTGGAATTTGAACTCCTCTCCCGTGTTTCCCCTGATAATCTTTTCTTCCAATCTTTTGGGTATTGAGTATTGAGCAGGAATGGGGAAGAGGGACATATAATAGACGGTAGTTTTGAGAGGGTATTTTTGACTAGTGTAAGTCTACCTCCTTGCAAAAGATCCCAACTTGCAGCCCAGTATGTCCAAGGAATGCCCCCTCAGTGGTGTCTAATACACCTTAAATTGAGGATCTGCTGTGGTTTACTTCACAGAAGATGATGGTGTCATCAACAAAGAGAAGGTGGCAGACTTTCTCTTTCATTCCTTCCAATACTAAGACATTTGTAAAGACCTTCATTGATGGATTTTTGCAGTAGGAGGCTCAAAAGTTCCAACACCATGACAAACAAGAAGCGAGAGAGGGGATCTCCTTGCCTCAACCCTTCGGAGGATTCAGAAAACCCAAGGAGCAGTCATTAATGAGCACCAAAAATGTTGGAGTGGTAATGCATTGGCAAATCCATTTATACTAGTAGTGTTTGAAAGCATGGATTTTGGGCCTAGGATTTGAATTTGTATGGATTTGGAAGAAGTTCAATACAAATTTATGCTATGTTTTGACCAAATAAACACAAATCAAAATCCAAGGCTCGAAATCCATGCTCCCAAATGCAGTGGGAAGCTCACCAAAGGCCATTCTTTTCAGAATGTAGAGGAGAAAATCCCAATTGGCATGGTCAAAAGCTTTTTCTATATCAAATTTGCAAATACCTCATGTTTTTTAGCCTTGTAGTGGGCATTTGCAACTTCAGAGGCTGTTAGGGCAGCATCCATGATCTGTCTACCTGTTACAAAAGCGTGTTGATGCTGGCTAAGACTTCAGATCGCTTTCTTGAGTCTTGAGGCAAGCACCTTGGATAAGATTGTATAAATACAGCTGACAAGCCAGAAATCATTCCTTGAGAGATTGAAGAATTTCCTCCTCACTAAAAGGCCTTTCCATTCACTGCACAATGGAAGGATTCAAGGTGCTGAAATTGATGCTGTCTTGTTATGTACTCACTTGTAGGATCCTTATTTTTAGTAGTTTTTGCTATAAAAAAATATTTTAGATATTTTTAAGACCCTTCACATGGTATCTCAATGGTAAGGGTGAACTCTATAGTGAGATCCTCTTGGACGTCCTGCATTTGATTCCCTGATGTCCAAGATGTAGTTGGTCTTAGTAGTTGAAAAATTCCAGTTGTTTTTGAGATAGTTAATCAGAGCTGAGAGAGGCATATTGCATAGAATCGATAGTCAATCAGAGCGGAGAGAGGCATATTGCGTAGAATCCCTAGATGATATTTATTTTGTCTGTAGGAGTATGCAACTTTGGGAACTAGTATATTTATCTAATATGGTAAAATGCTAATGAATTTGTCCTATAGTTTAAATTTAATGAGACTATGTCCTATGAATTGTTTCAATTAGATGTCATGCTATTGATAATGGCACTACTTATATGCACAAGCTTAGTGCATGTTCATTACTAAATTATATCTAATTATAAATTTACAGTCAATTAAAGATATAAAATTTAGGGGTGGTGCTCAAGAAGCTTTGAACTTGTTATTGGTTATTGATTATTTAGAATTATTACCTATTTTAGTAACTAAGAGTTAGTGGAGGTATTATGGTCATTATGATGTACATGCCATATTATCAATAGAGCCATATTATGTCTTCCAATTTACTTTTGTCATGGTGGTATCAGAGCACGGTTTGAAGATCTAAACCGTAAGTACCATGGCTATCGTTGACCTGAGGCCTAAAACCCTAAATCCTCTACATGCCTACCATCAAAGGGGAACTGCAAGCATCGCATTAGGCTTGAACACTGTTGAGCTGCAGTAGGTGGAGATGTCGGTAGCACCAACCCCCAGCCGCTTCTATTGAATTGATTGATTTCCAGAGGAGATTGGCAGTCAACTCCACCAACCTAGCACACCTTGGTTGAAATTAAGCCAGCTACACCACCCCCAATCCATGGCTATATATAGGAGATGTATGTGTGTGTAATTGTGTGGAAGAAGTGTGAGGAACAGAGAGAGATTGTGTTGAGAGAGAGAGAGAGTTGAGTTGAGCGGTGCCTCCTCCTCGTATTTATTCTCCCAATCTATAGTGAGATTGGTGTGCTCCGTGGACGTAGGTTAGATTGGACCAAACCTTGTTAAATCTAGTGTTCCATATTTTTGCTTATTTATATTTTGCTTTTGTGATTGTTGTTCCTAGTTCCCCTTAACAAACACTATCCAGAAGCTGCTGGAAGACATCAATTTGTGGAAATTCCTTCAACAACATTGGCTGTTTATGAACACCAAAACCCCTTCGAATCTTGCAAAACCAACACCATAGCCACTATCATAAGGGCTAAGTCACACTGTATGTCTTGATGGTTGACACTCTGATGGCACTGAATGGCTCACTTAAGCCAATGATACACAATCTGAACTCGTTGATTAATCTTGCTTGTGTGTATAAAGAAGTATGACATACACACACGCAACAAATGGCACACACAAGGCAACAATTTACAGGAGCAACACCTCCTAAGATTTCTTATTCAAATACGAGGATTACACTCATTACATGTGCAGGGCAGGAAGACTATGCACGAATTCCCTCGTGTCCTACGCCACCCACATGCCATATTAATTTAGTTGACACCCCCAACTGTCTAAGTATGCAGTTGACAACCCCAACGTTCCAATAAGGCGTAACGAATTGTCTACAATTATGTGGCTAGAAATATTGCCAAATTTTAACCCGCAAGTTAACTCTTTAGACAAGCCTGCATGTTAGCCTTACAAGGAAAACTACCAAGTAACCACCCTGTCTGGTTAATATGCCAACATTGCAATCATTGACATTGACATTGTCCACTTCCTGCAGGTCAACACCTTGTGTCATGCATGGTTTTCCTCTTAACCATGACTTATCCCATGCACAAGCAAGCACCATATGTCAATGAAAAACTTATGTATGAAACACTTACGTAAGTTTACCATCCAACCATGTCAACCGAAACCAGCCATTGTAGCAACCTTGTCTTGACTAGGGCCCCAACCATGTCCACCCATTCCCTGATCACGTTGTAGGCAACTTTGCATTTATGTGCTCCCTCCTTAGCAACATAGATTTTCAATTCACCAAATGTTAAGATAACCCATAACAGGCCATCTCGTGCTACTGCCTTAGCACCTGAGTTGCCCATACCATGTGCCTTGGCAATGTCAAGGTAATCAAGGTTTGACAAACCACACACACCATAAGACACCAACGTCCTTGTTAGGAGGCTGTCGATGTAGTCCCTTATTTGTTTCTTGAATTGCCATAGTGTCACATCCCTTTCCCATGTAGCTTCTGCCTCAGACAAACCCTTCCACCTTACCAAATAATCGTTATTTGACTTTTTCATTCTGTCCCTCAATCCTGTGAGCAAGGATCTTGTCAACATCCTTGTCAAATTGTTTCCTTATAGCTGGTTGAGCTCTCTTTGCCTCTCTCATATTTTCATTTTAGGAGGTTTGCATGGTAAGGCTTCAAGAAAGTAACATGGAAAGTTGGATGAATTTTTAGTTTGTCTGAAAGCTTCAACTGATAAGCAACATTCCCCACTTTCTTCTAAATTTCAAATAGACCATCATATGTAGGGATCAATCCCCTATATACTGTCTTGTTGCTAATTTTTTTTTTTTTTTTTGATGATGTGGGAACACCAGCCACCGATGAGCCCTTTGGACCCCCCGATGCGGCACCAAACCCACAGGGTTGCAGCCTCCCCCAAGGTTACGCCACCCAGGTAAAGCCAGATGCTGTCACAGCTTAATCACACTTGGGACGGACTTTCAGAATGCGGCTCCCCTTCCGGTGGACCCCCCTTCAGGTGCAGACGGGACCCCAAGAGAGGTAGCAAAGCGCACCATGACTTTGCCTCCACCAAGAATCGAACCTCCGATGCTCTCCTATTTTCTCTCCCCCTGCTTTCCACTGCGCCATGCCCGTGGGGGCGTGTCACGGGCTAAGCTTGTTCAGGGCATTATGCTTGCCTATGACCGCTTATCTCGTGTGTTTGGGATGGGTTTCCATCATGTAAATACTAGTGTAGGGTTATTTTCTAGTATTTCTTTCATTGTAAGCCAAATAAGGCAGTATGACTCCTCGGTCACTTTGATGTTTCCTAGTGCTAGAGTGAGAATGGCCTAGAAAGCTCTTTAGGGGAGGGTGAGTGTTCATCAATCATTGTAAAACTCACTAGCAATTGTCAACGTGCTTAGCCTACTTGCCTCCCTCGCTAAGTACAACATGTCAACGGAGGATTTGTTAATGAATTACGTTTGCTTCAATATTTACTGCTTGGTTGCCACGGCTTTCATGAATTGATTATAATTTCCGCTGCTATCTGATTGAATGTTAATGAAAGTGTTCCGTGGATGAATGTTGGTAAACAAAAGGCTGGCTAGTTAAGCAAGAGTGCTTTAGCTAGCGCCGCACGGCCCTTCACAACGGTGTGAAAAAGGCGGACCGTGACATTTGGTATCAGAGCCAAGTCGGTGACACTTGGTGAGAGCCCAAGGTTGAGTTGCTACGTGAATTCGATTGCCTTCGTTGTTGGGTTTGGAAAGCTTTGGTAAGTGACCATGGCACCAAACAATGCTGAGAGGATCAGCGTGCTGGAAGCACAGGTTGAAGAGTCAACCAACACTATGGCCGCGGAGGTGGCCCAGGTGAGAGAACTTGTTGATGAAGTGAGGGGATCACAAAAACATCAAGCAGGTTTGATAGGCGACATGTCAGAGGACTTTCGCCACACTGTGGAAACTTTGCAAGCCCGGATGGCAGATCTGGATGCAAAGGTAAATGTGATGGTTCTTGCTATGGGGAACTCCAACACTCCGGGAGTTAGCAAAACCAAGGTGCCAGAACCCAGGACGTATGGGGGTGCCCGAGATGCCAAGGAGTTAGAGAACTTCTTGTTTGATGTGGAGCAGTACTTTCGCGTTGTGAGGATGGCCTCAGAACAGGCAAAGGTGGATACTGCGACCATGTACTTGGTTGGTGATGCCAAACTGTGGTGGCGTACCAAGTACAGAGAAATTGAAAATGGAAACTGTGTGATTGATAGTTGGGCAGACTTGAGGAGAGAGCTCAAGGCCCAATTCTTTCCTGAAAATGTTGAGTATAATGCAAGGAGAAAACTGAGAGATCTCAAGCATACGGGTTCAATCAGTGACTATGTGAAACAATTTTCTGCTTTAATGTTGGATATTCGGGATATGTCGGAGAAGGACAAGTTGTTCTATTTTCTAGAGGGGATGAAACCGTGGGCAAGAACTGAACTTCATAGACAAAGGGTTCAAGACTTGTCAACTGCACAAGCGGCTGCAGAACGCTTGACAGACTACGCTGGTGATGAGACCACTTCGTCCAAACGGTTTGGCGGAGAGGGAAACGGTGGAAAGTCTTTCAAGAATGGCAAACCCAAGAGTGGGGGAGCCGACCCTAGTTCATCAACCTCACAGGAAGCTTCGTCGTCTCGAGGGTTCAACACACCCAATGGAAAGGGGAAGAGTAAAATTGAGTGTTTCTTGTGTCGAGGTCCTCATAGAGTTTTTGAGTGCCCTCACAAAGCATCACTTAATGCCTTACAGGCTTCCATTGTAGAACAGGCAGTGGAAGACGATGGGGAAGAGGATGAAGCCCCGAGGGTGGGTTCAGTGCGGTTGGTGAACGCATTGGAAAAGCAGGCCAAACTACCGAAAGTTACACGAGCAAAAGGGTTAATGTTTGTGGACTTGAGGATAAATGGGAAGAGTACTCGCGCTATGGTGGATACGGGAGCTACTCATAATTTTGTTTCGCAGTTGGAAGCAGGAAGACTCAACTTACCCTTAGGGAAGGATACAGGACGCGTGAAAGCAGTTAACTCTGTAGCCCAGCCTACTCTGGGAGTAGCCAAGCAAGTGGTTATAAAGCTTGGACAGTGGGAAGGTCATGCGAATTTCACAGCGGTGCCATTGGATGACTATCCAGTCATTCTAGGAATGGAATTCCTAATGGGGACGAGGGCAGTGCTGATGCCTTCGGCTGGTTCCGTGTGTCTGATGGGAGATCACTCGTGCATGGTGCAAGTCGTTGCAATGAAAGGAGACGAAGGGAAGTCCCTTTCAGCCATTCAACTCAATGAAGGATTGGGTAAGGGTGAGCAGACACGTCTAGCCACGGTGGTGGTAGACAAAGAAGTAGGCCAAGAGCTAGAGCCTACAACCATCCAAGCGGTGTTGGATGAGGATAAGGAGGTGTTGCCGGATAAGCTGCCTCAAAATGTGCTTTCACGACGGACTGTGGAGCAAGAGATCAAGTTGTTATCAGGAGTGAAACCACCTACTAAAAGGCCATGTTGGATTGCGCCTAGAGAGATAGTAGAGTTGGGGAAACAGCTTGATGAAGTGGAAGCGGGATGCGTTCGCCCTTCCAAAACACCGTTGGGAGCATCGGTGTCATTTCAGAGGAAACATGAAGAGCATCTACGGAAGGTGTTCGACAGGCTGAAGGGAAACAGTCTGAATTTGAAGAAGGAGAATTTCTCTTTCGCTCGGTGGAGCAACAAATTCCTTGGTCAAGTTGTTGAACAAGGTCGTATCCGGAGGGGTATGGAGAAGGTAAGGAGGATTCAAGAACGGAAGATCCCCACGACAGTGAAGGAGTTGCGTTCCTTTCTTGGCCTTACTAGTTTCTACAGGAAGTTCGTTAAGAGGTATTCGCGGAGAATGACTCCAATGACAGGACTACTGGGGAGGTATTATTGGCCGCACACGCGGGATGATGTGGTTGATTATACCAAAACTTGTCTCACTTGCCAACAAGACAAGGGGGAGCGGAAGAAGTATGGTACTTTCATGGCCGCACCAAAGTACTGTTCGGCAGAGGGGACGACACAATTGTTCCTCGTGACTATTGTGAAACTTTGGGGTTTTCCCCAAGTTATTATTTGTGATCAAGATTTAATGTTCACTGACAACTTCTTAACAGAGTTTTTCAGGATATTCAGGTCACATCTTGACATCTCTTCGAGTTATCATCAACAGACAGACGGACAGATGAAGAGATTCAGAGAGCTGCTAGATGAGTACTTGTGCCATTTTGTCAACGACAACCAGAAGAATGGCGTGCAACTACTTGATGTGGCTCCATTCTGTGACAACGCCCAAAGGCGCTCAACAACCAACAAGAGCCCTTTTGTGCTTGTTATAGACCAGCTGCCGCTGTTACCTCACACAGTGGGCGAGCCGTACAGACGAAAGAGTCCTAAGGCGTACATCTTCACCAGTGAAGGGAGACAGAATGCAAACTTTGCCCAAGCCTATCTGGAGAAAGCTTCTAAGCAGATGAAGAAATGGGCAGAACAGGAGAGAAGACCGCAATTTCATGTCGATTGCCTCAAGCCATTCAACGCCAACACCAACAACCTGAGCAGGAGTCAGTCAAACAGCGTAGAGTTGAAGACAGTGCCACCTGACAGACATGATGTTGAAGAGATCCTTGCAAACAGAATGTTCATATCCTCAAGGAAGAAGCGGCAGAAGTTCCTAGTGGAGTGGAAATGCCTTAATGACAAAGAAATCAGCTGGATTTCTGCGGAAGATATTCAACTGTTCGTGGACAAATTTGAAGTGTACCTACCGCCAAAAGTCTACGAGGACGTCGACCGCATAAGTGGGGGAGAATGTCACGGGCTAAGCTTGTTCAGGGCATTATGCTTGCCTATGACCGCTTATCTCGTGTGTTTGGGATGGGTTTCCATCATGTAAATACTAGTGTAGGGTTATTTTCTAGTATTTCTTTCATTGTAAGCCAAATAAGGCAGTATGACTCCTCGGTCACTTTGATGTTTCCTAGTGCTAGAGTGAGAATGGCCTAGAAAGCTCTTTAGGGGAGGGTGAGTGTTCATCAATCATTGTAAAACTCACTAGCAATTGTCAACGTGCTTAGCCTACTTGCCTCCCTCGCTAAGTACAACATGTCAACGGAGGATTTGTTAATGAATTACGTTTGCTTCAATATTTACTGCTTGGTTGCCACGGCTTTCATGAATTGATTATAATTTCCGCTGCTATCTGATTGAATGTTAATGAAAGTGTTCCGTGGATGAATGTTGGTAAACAAAAGGCTGGCTAGTTAAGCAAGAGTGCTTTAGCTAGCGCCGCACGGCCCTTCACAACGGTGTGAAAAAGGCGGACCGTGACATTTGGTATCAGGTTGCTAATCTTATTCCATAACTAAGGTGTTAGTTTCAGAAGTACCATGTTCCCTTCTTGAATATGAACATCCCTCCTCTTTCTATCTACATGTATTTTCTCTCTTTGGACTGCCTTAGGTAAGCTGTCCCTTGCCTCTTCAAGCATTTCCTGCTTACTGCGGTCTAATCGGTACGCAGCAGGGAACTCCCACCAGTAGGTTGTACAGGAACCTCATGTGGGGTGAGTGGCTGAAACCCCAAAATCAACTTGAAAGGACTTATTCTTGTAGAAGAAGATTAGTGTAAATTGTAGCAGAACTGGGCAACAAAAAGCAAATCAACCCAATTCTTCTGACCGGCAGTAACATAGTGTCTCAAGTACTCCTCAAGCTAAGCGTTCACCCTCTCAGTTTGGCTGTTGGCTTGAGGGTGATTGCTTGTTGAAAATTTGAACTTAGTTCCCGTTTGGTTGAACAAATGTGTTCAGAATCTACCAGTAAACCGGTTGTCTCTGTCACTTACTATAACCTCAAGCATCCTGAAATGTTTAGCTTCATGTTTGAAAAATAATTTTGCAGCCACCTCTGTAGGACAAGCATGTGAACACTGCATACTTGGAGAACTGATCCACTATTACAAAATTGGACCACCGCAGGGCCTTTACCTCAGGTAAATCCCCACAATAAAGTCCATAGACACATTTCTCCATGGCTTCTCTGGAATAGGGAGAGGTTGCAGTAACCCTGCCTTGGTCTTTCCAATTTGTCTTGTTGACAAACAAGACATGTCTTGATGTAGGCTTCAACATCTTCCCTCATCTTAGGCCAAAATTATGACCTTGTTAGCAGTGTCAATGTTCTTTCCCTTTCTAGATGACCTACACACTGTGCATCATTCACCTCTAGCTGTAACTCATAGTAGAGTCCTCTGGTAGAAGGACTGCACACTTTGCTTCCCTTTGTGTACAGCAGTCCATCCTCCAACCAATATTGGTGTACAATCCATCATTCACCACATGTTGGAATCTAGTAGTCTACCAAATTCGGACTTCGTCTTTACAACATCTTTTACATGATTGAAGAAGCTGCATTCTAATTGAGTGTGGGTTGTAACATGGGCCTCCACTTCCTTTCGACTCAATGCATCAACCACTTGGTTCTACCTCCTTGACATATGCACCCATTTGAAATCAAACTCAGCTGAAAACTCCTGCCACCAGGCATGCTTTGGTGAGAGTTTCTTATGAGTTTTGAAGTATGTGTTCGCCACATTATTGTTAATCACCGTGAACCATGTACCCAAAAAGTAGTGTTTCCATGTCTCCAAGTAACGCACTACTGCAATTAGTTCTTTCTCATAAGTGGAGTATTGGGTATTAGCTTCTTTGAACTTTCTAGTCTCAATGGCCACGAGGTGACCTTGCATAATGACTCCTCCAATAGCCTTGTCTGCGTTAGTGTTGACCTCAATAGGCAAATCAAATATAGGCAGCCGTAGCACTGGTTCTAATGACACTGCTAGCTTCAGGTCATCAAAGGCACGTTCACACGTATCTGTCCATGCCCACTTCTTGTCTTTCTTCAACAAGTCAATCAATGGAGAAACTCCTTTTGAGCACCCTTGGATGTGCTTCCAGTAGTAGTTAGAAGAACCCATAAATGAACATAACTTAGTCACTTTTGATGGTGTAGGTCATTCAAGGATAACCTTTACCTTTGTTCGCCCATTGGCAATACCCGATGTCCCAATACATAACTTCTTGATGACAAAATTCACATTCTCCTTTTTGACATACAACTAGCTTTCCTTCAACTTGGTGAACAATTTCCTTGAGTGCTGCACATGATCTTGTAAAGAATTGATGTATATAACAATATCATCCAAATAGATAACAACAAACGATCTACAAATTCATTGAAAACATCATTCATTAAATTGCAGAAAGAGACAAGGGCATTGGTCAAACCAAATGTCATGCCTAGGAATTTGTAGAGCCATATTTGGTTACACAAGTCGTCTTGGATTCATCCTCCTTTGCAATCCTTAGTTGCTAGTATCTTCATCACAAATCTAGCTTTGTGAAGAATGATGCTTTTGCTAATAGGTCAAATAGCAACTCAACATTGGGAACTACATATTTGTTCTTTATAATAACCTTGTTCAAGGCTCAATAATCTACACACATGCACAATGGTCCATCCTGCTTCTTCTGGAATAATACCAAAGCACCATAAGGAGTCTTGGCGGGTTGGACAACTCCTGTGCTCAACACCTTGTGCAATTGCTTCCTTAATTCAGCCAACTCCAAGGGTCTCTTTTTGTATGGGGCTTGTGTAGGAGGTCTTGCACCAAGAATCTACTCTATCTGATGGTTAGTTGCACGTCTAGGTGGAAGAGGTCTCTTTTTGTATGGGGCTTGTGCAGGAGGTCTTGCACCAAGCATCTACTCTATCTGATGGTTAGTTGCACGTCTAGGTGGAAGAGGTTTTGGGAAGTTCTACGGGCGTGACATTAGAGAATTCTCCCAAAAATTCTGCAACCACATTAGGGACTTCCACCATCTAGTCTGGTTTGATCTCCACAAGTGCAGCCAAGAATGTGGAATCTCCTTTTCTCAATCTATCATTCAATTGCATGGGTGAGATGACACCCACCTTCCGCTCGCAACACTTCTTGCTTGGATCCTTATATATTTGTTGGAACAAAACAAGATGCCTTCTCATCAGAAATCAATATTCCAACAATGTGAGGCATCAACATCACTTTAGCCTTCACAAAGAATTCCATGTCGAGTATGACATCAAAATCATCTAAGGGCACCCCATCAGGTTGCATTTCCCTTCCCACAATCCCATGGTTAGGACAGTATTGGCCATTCCTAGATTGTGCCTTGCTTATGAATTCACAACCTTGATCCCATTTGAATAAACAAATATGCAATGTATGTTTTATGCCATACTTGGGCAAAGTCATTGAGATTATATCCATCACCAGGAAGAAGCGAAGCCAAAATTTCAATAGGATAAGCCTTTGATATCTAGTACAGTGCAGTGGTCGAATTGCTGCATAGCCTGGTTATAATAGGAATTTGGAAAATCCTAGTTCTCAAGTTAGCGCACCATCTGAGTGAGTTTGAGGCCGAACTTTATCACTTCTTTGGAACAAAGTTATGGGGGCCCCTTGAGTCTACTATGGCAGCAACTTCAATGTCATTGATCTTCACTCAAACATGCATTATACTTTTTTGAAAGAAGGGGCCCACAACTATAATAACATTCAACAAATGTAGTTGGCGGACATGTGATGGCCCATCCTCATCCAAATCACCATCTTTTGAATCTAAGACTTCCAAGGCATTTAACTTCTCTCATTTAGGACAGTCATGGGCTCAGTGAGGGCCATTGTAGATGAAACCAATCTTGAGGAAATTTGGGAAGTTTCCTTCCCCTTATTTTGATTGTTGCCTCCACCCTTTGATTTCTTCCATTTATCCTTTTTATTCCCCTTATCTTCTTTAGCCTTTGCCTTTATCTTTGTCTTTCTTAGGCTTGGCCTCAGAACCCTCAGTCTTAGCATTGATTCTAAAATCAACCAAGTCATCTGCCGCTGCAATGGCTGCAGGGAGATCTTTCACTCCTTGTCTACATAGTTCCATCTGTGCCCATGGTTGTAAACCAGAAAGAAAGTTAAACAAGTTGTCTTCCTCTAACATGTTCTTGATGTCCAAACATCAAGGACCTGCATTCGTTGGCATAATTCTGTGTGGTTCCAGTTTACTTCAATTGCTTAACAGCTTAAGGGCATCTCTTGCAACCTAAGCCATGTTGTAAGGAAGGAGTTATCTTTTAATTACTTCTTCATGGTCTCCCAATCCTCAATTTGAGGTTTGTCTACATTTGCATTGTTTTCTGTTAGTGCGCCACCGTAGTTTAGCATCTTTCAACAAATACATCGACATTATGGCAATTGTTTCATTTTTTGGGGTCTGGGCAGCCTTGAAGTATTGCTCAATATCCCACAAGAAATTCTTGATGTTATAGCAGTACAATTTCCTTCAAATTGTTTCGATTTAAGGACTTGAATATTATGAGAGGCCTCACCCTTATCAGAACTTGAGGAGATGACTCTCTTCACAAGAGTAATCTCACCATCTATTGAGCCAATTTTGCCATTCATGGTTTCAGTGAAGGTCATCATTATCACTCAGCAAAGAGGCTTCTGTGGCAACCACAAAAGCTGTAGTTCAATTAATTCCTTGGTTGAACGCTCACACAATACTACCAATGGAATCGTGTTGTTGGTTTTTTGAAAACCAAGGAAGTTTTTTGAATGATCCAATCTATCTCGGTAACTTGAGTTCGCCCTCACTGAAAAAGGGTTTGGTACCAATTGTCATAGGGTCTAAGTTCACATGACACGTCTTGGCACTGTGATGGCACCAAGTGGCTCACTTGGTTAAGCCAATGACACAATTTGACGTTAATCCTGCTAATGTGTGTAAAGAAGTATAATATACACAAGCAACAAATGACATACACAAGGCTACAGTTTATAGGAGCAACACCTCCCAACCTTATTCTTGTCCAAAGACAAGGATTACAGATTCATTACATGTGTAAAGCACCATGCACGAATTCCCTCTAGTGTCCTATGCCACCCACATGTCATATTAGTACAGTTGACACCCCCAGTGATCTAGGGTTTGCAGTTGACTACCCCAATTGCCTAGCTTGTGTTGGATGCAATTAACATTTTCTGGCAACACATAACCATCTATGTCTGCAATTATGTGGCTAGAAATATTGCCAAATGTTGGCCCACAAGTTAATCCTTCAAACAAACTTGTATGTCATCCTCACAAAGAAAACAGCCTGGTAAACATGTCAATGCTGTAGTCTTTGACATTGACACTGTCCATAGCCTGTGAGTAAAGACCTTGTGTCATGCATGGTTTTCCCCTTAACCATGACTTATCCCACACACAAGCAAGCACCATATGTCAACGAAGCACTTGACATACCTGAGTGATGCAGGGGCAGCATCAAGGTTTTGTAGCCATGGAGAAATTAGAAGAGAGGAAGAAAGGGGAAGGGAGGAGAGAGATACCAGGGGGAAAATTCACATTCAACTCCCATTCAAATTCATCTGCAACTAACTTACAACATGACTTTACACACTATTTATAAGAAAGACTAAATGCATAAAATTACACACATACCCCTAAAGCTACATGGACTACAAACATACCCATACTTTGTACAAAAATTATAAGCAACCCCAAATACACATAATCTATACTAATTAATACTAAAAACACATTATAAACTACTAACAAAACCCAACAATTCCTTAACCCTACTCTTCTTAATTATTCTCCAGCAAGGATCTTCCCGAGGTCTTGCTTCTTGCCCTACATTACTGAGTTAATCATCCGACCATGTCAATTGAAACTAGTCATTGTAGCAACATTGTCAAGGACCATGGCCCCAACTATATCCATCCCTGACCATGTCGTGTAGGCAACTTAGCATCTCTGTGCTCCCTTCTTAGCAACATAGATTGTCAATTCATCGAATGTCAAGATAACCCATGACAGGCCATCTCGTGCTACTGCCTTGGCACATGAGTTGTCCACACCACGTGCCTTAGCTATGTCAAGGTAATCAAGGGTATGAGAACTACCCCCAAGCACGGCCGATCTTTCAACCCCTAAAAACCCATCAATGGAGTTGCTATCACATGTCAAAAGCTTTGTGCTGTCCCCACACATTGGTGTGTAAAGATACATGTAGCTGTGTTTTTGGCCTGTTCGAATATCTTTATAAACCATATTATTGAGTTTATGGTGATGTATTTTGTCCAAAATACATCTCTTAGTTGTTCCCATGCACTGGTGTCTGAGGATCCATATGGCTGTGTTTTTGGCCTGATCGTGGTTTGTTTAAATATCTCTATACACCATATTATTGAGTTTTTGGTGATGTGTTTTATCCAAAAATCCATTTTTTAATTGTTCTTGTACAATACTCTAGGAATGATTGTGTGGTAGTGTTGGAGGCTGTTTGTTAGTGTTCACTGAGTTATTGGGACCTAAAATAGGGTTACGTTGCTGTGTTTGTGATTTATTGTCATGGTAGAGGTTGTTGTGTGTTGGGATGGAACTTTATGGAACCCTAGATTGCATGGGTGTGCATTTGAATGTAGCAAGGAGATTTGGGATTATGTCAAACAATTATATTCCGGTAACATTACTTGTATGTACAATCTCTCCCCTGAGTACTTTCAGTTGCAATGAGACAGGAGTGTCACAAACTTACAATCTCACATTCTCACCTAGTACTTCGAAGAGATGAAGTGCATCCACAACAAACTTAGGAACTATTTGGTATTACTGTCAAAAATTATAGAAACGAAAACTAAAAATCAGAAATAGAAACTAAAAACTAGAAACTATCAAACTGTTTGGTTAACATTTATAAAACAAATACAAATTAAAATGTTAATTAAAAAATGCTCATTTTCATCTTTAAATCAAATAATACTATAAAAATATGATTAAATAATAAAATTACAAATAATACACATTAAGAAATTACTGTAATAAAAATAAAAATTATTATAATTATTTACTTAGTTGTTTATATTTCCTAAATTTACTTTACATTAAAATTTTATAGGGCATGAAAATTGAAAAATTTTAAAAATATTAATTGGCCTTATTATTATTATTTTTTGAAATTTATGTATATTTCTATTTTAATTATATTTTAATTCATATGATCATTTTATTTCAATTTAATTAAAAGTTTATAAAATGAATGATTTAATCCAAAAAAACTAATTTGAGATATTAAAATTTCTAGAAACAGGTTGCTAAAACAACTGAAAATTTAAAATCTAGTTTTCAGTCTTTTTGAAAACAATTGAAAATTAGTAGCAGAAATAGAAAACTGACAACATAAACATGCCTGTTTTTGTTTCTTCACTGTGAAGAAACAAAATTAGAAAACAGAAAACGACGACTCCAAAGAGGCCCTTAACACTGTGCAACCATAACATCCAATGTTTGTGTGATGCAAAAGCAGAGAGACCAGGTGACAGTTATTCAAGTCCTAGTGGGTTTGAAACTTGTGTTCCAATTTTAGATTCTTGGTTGTGCAAAGTTGCCATCTTTTGCTAATGTCTGTTCTTGTATCCATTGTGCTCCCTTTGGCACTGATTCCTCAACCCTTGGTTTTGGTGTTTAGTTCTCTAGCTTTGAGAAGACTACCTTTGTTGCACAAGGCAGTTTTGATTTTCAACCAAGTAGTGGTAGAGGTTTCTAGGGTGGTAGAGTGGCCGGAAGGGGTGGACATGGTAGAGACCCCCCTTGCAAGTGTACTTGCTATGGGCGAGGAGGTCATACAATTAAGCTAAGTTGGAACCTTCATGATAAACCCTATGCATCACCAATGCTGCCACCATAGACTCCATTCCTTTCATTTGGATGATCGTGCTTAATAGAATCAACACAATTATTTGTTGCAAATTCGGAGACCTTTGAAGGCCTTATCTCCAAATGTTTGTGTGCTCTTTTAAATGTTTGTGTGCTCTGTTATTTGAGTTCTGAATCGATATTGCATTTGTTCTTACATTATGATTTTTCTTGGAGCATTTGGAATAAATTACTTGGCGTGTTTGGAGAAGCTTGTGTTTGTTCAGTGTCGGTGGAAGGATTGTTGGCTATTTCTTTTGAGGGTTTTGTAAGAAGGAAGGGATTGGGTTTTTCTTTGGAAATGTGGTATGCTTGCAATGTTGTGGGGTTTATCGTTGGAGTGCAATGCACTAATTTTTTCAGGGGAAAAATTGAATAGGTTGCTGGTTTGGGAAAAGATTCATTACTTGGCCTCTTTATGGTGTATTGGCTTTGCTTGCTTTAAGGGAGTGAGCTTTTTGGATATTTAGCGAGATTGGAGGAATTTTTTGCTTTGATATTTCGAAGTATTTATTTGTGTTTTTAGCTCCTTTTTCTTTTCTTGATTTTTTCATAATTTTGATGGGAGAAGTCTTATTCTCCTCTTTGTAAATTCTCTTCTCACTAATGAAATATCTTCTTTTGCTATAAAAAGAAAATTTATTTCAGAGGGAGAGTATGTCAACATCTTGCAGCATTAGGTTCCCCATGAAGTTTCTCTCCCCATTGCATCTCTTGCTTTGATAGCTAACCTCATAGCTTGCTTGTCGTTTGGTACTTCTCTCACTAGTCCTTGGGGCCACAGATTTAGCTGCTACTAGCCATATGACATATATATCTAATTTCTTTTCAACCCCCTAGTACTTTGCAAACTTATCTCATTACCTTGCTTATGTGTCCAACTACTACCGTAAAGGGAATAGGGGTAGTAATTTCTACTCCCTTTGTCTCTCTTTCTATTGTTTTGAAGACGAGGAAGATGATTGGCATAGGACTAAGGTTGATGGACTTTACTACTTTGAGTCGCTATCTCCTATTGCCTACATTGTTATTGCAACACCATTTCAAATCCATTGTCGTCTTTTTCATCTTTTGTTGGACAAGTTGAAACATAGTAGGTTTCTACTTTGAGTTATGTGTCTAGTTTTGAGAGTGAATCTGTCAATTGGAAAGCATTGTCATGTTTTGTTTGGTTCTTGGGTCAATAAAAAGGCAGTAAGCCCTTTCATGTTAGTCCTTTCTAATGTTTGGAGTTCTACTTGTGTTGTGACAAAGTTGGGTTTCCAATATTTTGTGACTTTCATTGGTAAGTGCTCAATGATGACTTGGCTTCATTTAATAATGAGTTGCTCCGATTTTTTTCATATCTTTTGTGCCTTTTGTTCGGAAATAAAGACTCAATATGTGTTGACTATCCTGATACTTCATGGTGATAATTCTAAGGAGTACTTTAGTACCAATTCACTACTTATATGATTAAATCTGGTGTGATTCATTGCTATTTAACAAAGTGGAGTTGTAGAGAGGAAAATGGACATATTCGTTGAAGTTACTCGTATCCTATTGTATCAAATGAATGTCCCTAGAGTGTTTTGGAGTGATGCTGCACTTACTGCATTGTCTCTTATCAACAAAATGTCATCCTCTAATCTTGGTGGTAAAATATCATATATGTCCTCTTTCCGAATGTTGCTTTCTTCTTGTTACAATGTGTGTCTTTTGTCCATCAGTTAGCTCTAAGGTGGATAAGTTGGATCCTCGTGCTATCAAATGTACTCTTTGGGCAATGCATGTATTCAAAAGAGATATGGCTGCTACAGTCCTACGTTGCATCTCTCCTTTGTTTCTACTTATGTTATCTTAGTCTGTACCATACTATTGTGATTCCTTTAAGTCTTATTGTTCCTTTGCCAACAATGGCACACTGTCTAAAGAAATCCTTAATGGTCTAAAGCAATCTCCCAGAGCATAGTTTCATAGGGTCATTGCAGTTGTGATTGAGTTTGACCTTCAGTGATGTGTGGTAGATCACTCTATATTCTATCTCCATATTGTGGTCGGCTTGATTTGGCTGATTGTGTATGTTGATGACATTGTAATTCAGTAATGATGATCATGACATTTGGAATTTGAAGCAGTTTCTCTAGATAAAGTTTCAAACTAAAGATTTGGATTTGTTAAAATACTTCTTGGATGTATAAGTATGCATATCATAAGGGGACTGTTGTGTTGTAGAAGAAACTATGTTCTAGATCCTTAAGATGAGACTCCGTTGTTGGGATCCAAACCTGCTACACCTCTGGATCCTAACAGCAAATTATTACCAGAGCGTGATTTGTTGGCTGGCCTTGGACAATATTGAAGATTTGTTGGGAAGTTAAACTACCTTATAGACACTTGATTAGACATATCTTGCAACAAGTGTTGTGAGCCAGTTCCTAGATTCTCTTGGAACATGCCGCTAGGATGTTGTCATTTGTATCTTGTGATACCTTAAAGATGCATCAAGAAGAAGCCTCTTGTAGTAGGATTTTATTCAAGGTTATACAAAAGCAGATTGGGAGATCTACAACCGGGTACTACGTGTTTGTTGGTGGTAACCTAGTATCTTGGAAAAGTAAGTGCCATGGCACACGCTACATGTGAATTGCTTTGGTTGAAGAACATCCTGGAAGAACTTTAGTTTCCATAGCTCAGCCTATGGAGTTGATGTGTGTTAATCAGGCTGTTATTCATACTGCTTCCATTCAGTCTTCCATGTGAGATTGGAGCATACTGAAGTTGACTGTCATTGAACTTATGAAGTCCGAACACTGCCTTGTTGATCTGCTCTCTAAAGCTTTAGGAGGGGCTCGGGTTAAATTGGTTTGTACAAGCTAGGAGCTTATGATATTTATGACCCATCATGAGGGGGAGTGTTATTGGTTATTGATTATTTAGTATTAGTACCTACAGTAGTAACTAAGATTTATTGAAGGTATTATGGTCATTATGATGTGCTTGTCTATATCATAAATAGGGGAGGAGACCTACTGATGTGATTAAGTCTTCCAGTTTACTTTACTGTTAGTAGAAGTGTTTATGTCAACAACAATACATCTTTTATCTAGACTTGTCCATGCATGATAGTATTAGTATAGCTCACTTGCATGCAGAAGGGCAAAGTGATGTAGAATCTTTGAGTTATGATGAATTAAATTCTTATGTCAAATCCATTTACACTCTCAAAATGGTAACATGAAGGGAGGAACTAATTTTAAATGGTTGAGCTAGTTAGAGGATTTGAGATAAGCTTTGTAACTTTAGCATTTTGAATGGAAAAGTGGATGATTTTTGTGTAGTTGGAACTTGGAGCTGAAATAAGCCAGTGAATGAATGACTATTACAAACTATGCTTGAAGTAGAAAACAGTTGAAATGTATTGTATTGGTTAAAATTGGTTTGCAGAGAATTGAATCTTTCCAATAGAATGAAATTTATTTCATTTTTGGGAAGATATTGCCCAAAAAATAGTTGTCTGACAAAATTATTTGTTTTCTCTTTTTTGGTAGAATGAAAAACTTTGCTAATTTAATTTGATTGATTTATTTCTTTTAATGCACTTCTAACCTGGTTTTGGGTAGCTTTAGAGAACGGATGAGGGGAAATATGATATATATATATGTATGTATGTATGTATGTATGTATTTGAGGAAATACTAGCCTGGTTTTTGGTAGCTTTAGAGAACGAATGAGGGGAAATATGATATATATATATATATATATATATGTATGTATGTATGCATGTATGTATGTGAGGAAATATTGAAATATGATATGTGAGGAAGTTTTTGGAAAGCCAGCAGTGTTGGCATTAAAGTTGACTTTTTAGGCTTCATGATTTAGTTTGGTTATCTTGGAGGTTTCCAAGGCGAGGAATGACTCATCTGGAGTTTCCAGGATCAAGAATTTTCAACTTTTTGTTTCTGTTCTTATTAACAGCGAGTCAAGTGGATCTTGACTGACATTTGAAGTATATTTTGTAGGCTTTTTGAAGTATATTTTGTGGGCTGGTTAAAGTGTTAAACTATTATGCATGGACAGTAGGATGTGAGATATTGGTATAATGTGAACTTTAAGGGAAAGGGGAATTTATGAATAGCATGTACAACACATTTGTGGCTTTGATATTGAAAAGAGTGCACTACTATAATTAATGATTTCCATCCCAACAAATTATTTAATCTATAAAAGAATATATTTATCAAATAATAGGAATTGAAAGTTGTAAATAGAAGTGTTATAGGAATGATTTACATGTTTTTAACAAATTGATAATACATTGTCGTGATTAGAATTATGAATTAAAATACCAAAACTCGTGTTTATGTGTAGAAATTTGATACTTTTAAATGTGATATAATGTATACAAACGTGATTGTTTTTCCTACAATAGGTAAAATATGATACTTATAACATATAGCCCTACGAATTCTCTCTCTCTCTCTCTCTCTCTCTCTCTCTCTCTCTCTCTCTCTATTATAGAAATTAAAATTCTTGAGCATACATGATTCAAAAGAAGAAAAATATTATATTTCATCTTTTCCAATGAAATATGAATTATCGTATTTTACTTGAACTTGCAACCCATTATATGCTATAGTTTATGTGTTTGAAAACATTTTCTTTGTAGAAACATATTTTTGAACAAATTGATTATGCTGTGTTGTAATTAGATTTATTTTGAAATTAAATAACAGTAAAATAAAAAATTATACAAATATAATTCAATAAGTTATATTTGACATGAAACATGTCAAGTGAAGTATAGGATTAAACCATTATGTGATATACATGTAAAGCTACAGTGGACTATTGGAGATTGATGTGTAGATATAATATTTTGAAAGGCGTGCGGACCATTGGTGATAGATGTATAGATATAATAGTTCGTAAGGCACTTGTTGCTATTCTGAAAAATTCAAGGTTTTTATTGTCCACTGTAATAATATAAAAACCCTTAACACATTCATACTGTTATAAATAGTTTTGTAATTATTTAGTTTTATAAGATGTACATGCATTGTGCATGAAAATTTCAATGCAGGTTGTAAATGAGGCAAGTTAATGAGTTAAATGAGGAAAATGATGTTGATTGTGAGTTTGCTTGTCATGTTCATTATTATCAAATAAATTCCCTGAATAATATGGGTGCAACTTAGTGCTCTCCAACTCTATGGATGGTGGCTCTCTTGGGTCAGAGAGTCCTATTGGAGGTATGGAAGGAATTTTAATTTATGTGGATGAAGTATTGAGTTAAGTTGTTATTGTTTAGGACCTTTAGGTTGAGCAGCATATGATTGGATTAATAGGGATGGCACCTTGCCCATAGATGCTCAATAACTTTTAGGCAATATGGGTTTGTGGTTGTCTGACACCGAAGGACTAGAAGTGAGGTGGATCATGGTATTGTAGTAGGAGCAAAAAGAAAAACAGGTTAATGTGAGCTAGCTAATTTAAAGTACACTAATAATTATGATGGGAATCCAGAAAGTGCTTGAAACAGGCCTTTTGAATAGTTGTAGTTTTTTAAGGGGGTCTTATTTGGGATTTATTTTGGTTTTTTGTTCTTGTTATTTTCTCTTCATTTTTATCTTTTTAATCTTGAGGATTTTTTGTCCTCTTTTTTTATTTTTTTAATTATTTTCTTTTTTCTTAACAATTTTTTTTTTAATTTTTTTTATTTTAAATGAGGCAAGTTGATGTTAAGTACATGTCTTGTGCAGGTAGACAACAGAATCTACCACTCCCCCCCCCCTCCACACACACACACACACAATACAAGAATTAGTGCAAGATAATGAGAGGTTTTTTTTTGAATTATATTATTTACTTAGTTTATTGTTTTATTGGATGTGGATTAATAATAATTATTTTGAGGAAAAAAAAAGTGGGTTGGAGGTGGAGTTTCCTCTTAAAAGGAGGAAGGCTTACACTAATAAAAAGGTCTCTATTCAATTTTCTAGCTTATTTCATGTCTCTCTTTCGTATTTCAGATTTGGTGGGTAGGAGATGGCAGGATATTCATAGATCTTGTGTGGGGGGGTAGGGTGGGGTGGGGAGCACCGGAGCAGGGTTTAAGTATCACATGATGAGAGGGGAAACAATGAAACAACCTATCCTTTGTGGAGGTTTGGGATTTAAGAACTTAATCAATTTTAGTAGGGCCTTGTTTGTAAATGGCTTTGGAGGTTTATTGTGGAGAATGAAGATGTGTGAAAAATCTTACGTGTCAAATTGTGGGGTGGATCATAATTGGGTGGATTACTGAGGATGAGACAGGAGTTAATGCGATGAGGGTGTTGAAAGTATTAGAAAAGGCTGGAAGACTTTCTTTGATCAAGTTATCTTTAAAGTAGAAAATGGGGAATTGGTCTTCTTTCATCCTGAAAGCACGTGTGATGATTCCCCTTTAAGGAGCTGAACGAGGTGGAAGCATTTTTCCATGGAGGGCCATTTGGAAGACAAGTGCTCCCGCTAAAGCAGCTTGCTTTTTCCTGTTTTCTTCTAGGAAATGATGCTTGATAACTTGCAGATGGGTATAATAGTGATGGTCATAGTGTTTCCTTTGTAAGATTGAGACTGAGACAGTGCATCATCTGCTTGCTGGTTGCTATTGGACAAGAGGCCTGCAGGTTAGTGCTTTGGCTATGATGGGGATTTAATAGGTAGCAGCAGGTTCCAGGGGTGTCAATTTCGTTAGTTTCCTGTTCCTGGTTGTGGTTCTTTTAAGGGTTCCATTCCTCTTAAAGTAGAGCCAGAACTGAATCATTTATTACATTGTTCATAATCTTGGAATCAGAGCCATGCCATATGATTCTTGGTTTCTTATATTTTTCTTGTGTTTCTGATATGCCTGTATAATATACTCATTCTATAAACTAGAGTTCTCTGGGTTGCTTAAATTCAGTCTTGAATTTTTCTTAGTTTCTCTTAAACAAATATATATTTTTTTTTGACAAGTTACTCTAAAAACTAAAATGAGTTATATATATATATATATATATATATAAAATATGTCTACTTTGGATGTACTACTAAAACCATGTAGTAGTTCATTAAACTATAATTATTTAGGCTCTGAGAGGTGCTGGCTCTCAATCTGGAGTCTTGAGGGGAGAGAGGAATATAGATGTTAACTGAAAGGAGTTTTGGGAAGGATTTGTTACTGAATGATTCTTGGCATATTTATTGGTCTGAATCACCTACAGATAGGTGGGATGGTTCCTGTTATTTGGCAGGTTCTTCCTGTTGGATTTCATGTCCTGATTCAAGACTCACACTGCTAGCAGATTCTGTTTTGGGTGAATTGTGGGCCTGGAAGGCCAATAAATCAGACGAAAGAAGAATAATTTTGTTTTTAGGCCTGATTACCCTTTAACAATTTTTTGGTTGATTTGGACGGAAGGAAATTGTAGAGGGTTTGAAGGAGTAAAAACTTCTCTTAATACTGTGAAGGACTGATAGCTTAGAACTTCATATTTTTGGTTTAATGGGTAACATTTTGTCAATATACAAGCTGCTTTTGTTTGTTTCTCTCTTTTTTAAAATACTATTTTCTTGTAATTTCTACTTTTTTTTTTTTACTTAGGTTGCATTAGTGCCCTTGGTGTTTATTTTTTGCGGGTTTGCCTATCAAACAAATTTGAGATTCATATTAAAATTACACACACATTTATGAATTGTGATACTTGTTCATGTATGGAAAAAGACACACCTCATGGAAGTGTCAGTGTTACATGGTTGTTGAGGTCAACTAAGCAGGCTGATATTATGCATAGCCTTCGAATGACTGTCCTGGATTTGCTTATGTGAAAATTCATAGATTGGGAATGTCTGAAGAAGTTTGTGTGCAGGCTAAACATTCATCTGGAACTGTTCATTCTGAAATTATTTTTTAACATTACATTTTGATGCTTTGACAGAAGAGAGGTGGCTAAGGAGGTTGTAGAGTTGTTGACCAATGCTGCTGATGGTGCAAAATCTTTGATTGATGCAAGTGACCGACTGATATTGTATGTCGAAATAGCTCGTTTATTTGGGACTCTTGGTTACCAGCGGAAAGCTGCTTTTTTTTCAAGGCAGGTAGCTCAGTTGTATTTGCAGCAAGAAAACAGATTTGCTTCCATTAGTGCCATGCAGGTGTTGGCAATGACAACGAAAGCATATCGTGTCCAAAGCAGAGCATCCCCTTCAAAAAATGCTGCCCCTAATGTGAGCATGAAAGAAATGATTATCTGGTTATTTTGTTATGTATTTTATTGCAACTGCTGCAACATGTAGTTTTTAATAAATCTTAGTGATGAACTTGAACTTATTTTCCTGATATCAGTAGTCATTGCTGATCTCTATTTACTACTTGCTGATTGCAAATCTTTTTATCATGTTTTGGTTAATCGCATGCGTGCACACGTATATTTGAAGTAGTTTCTGTCAGATGTTAACTTGGTTTGAGCTTTGGACTTAGTCGTGACACTAGAGCATGCAGAGCCGTGCTTATGTATAGAAGCCTTAATTTAACTTTTTTAACCATTCGTGATTGGTATCGCTCAAAGCTTTATAAATGCAGACGTTTTCACAATGGTTTAGCACAAGAGGGTAGCAATCTTTTCAGGCATTGTGGGGTTGCAATATTTATTTATTTTTAAATATACCAGAAAAGTCTTTAATCCATGTTGCACTTAGTTTCTTTGGATCTTTCTACAGACACCCTGTCCCAATTTTGGGTAAAGGAGGATGGGTTTTTTAAGTATCTAACAACCAGTACAAAAAATCATCAGATCTCAATGATATGGATCCTTGTTAATACTAGAAACATTTTAGAATTTTCACTACCTATGTGCAATGAAAAATAGGTTAAGGTGGGCTAGATCATTGCCCTGAAGCAAAGTGCTGCATCGACGCCTGGATACAATGTCAAATATGCTGAGGTTTGTGCATTGTTTTGGATGTGAGTGGGTAAATAATGTCAAATATGCAAAGGTTCTCACATTATTTTGGGCGTGAGTGGGTAAAGAATATAGTTCATGAGATTAAGTTAGATGAGCAATGTGGAACATAGGGATCCTTAATAGTAAAAACATAGAGGTAGTTAATACAATGATTAGAAGAAAATTTAGCATAATTTGCAAACTAAGTGGGTTGGAAGAACTTAGGACTTAAACTTCAGTACACTAGGAAAAAAAAACATAAGAATAGTAAGACATCATTGTAGGAAAACACCTAAAAGATAGTGTTGGAGATGTTAAAAGAGTTGGGGATAAAATTATTTAAAAAAAAACGGCCAAGATGGCCCTAGGGTAAGAGTGATAATATTTGCCATTAGTGCTTGTGCTCCTCTAACAAGCTTAATAGAAACCTTATAAAATGCAAGTTTGGAAAGATGTGGATAATATTGTACAAAGGATATTGGAGAGAAAAAAATATTCAAAGGAGTGGACTTGCTCATGCAGGAATATGAGATGATTTGTTTTTTTGTTTAAAAAATAAAATGGGAAGATACATGGAAGACATGGATATCAAGACTGATACGAGTTTGTTGATATGATCTTTAGAGTTTATCACGCCATATGATCTTTTAGATGTCACAATGAATATGTGCTATCTTAGGTGTCACAATGAATACGTGCTTGAAGAAGAGAGAATGCTTAATACCCTTCAAGTATGAGCACATTCAAAAAGGACTCTCTAAGATTGAAAGTAAATTTGGGGAAGAGTAGGATTGCAGATATTGATCTCAGTTTTAATAGATATTTGGAGTTGGCTTCTTTAGCTGGGTGTGGTATAATGGAGTGGCTTTTGACTTACTTAGGGGTTCCTTTGGTTGGTAATCTTAGGCCCATTGGTTTTTGGTATCCAGTGGTGGAGAAGGTGTATTATCATCTGGATGAGTGGAAGGATGTTTTGTTTTCTTTAGATAGTTGCGTCACCCTCCTTCAAGTTTGTCTTTCTGGTCTCCCTCTCTATATTTTTCATAGGAGGATTTCTTATTCCCCTTTTTTTGTGTTCTTTATTCTCTAAGAAATTTCTTCTTTTTGTATTAAAAAAAATTTTAAGAATGTACAAAATAAAAGTCAATTATTTTTTTTTATAACCAGGAGGGTATATTGTTTATTGTGTAATGATTGTAAAGTTATTTTTGGAGAGAGTATACCTGCACACCAGAAAGTAGTAGTGTTAGAATATATGCGCTAAAAATGAGGAAGGATAAATTAGATGAATGCAAGAGAACTTGATGGTGGAACCTAAAGAGCGAACATAATAAAATTTAAGATGAATTGATAAAAGAAGGCAAGCGGACAATAGGAGATAACATAGACAAATACACTCTGCAAGTTCTATTGGTGCGAGTATAGCTGCAAAACATAAAGTAGTAGTGTATATCGTTTATTGTGTAATGATTGTAAAGTTATTTTTGGTGAGAGTATACCTGCAAACCAGAAAGTAGTAGTGTTAGATATATGCGCTAAAAAATGGAGGAAGGATAAATTAGATGAATGCAAGAGAACTAGATGGTGGAACCTAAAGAGTGAACATAATAAAATCTAAGATGAATTGATAAAAGAAGGCAGGCGGACAATAGGAGATAACATAGACAAATACACTCTGCAAGTTCTATTGGTGCGAGTATAGCTGCAAAACATAAAGTAGTAGTGTAAATACATTTGTTAAAAAAATGGAGGAGAAAGGGTAAATTAGATCAATGCAAGAGAACTAGGTGGTGGAACCTAAAGGGAGAAAATATAATAAAATGTTAAGATAAAATGATAAGAGAGGGCAAGTGGATAATAAGAGAATGTAGACAAATACACTCTGGAATGAAATGGCTAGTTCTATTGGAGATATAGTGAAAGAAGTTTTAGATGAATCTAAAGGAAGATGCATGACTGGTAGAGAGGGTGGCATTAGGATGTCTAAAAAGCCATTAAGACAAAAAGAATGTGGTTTAAGACATGGCAATGATGTAGAAACAAGGGAAATTTTGAGAAGTGAAAAAAAGCAAGAAAACATGCAAAATAGTTGTTAGTGAAGCTAAACTTAAAGGATACAATAATTTATGTACTAGATTTGGTACTAAAGATGGGAGAAGACGTTTAAACTTGCTAGAGCTAGAGAAAGAAAGGGTAGAGACCTAGGTAATGTCAAACGCATACAAAAATGAGGAGAATAGTGTTTTAATTGAAGAAGAAGATATAAAGAAAGATGCCAAAATATAATAAGCTATCTAATAAAAACTAAGTAGAACACTTAAACTTGGAACTTACAAGTGTGAAAAGGCTAAATATTTGACATTTTTCTGCAAAATTCGAGTCAATGAAGTTAAGTATATATTAAGGAATATGATAAAGAGAGAAGTATTATGATTGGATGATGTCCAATTGAAGTTTGGAAATGCTTAGGAGATAAGTAATATGGTTAACTATTTTAGTTGACAAAACTATAAAAAAAAAAAAATTAAGAAATCTTAATGAAAGGAGGATAAATGCTTTGATACCTATGTACAGAAATAGAGATCCAAAATTGTAATAACAATTGTGGAGTTAAAACTTATGAGTGCTGCAGTGACCTTGGGGAAAGTCTAATTGAATAAAGAAAGGTTAGAAACAAGGGTTGCAGAAAATCAATTTGGATGTGTTTGGGAGATCAAACACAGAGGCTGTTTATCTATTAAAAGGATTAGTGAAAAAATTTTAAGTGAAGAAGAGGGACTTTGCGGGGTTTTTATTGACCTATAGAAAGGGTAGAAAAAGATGCCTTGTGATTAGATGCTTGATACCTTGAATATTCCTCCACTGAAACAATTATAGTATGCTGTTCGCCAATGGCCAAACAAGTGACTGAGGAGGGAAACATACTTTTTTTGGGATTTGGGGACTCCATCCCAACGCACAACCTTGATTACGGCTGCAAATCCGAAATACACAGCGAACAGGATACATTTGGGATTCGTGGACTCCATCTGAACACACAAAACAGTTGATAATCGGAGCAAGCGACAAACACACGACAAACAAGATGATCAACTGGATGAACCTTTGGGATTCGTGGGCTCTGTCTGAACACACGAAACACGACGAACAAGATGAACAACTGGATGAATCACAAACACCTAAATTACCACTGTTTCAGGCTCCAGTGAACACAATAAACATTGACAAACTGCTTCAAGCAGTACCAAACAGTCATTCCCGGAGCACCACACATGAGCTACTGAAAAGGTGAGATCTTTGGACAAAAAACATCACAAAAAACTCATAATACATTTATAGGGGATTTGAACAGTGTAAAATCAACTCAAGCCAAAAACATGCCTTTATGAAGCTTCATGCCCCAGCACATGGTTCTGTCTGCCTACAACTGGTGCTTGAGGGCATGTGGCAGCACCTCCAATGATGGGATATCAGTGGTGGGAAACTTTTCTTGGCGAAATAGCTTATTTAATGATATAGTTGATCCCTATTATCATGATCCATCATAGTTTTTAATTTTGTTTTAGAATGAAATTTATAGTTTCAATGATTTACGATGCTCCTTCATGTTTTGAGTATAGCTCCTTACTTGTACTGCATTTCATGTAATTTGGAGTCATCTGTTCTTCTTCTTCTTTGTCGAAGGAAGCTGCATCTACGCATGCTGATGGCGGGAAAATCCATCACCAGTCAGTAGTCTCACTGTTTGAGTCCCAGTGGAGCACCCTGCAGATGGTTGTGCTAAGAGAGATATTGATGTCTGCTGTCCGTGCAGGAGATCCTCTAGCCGCATGGAGTGCAGCGGCACGTTTACTTAGATCTTACTACCCTCTAATTACACCTGCTGGGCAAAATGGCCTGGCAAGTGCACTTGCAAATTCAGCTGAAAGGCTGCCCTCAGGGATTCGTTGTGCTGATCCTGCCTTACCTTTCATAAGGTAATGCCACTATATGATCCTCTTTTCCTGATAATTTTAAACAAGTTTCTTTTTTAATGCTTATGGTTTTTTAATACAATTTCATCCGGTATATCATTACAGATGATGCCGAATTCACTAATTAGGTAAATAACATAATCTAGGACAGTGGGAATGTTTTACTGTCCAGAACAGCAGATCATATATAATGTTGCTAAGTTAAATAGAGATTAATATTCTGATACAATCCATATCGTTTACTCACTCCCTAATTAAGATTCATGCAGGGTTTGGGTTATCAGGGCATAGTTACTGATACATGAACTGCTGTTATCCTAGTTATGTGTGTACAGGTTGCATGTGCTGGGTCTTTTTTGCTTTTTTGTTTTTTCAATTTCCTGATAGATACGACAATCCATATTCTATGTGCCATATATCTTGGATGTTTATTCTTGTTGTGCTAACTATATTCTCTTACTCTGTTTTAATTTAATGATGTGCATGTCTTAATGTAGTTTTTCCATTGTAGCTAGAGAATTTTGTTTCTCCTATTATCAAGCTTCATCATTTTTAATGCAAATTGAAGATCACAGAAAGGGGGATGAATTGAGAAGATAAAAAATCAGCAATTTCTCTCATGAAGTTGTTGATCCTTATTATGGATTTTTCCTCTAGATTCCAAACATGGAATGTAGGAGTAGCTATGAGGTCTGCTCATTAATTTCCTTTTTAGCTGCACAGTTTTTTTAGCATGCCTTCTGCATCCACGAGTATTTTTATTTTCATTTTTTGTTTTCTTAAAATACCTGAATTTCTTAGTTCTGGAAGAAAACCTTGCACTCTGATCCTAGGCATGCTTGTGGGGTCAAGAAACATGAATAGTCTTTATTGCTATTCCACAAATTTCTGCAGAAGCCAGGAGCTCTATGTCAAGAATGTGGAGAATTTTCATTTGGAGTTCACGATTCACTTCAATTTTCCAAAGAATTGTTTAATTCACTATTATTATTTGATCTACTGTTTTGTTTCTTCTTTTCCTTCCTATTTCTTTAGTTGTCTGTGTTGCTTTCACAACAATTGTGATAAAATTCTCCTGTTATTACATGGATAAAAACTGTAGTTATAATTTATGTAAACTCACCCCATCTTCCATATTTAACTAAATTTCTTGGCTGGTGATAGAGTAAATGTGGGTTGAGTTTTGGATTTATTGCATGTGGAAAGGGGGCAATATATAAGGATTTTAGTTGAGAGGATAGTGCTAAAAGAAATTGAGTTTTAATAGTTTATATGTAAGTATAAGCTGTGTTTTTAATTGCCTACAGGTTGCATTCCTTTCCTTTACATCCCTCTCAAATGGACATTGTAAAACGGAATCCAGTGAGAGAAGATTGGTGGGCGGGATCTGCTCCTTCAGGGCCTTTTATTTATACACCATTCAGCAAAGGAGAGGCAAATGACAGCAATAAGCAGGAGATGGTTTGGATTGTTGGGGAACCAGTCCAGGTGTTGGTGGAATTGGCAAACCCTTGCGGCTTTGATTTAATTGTTGATAGTATATATCTCTCAGTGCAATCTGGAAATTTTGATGCTTTTCCAATTAGCGTCAATCTTCCACCCAACTCATCAAAAGTGATTACATTATCAGGAATTCCAACTTCAGTGGGGTTGGTTACCATTCCTGGATGCATTGTTCATTGTTTTGGTGTTATTACCGAACACCTTTTCAAGGATGTTGATAATCTACTACTTGGAGCTGCTCAAGGACTTGTTCTTTCTGACCCTTTTCGTTGTTGTGGGTCTGCAAAATTGAGAAATGTTTCTGTTCCAAATATTTCGGTTGTACCTCCACTGCCATTGCTAGTGTCACATGTTGTTGGTGGTGATGGCGCCATCATTTTATATGAAGGTGAAATTCGTGATGTATGGATAAGTCTGGCTAATGCAGGTACAGTTCCAGTCGAACAGGCGCATATTTCACTGTCAGGAAAGAATCAAGACTCTGTTGTCTCAGTTGCATATGAAATGTTAAAGTCTGCTCTTCCATTAAAGCCTGGTGCAGAGGTGACACTACCTGTTACCTTAAAAGCCTGGCAGCTTGGCTTGGTGGATCCTGATACTGCTGCTAGCAAGAGTGTATCTGGAAGCATGGGGAGGCAATCCAAGGACGCAAGCAGTCCAATGCTGCTAATCCATTATGCAGGTAACTGTCCAACCTTATTTATTTTTATGGGTTTGCATATTGTTAATGGTTTTGTTTTACGTATTTTTTTTTTTAAATTTATATTTTACTAAATTTTTTTGAATAAATAGATAGCAAAGAAATTCATTTAGAGAAAGAGATAAACTGGCCAAAAAAAGGAAATGACATCCTGAGGACTAGAAACAAAGAGGAAAAGAAAGAAATTATAGAAAAAAGACTACTTAATCAAGAAGCACCTTTTCAAATCCTCCGTGTCATAATTTTGCTACATATTAGATTATCTTGACTCTCTTTGACCCTTGTTTTTTTTTTAATTTCTACAATCCAACCTAATCTTCTTCCCTACAGGGTCCAACAATCACACGCTGGAATCCAATAGATCTTGAACTTTGAGCCTGCTTTTAGCTTCCTACTTCGCTTCACCACTATTTCCTTGAGTTTCTTCCTCCCTAAACAAAGGAACCCTTTCCAAATAACGAGTCTGCCAAGTAAGAAACATCATGTGAAAAGGAAGAATCTGAATAACCATATTGGGCACTTGATTCATCCAAAAGTAATGGTGATGCAAAGGAAGGCATTCTTCTAATGTTGCTCGTCAACTCAATAAATCATTTAAGAAGGAGATTCAAGAATTTTTTAGAAGAAGAATAGCCATTCTTATTGAATTTCAAGAGACACGATTACAAAATAAATAGTAGAGAAAGACCACCAAATTGGAAAGGCCACAAAATCAGCAAATCAAATCACCACAAAATCAGCAAATCAAATCAGCAGATCTCTAGGCTAGAAAACAGGAAACTGAAACTACTAGAATCTGAAATAGTAATTTCAGATTTTATTCAAAAAATAGAATTTCCTAATTTATTCCCTAGAAATCCGACACCCCCCCTCAAGTTGGAGCGTAGATATCTATCATGTCCAATTTGCTTACAATGAGCTCAAAACTAGGAATGAAAAGTCCTTTGGTGAAGATATCAACTATTTGTTGAGTAGTAGGAACAAAAGACATGCAAACAACTCCACTATCAATCTTCTCTTTTATGAAGTGTCTGTCAATCTCTACATGCTTCGTGCGATCATGTTGTACTGGATTTTGAGCAATACTTATGGCAGCTTCGTTGTCACAATACAACTTCATTGGCAACCAATCGAGCTTTATACCATTCTAGAGAACCATCAAATTTATACTTGACTGTAAACACCCATTTGCACCCTACAATTGTCTTTCCTCTTGGTAGATCAACTAACTCCCAGGTGCCATTTTTTTTTTTTCAAGAGCTTTCATGTCCTCGAAGACAGCCTCCTTCCACTCAGGAACTTTCAGAGCATCCTGCACGGCATTTGGAATCTCCATACAAGACAATTGTGAGGTAATAGTATGAAAATCAGGTGAGAGCTTTTCATATGACACATAATTGGACAATGGATGCTGGGTGCAAGACCTCGCACTCTTTTGAACAACAGTGGGAAGTTTAGAATCATTGAACTCAGGATTGGAACCAGACTCGGGTTCAAAACTAGAGGACTCAGAACTTGAAGATGAAATGGACTGAATATGAGGTAAAGGCTCAGTGAGGACATTACCTGGAGGTTTTATGGATTCTGGACAGTGTAAAGGATTGGAAGACCCTTTCTTTCGAGTTGTCCTCTGTCACGAGTAGACAATGTCAAATGGTTCAAACGCTGTGGTGTTTTTTTTTTGTTTCTCCTTTGTTAGTCATTATAGGATCATGAACATCATGAGATGACACTATAGGAAGACCTGCCTTTTTAGTATCTAAAAAACTTGACTCTTTCTTTTGGTATAATAAAGCTTGGGTTTTTAGGTTGAATAATCAAAGTTGGAGGAGGATCATTTTGCGAGTCTTTAGTTTGGAAAAACTCATGAAACACAGCCTAATCTTTGTTTCGGTTCCCCCCTGAAGATGAGGCGCAAAATAGGGAAGTAATTCAAAGAATGTTACATCCATAGTAACGAACATTTTTTTTTGGAAATGGGTTCAAAATATTTATACCCCTTTTGAGTGGGAGCATAACCAACAAACACACGTTTTGTGGCTTGGGGTTCAAGTTTTCCTCGATTATGACTATGAATATGAACAAACGTGGTACAACCAAATATCTAACCAACAAATACACATTTTGTGGCTCAGGGTTCAAGTTTTCCTCGATTATGACTATGAATATGAACAAACGTGGTACAACCAAATATCTATAGTGGTAAAGAAGAAGACAACCTATTTGTTGGATAAAACTTATGAAAAACATCAAAAGGTGTTTCAAAGCTTAAAACCTTATTGGGCGTTCTATTTATGAGATATGTAGTAGTAAGAATGGCTTCACCCCAAAGATATTTAGGTACCTGATTGGTAAAAAGCAATGCGCGAACTACTTCCAATAAGTGTTTGTTTTTTCTTTCAACCAAACCATTTTGTTGTGGAGTGTTGACACAAGAGCTTTGATGAACTATTCCTTTTTCAAGACAAAATTGGCCCAAAATGTTTTTGAAATATTCTTGACCATTATCACTTTGCAATATTAGAATATTTGTTTGAAATTGTGTTTGTACCACGGTGTAAAAATATTTGAAAATTGTTTCCACTTCAGATTTTTCCTTTATCAAATAAAGCCAACTTAATCTCGTGTGATCATCAATAAATGTCACAAACCATTCTTTGCCAGAATACATAGATGTTCTACATGGGCCCTAGATATCACTTTGAATCACAGTAAATGGTGTAGTTGGTTTGTAAGGTTTGGTGGAAAAGGATGCTCGATGATGTTTAGCAAAATGACAAACTTCACATTGAAAAGAAGATGGACTTTTAGTTCGAAATAAATTGGGAAACAAGTATTTTAAATATTGAAAACTTGGATGGCCTGATCTATAATGCCATATCATGATATCATTGTCTACTCGAGTTAGGTCCATCGTCAAAATAATAGAGTCCATCTTTTTCCTTAGCATTGCCAATCATCCTTCTCGTGGTCAATTCCTGAAACTCACAATAAAAAGAATAGAAATTAGCTTGACATTGATGATCAGAGGTAATTTTACTGATGGACAACAAATTGCAGGACAAATTTGGAACATGGACCACATCATGGAGAGTTAACAACGAAGTGAGTTTGATAGTTCTTATCCTGGAAATTACTGAGAGTGAACCATATGCAATTTTGACCTTACGCAGACCATAGGTTGAGAACAATTTGGAGCAACTAGTCATATGATTAGTTGCGCCAGAATCAATTATCCAAGAACGAACAAAATTAGGAAAAACACCTAAAAATGCAGAAGCAAGAGAGTTGCCCTTCTGTACCAAAGAACAAGACGGAGTTAAGGACAGTTTTGGAGATTGAAACAATTTGTACAGGTGCTCTAATTGCTCCTTGGTAAAAGGGACTGCATCCAAGTTGGTAGATGGCTCCTGAGTCTCTTCAGCTGTGGCTTGGTAGGTGTGACTGTCACATTTGGATTTTGGCTTCCAATTTGCTGGTTTACCATGACGCTTCCAACACGTCTCCTTTGTATGCCACGATTTTTTGCAATGCTTGCACCATGGTTTCTTTCGCCCATTGAGTTTTGTAACTGTGAGATAAAGGGATGAATTTTGGGAATAGTAATCAGTAGATACAGACTTGGGAGGAATAGTGGGATTGGGCGGAATTGTTTCGGAAGTAGCGGAAGAGTCAGTAGGATTTCTTTGGGTGCCGGTCATCGCCGATTTATACGACATCATCAGAAGAAAGAACAAAATTGAAAAAAAAGCACGAGGCTCTGATACCATGAAGGATTTTTTAGAAGAAGAATAATCATTCTTATTGAATTTCAAGAGACGATTACAAAATAAATAGTAGAGGAAGACCACCAAATTAGGAAGGCCACAAAATCAGCAAATCAAATCACCACAAAATCAGCAAATCAAATCAGCAGATCTCTAGGCTAGAAAACAGGAAACTGAATCTTCTAGAATCTGAAATAGTAATTTTAGATTTTATTCAAAAAATAGAATTTCCTAATTTATTCCCTGGAAATACGACAGAGATCTTACTATAGTTTTTACCAATTCCACATCTGCATCAAATGTGGACTTTTTAAAGCAACTCATCTCTGCCCAAACCAAAATTAAGCAATGCAGCCAAAGAGAAGAAGGTAATCAGGAACTGAAATGGATGCCATTTTGTGTCAATAAGGATTTTTTTTTCATCTCCACCCTAAACTCATCGATTGCGAAGGGTTTAGGACTTCATATCACGATCATCTCTTGGGGCACCTCCAAATAAGCCCATTGGGGGCAACTAGCCCCATTGACTTCCCTAATGTGGTAGTAAAATTTTGTAATAAAATAATTGGGCATGATTGTTAAACCTGTCTAGCATTTGCATGCAATAAAATAAGGTTTGATGGAGTGTTTTGACTTTCTTGACAAATGCGCTAAGATATGGTGTTTTTTTTAATGGCAAAAGAAGAAATTTCATTGATAGATTAAGAATACGCAGGAAGGAGAATAAGACATCTCCTCAATGAAAATCTGGGACAAACCAGAATGAAAATACAAAAAAACAACAGAAGAAAGAAAGAGGAACAAACAAAAAATCTCATCTCCCATAATCAAGTCATCATATAACTGCCATCTTGCTGAGCATACTTCTTTGAAATGCCCATAACGAACACAAGATGACAATGCCACGTAGTGAATCTTTTGCCAAACCAGCAGACAGTTCAACTTCTTCCCTGAAAAGGTGCGTGAATTAAATTCCAAACATAACCCCCACAACACTGCAAAAAAACCCGCATTTCCACGAGCACTGTCCTCTCCCATTACAAAATCCACATCCAAAAAGTCCGGCAATTCTGGACGAACCTAGCTTTCTACCCTCTCCAAGAAAAATAAAATGCAGAAAAGATCAGATGCTGTTTCTGAATTATTATGGAAAAGCACACAAACATCTAGAGAAAGTGCCTTCAATTGTCTCCTAATCTGCAACAAGTTATTGGTATTGATCCGATTAAGCACAACCAAATAAAAGCCTTAATAGAATAAAAGGAAAAGAAGAATTGAAACTTGTCAAGAACTCACAAAATGATTTACATGAATGCACCCCTGAAGGTTCCAGGGCCAAGAACGAGAATCCATTCCCAATGAAGCATGGCAATTATTCAACAAAATCAACAAGGACAGTTCATCCAACTCCCTATCATTAAGAGATCTCCTAAAATGAAAATCTCAAGATGCCAAAGGACTACCTGAATCAACAGCAGAATAAGACAATGCTATTCTGCCCCGAGATCAAACAGAAGAGACGACGAACAGAGGTGGATAAAACAACATTTCCAACCAAATATTTCTTTCCAAAAACAAATCTGAGAACAAGTTTAGTATGGGGAATAAGGGGTAAATCTGAGAGAGAGAGATCTCTACAGGCTCTCTGAAGAACATCTAAACTAAAATTGGTATACTAGCCATTCTCATTCAACCCAAACTTTGCTTCTAATGATTCTGCCAAGGGGAAGAATCCTCTAGGTAAAATTGCCAAATCCTTTTAGCTAAGAGAGCAGTGTTTTTAGACGCCAACTTTCCAATACCCAAGTCACCATCCAATTTTGAGCTGCACACCACATTCCCCACTCACTGCTAAGATACGATATGTTTTAGTGGAGCTTAGGTTGCAAAGAGGATAGGAGTCTAACAATGACTTGAATGGAAGTATTTAGGTAGCATTCTTGATCTTTAATCCACAAATTTGCTTTTGGAAGGGTAAATTTACAGAACACGAATGATTTGTGCAATAAATGCTTCTTGGGACGAGACATTTGAATAACAAATCAGACAATCAAGCTTTGATATCAAAATTTGCAGACTATATATTTAAATATATCTTTTTTTCTTCCCCGGTGAAGCATATTACAAATTTGGTTATAGATATCTTGGGCTGTGAGCTCTGTTTCTTCCAAAAAGTATTGTAGATAGAAAAATGGGTGCAATTTTTACTTTTAGTGAAAATGCTTGGTTTTAAGCTTTTGATAATATGTTTATTTGACATCTAATGCCATACAGTTCCACAAGACGAGTACTTTTGTCTGATATGACTACTTACAGTTTGATAAAATTTTATATGTGCATGCACAAAACCGAAGAATCATAATTGTTGAAGTACATCTTTTCTCCATCAATTTTGAATTGCTTTATAATTCATAATTCCATTATGTTTGTCAGGGCCATTGGCAGTTCCTGGAGAACCACCAAGAAGTGGGTCTGTTGTTCCCCCTGGTAGGCGCCTGGTTGTTCCCTTGCATATCTGTGTCTTGCAAGGTTTATCTTTTGTTAAGGCTCGTTTATTGTCAATGGAAATTCCTGCGCATATTGGTGAAAACCTTCCTAAAGCAGTTCATGTGGAGAATAGCTCCACTGAAGAAGTTACTGTTTCTGAAAGCAAAATGAAGAGGCTGGTAAGGATAGATCCTTACCGAGGAAGTTGGGGGCTACGCCTTCTCGAACTTGAGTTGTCTAATCCAACTGATGTTGTGTTTGAGATTAGTGTTTCTGTTCGGCTGGAAGACTCGAGTAATGAGAGTAGCCCTTCTGTTGACCGGGGTGCTATTGAAATTGGTTATCCTAAAACAAGAATTGATAGGGATTATTCTGCAAGGGTACTCATACCATTGGAGCATTTCAAGTTGCCCATCTTGGATGGTTCCTTTTTTATGAAAGATTCCCAGGCTGATGGGACTACCAGTGGCAGAGTTTCAAGCTTCACAGAGAAGAGTACTAAGGCTGAATTGAATGCCTCTATTAGGAACTTGATTTCTAGAATTAAGGTGAGATGGCAATCTGGACGTAACAGCTCCGGAGAACTAAATATCAAGGATGCAATACAGACAGCCCTTCAGACATCTGTTATGGATGTACTGCTGCCAGATCCATTGACGTTTGGCTTCAAGCTTGCCAAAAATGGTTCTGAACATTCTCCTGAGCCTGTTTCACCAGAGGAATCCAATATTCAAGTCTACTCATTTGCATCGAAAGGTTCTGTTCTTGCCCATGACATGACTCCTATGGAAGTTCTGGTTCGCAATAACACCAAGGAGATGATCAGCATGTGTCTTAGTCTTACGTGCAGAGATGTAGCTGGAGAGAACTGCGTTGAGGGTAACAAGGCAACTGTTTTATGGGCCGGTAAGGTTTTAGATTGACAACTTCCTTGTGGTTATCTTAGGGGACATAATTTATTTATTTTTAATTGATGGTTTCAATCTTCATCTTTCTATAGATAGCATCTTATGTCATTCCTAGGAAGAGTATATTGCCTGCTGTCTTAATTCTTTGTACACAAGCTTATCCGCATTCCATCCTGCCCAATCTTGGCTGCTTTTGAAATGGTTCATTAATTTTACTGCAACCTCCTGTTTATGAAATTATGGATGGAAAACAAGCAGGGCTGCATATCAGTCATTTGGATTTATGATGAATTAGCAGCATATGATTTTTATTTGAAATGTTTGTTAGGTGTTTTGAGTGGGATCACAATGGAGGTTCCTCCGCTTCAGGAGATCAAGCATTGTTTCTCCCTGTATTTCCTGGTACCTGGTGAATACACTCTGGCAGCCGCTGCAGTGATTGATGATGCTAATGACATCCTCAGGGCTCGAGCAAAAACCGATTCACCTGATGAGCCAATATTTTGTCGAGGACCCCCATTTCATGTCTGTGTCAGCGGGAATGCATGATGGCATCTTGCCTACAGCCAACATTATCAGGTCATATATTTAAAACATCTTCATTGCAGAAAGAAAATGCTCCCTCCAGCAGTTTGCGACAGCTGCTACTGCTGCTCAGATTTTTATACTTGATTCTTCTACCAGATCTTCCTCCTTGCTATACTTAAAAATTAGATTCCAGAATTCACTTGTGTATATTTGGGTTTTCCATGTGCTTGTAAATTCATATTTGAGGCGGTTTTATGAAGCGGATTTTCTTTTGGGAGTAGTTGTATGGTCATGCCCCCGCCCCTGCGCGCCCCAACCTCTCCTTGTTGGGTTCTTTTTCTAGAACCAACATCGTGGTACTAGTTTGCAAATTTGATTAGCTAGCTTGGGTGTTTTCAAGGCTCCCATTGCAAGGATTACCGAGATACGGTAAAATTTTTATGTTCAAATGGGGATAGGTGGAAACCTGTTCAATTTAAATTTTAAAAAAAAAGAATAACGTTTGAATTCTCCACTCTTTAGGAATTTTTTATTTGTTGAAAAATAAGAATTATTATTATTATTATTATTATTATTTTTTTGGATTCGTCCGGGTATCCGCCTACCGTCAACAGTGTCAGTTTTACTGTCCACTGCACCGGCCAGCGACTAATCCCACGCCCCGTGGATCCGGCCCCACATCACCACGAGGATATTATTATTATTATTATTATTATTATTATTATTATTATTATTAAGTGTACATGTCTTAATCCTAATTTTTATTTTGTATGCTTAATTGTGTTTCCTTTTATAAAAATAAATTATTTTTGAATGAATAAATTTAAAGCTTAAAGTTGGATAACATGCCAAAACAGTGGAAAATGATTATTATTATTTTACTTTGGAATCCTCATATACATTAAAGAAAATGATGGTTTTGGTGGCCGATTATTATTATTATTAAATAGGAGAGATTGATAAGAAGCAAAAAGGTAAAGGTGTTAATTGAAAAAATTGAAATGTGGGAGACAAATAGAAACATTAAGTATGTTTAACACTACAAATATCTTTAATTTTTTTTTAAAAAATATTTGAAAAAAAATAAAAAGAAAAAATGGAGGTTTGCCTTAGCCATGATTATTTAGATTTAGAAAAACAGAAAATTCAATTTTCTAATTTTGTACTAGAATTTGGATTTTATTTTCAATGCTCTATGTTATTCAATTAATAAATTATTTTTATTTTCATTACGTGAATACATTCTCAATGCTCTAAGGATTTTAGAAATCAAGATGAAAATTGGTACCGTGTCTGTTTCCTTAATATTAGACATGACAAATTGGTACTACATTCATTGATATGAAAAAGGAACCCATTTTCAGTAAGTATAATTAAGGAAATAGACACACTTACAGGTGGAGGTCTTTTGTATAATTTTTCCCATTTATGGTGGTTGAAGGTGCTTTGGGATCATCCAAGACAATTTAGGGAAGTCTCAGACATTTGTATGAATTTTGAGAAATCCTTTAATTATTTAGGAACTTTCTTCTTCTTGGTTTTTCAAATCGCTTTAAGATATTTTTTGAAAAAATTTGGGAGTTTTTTCCTAGGTACTATTTGTAATCGTTCCATTTGTGTACTAGAATTGAAAGGAGGTAACGAAGGGCAAAAATGACGATGTATTAAACTCTTGGTCTTCTTCTTCCTACTTCCCACTCTTATTGTCCCATCACTGCTCCTCCAATCCATCTTCCATTAGCTATATATCCCTCACACCTGCTCTCCTAATGCCCTCTCCCATCTCTTACACCCAAAGCCACCCTTTCCTCCATTTCTTTCTTTGCTCCTCTCCTGAAGCCACCAGCAATGGCCAGCAGCACCCCTCCTACCCCGTCTGTCATCCTCCTCCTTTTATGAAACTGTTTGTAATCTCTGTGTACCTTCTTCAAATATGGTGACAATGATTTACCCATTGGCCACATGATAGATAGAAAAGAAGAGAACTATCACTTATATATTTGAGGAATACAAGGGACCACCTAGGCAAAATCAAAGGGGTATTAATTATTAGTCTCCTTAGTGTTTGTAAACTTCTCAAATTTATGCTTATTGTATTTTATGTTTAGGATTAATATCTTGAATTGAAGATTTGTAACAACAAAAATTTATGCAAGTTTGATTTTGAAGGTGTATAAATATGTGTAATTTCTTTTGTAAAAGGACCTTCAACCAATTCAACTCATAATGCAACTAGTCTGGTATCAAATGGTCAAATGTCGCTTTATCCTTTCCAACCCTCTCCCTTAGTTTCCTTTACATTTGATCAACTCATTTTTTATCTCTTTCCTCCTTCTAATCAAAGTATGTTCAACTCCTCCTTTCTCCCTTAAGGGGGTGGGGGGTGGCATTGGCATAATAGGTCCATTATCACCAATATACCATTTCCACAACCAATCACTAACCCGTTCTAATTTAAAAGGTGTGGGACTATTTGTTGTAAACACCTTCTTAGCATGTTGATGACCGCCAATTACCGTAGGTACATAACTAATTATTATTAGGGACACTATATCACTACACTCAGATGGTTCGTTTGTTGCGAACATGTTTGATGACCATTTTGAAAACAAGTATGGTGTGGAAAACCAAACTATTAGTTATTTAATCAACTTTTTTTATTTATTATTGAAAACAACTATTTTATTTTAATTTTTGAAAATAAAAAATAAAGAAAAACATTTTTCAAAGAATTTTAGGTTCAAGAGTGCCACCGTGAATAGGAAATGTAACCACTTAATTCTTTTCAAAATAGAAATAACGGATTAGCACTTTAAAGCATCCCTTCTAAGAACAATTACCGTTGTTACTTTGTGTGTGTCATAAGAAAATTCATTTTTTGAAATCAAAATTTATAAGAACTTTATAAAAAATGAAAAAATATAGGGACAAGTCAACCACCTTTAGAGGTTGGTCGATTTGCCTTTTTCTCGAGCAAGGCCAATCAACTGCACCCAAAATGGCGGTTGATCGCTGCAATAGGTTGCTTACCTTTTTTTTATTTTTAATTGTAGAAAACTTTGAATTATCGCCATCTTTTAAAAATACTTTCGTAGTATCTATGCAAAAACCAATGCCCTATGTAGAGCCACTACTTAATGCATTTCCAAAACGACACAAAAACATAAAAAATCATACACAAAGAAAAATAACTTTTTATTTTTTAAAGTTATGGTTGCATCTATGTAAGAATAAACTACCTACAATATACCCTTTGGAAATCGGATCAAGCCACTTATAGTTCCTCAAAATATTTTCAATCTTCAATTAAAAACATTTTGGAGTTTTGCAATCAACTTGAAATTTTGAATAAAAAATCAACATTTTTGGTAAAAACTTGATTTTTTTTAGAAAAGTCACTGCCTAATTAGAGCCTTGAAGTGTGTAAATTTTTAGAAAATATGCATTTTCTACCCTCAAGTCAAATCATAAGTGGTTGCTTTAAAAAATGGGTTAATTTTTGTTAGTCCTGACAGCTACACTATCTTGGTTTATATGTTTTGATGATATTAACCTATTTGTTGTTCATAGTATTTTCCATCCTTGTAGATCTTATCTAGTACAGGTACAAAGTGTCGGATACACAGAGGTACCAAATCAAAAGCAAAGATCAGACCGAGTAGACATTAAATAGGAAAGATCGGAAGGATGCTGACTCGAAAGTACCAAAGCACATCCTGAAGTTTTTATTGTGTATAAATTAATTGTAATAAGGGTTGTGTGAGTGAGTGCGTATTGTAACTCTTACGGTGTGTGTCTTACATGATTTCTAAGTAAGAGCTGAGCCATTGCATAGGCATACTAGAACACATAAGCATATAGGATTGCACTAAAGACATAAACACAAACTCACCTTTCATGGCTTTCAAAATTAGACTTAAAGAGTTTGTTAAATGAATCCTTAACTCAAATATGTTTTCTAAAGAGACAAGTTTTCAAACATCTTAGTATTTGGAATATCTTCATACTTAGTCCCGGTTTTATCAAATGAGTCTTGTGTCCTAAAGGTTCAAAGAAAGTCAAGTATATTTATAAAAGGACATACTAAGCATATAAGATATCAAAATGGGTTTTCAAACATTTTTTATTAATCAAGATGTCTTATATTCAAAATAAAACTCATTTGGATAAGTTTTAATCTTCATTAGACTTAATACATTTCATATACTTTTGTCCAAGAATGTTTTGAGTCATTAAAATGGTTTTTGATAAGGAAAAACAAAGCAATCGTCGCTACCGTAGTGCAGCCTTGAGTCCTGAATACCTTTCGGAATTTTGGGAATAACTTTTGTTAGAAAATTCCAAATGAAACGATCTTGGTGTCTCTAGAAAGCTAAAACAAAATGCCACAACTTTTATGTTGATGACTTTTTCTAATTTAGGGATCTCATCAATGAACACAGGGGATTCGTCGACAAGGTGCAGTATATGATTAGTCGACGAGTGTAGGGTCTTAGTCGACGAGTCCAATGGGCAGAATGATGCTAATGAGTGGAAAACGGCTAGTTTACCAAATAAAATATATTTTCTTCCCCCCAATGGCTAGTTAACTGCTTTTAAGGCTCTTGGACTATAAATACAAGCTATTAGACTTGTATTAATATGGTTTTGAAGGTCTTTGATCATTGTTAGTAAAAAACATCATTTTATACAAAACCTAACACATTGCATATTAGTTCTTCATTACATGTGCTCATTCTCTCTTACTCACTTATTGTGTTTGATTCAATTCTTGAGAGAATAGTGTGAGGTTTGAGTTGTAAATCATATTTGCTCATTGTAAGGAGCATTCTTTGTAATCTTCCATCTTCTTGTGAAAGGTTCTTTGTGAACCAAGTTGTAAGGTTCTTTGTGAACCGAATCGGTAAAGGCTTTTTGTGAGCAGTAGGGATTTGTTCCCGAGTTTGTAAGGCTTGCTCCGCTGCTGAAGGAGCCATTATAGTGGATTGTGGAATCCTTGACTTGGTGCTAAGGCATGGACATAGGCTTGGTGCCGAACCACGTAAAAATACTGGTGTTGTTCTTTCTCTCATTACACTCTTTATTTTATATCTTGTGCATGATTTATATTTATATTATGATATAAATTCTTGTCTCTTGTCAAGAGTTTTTATTTTGTAGAAAAATACGTATTCCGCGAAAAGAGTATATTCACCCCCCTCTAGACTATATACTCCGGGCTGGGACTCCCAACAATTTCTAAAATAATTTTAAATTTTGGTTTTTAAGTAGGATAATTACAAACCCACCTTGAAATCGTTTGGAAATAGAATCAAAATCATTTTAAAAAATATCCAACATCACATCATGGACATTTTTTTCAGAACATTTTTTTTCTTTGGAGATCACTTGAAAAATGATATCTATATATATATATATATATATATATATATATATATATATATATATTTAGGGAGAAAACCATTAAACCAATATCAAATAATCAACTAGTAGACTTTACATATATATATATATATATATATATATTTAGGGAGAAAACCATTAAACCAATATCAAATAATCAACTAGTAGACTTTACCATACACTCGAGTGAGTGTCCAAACCAACTACAGACTCAAAATACCAAGAAAAGTCTAGAAAAAAGACTAAAGATAACCTCTCCATTAATTGATCACCTGTGACTTAGTGGTTGGTTGAGCTCTTGTAGAGAAGGAACTGGTCAACTATTGCCTTCAAGCCCTGTCGACCCACTACATGCATTTTCCATCATTTTTGAAAATTTCATGCAAATTTTATGATACCAAAGTGTGGATCTTATCTATACCTCTGCTAGATGAGATATTAATTGTAGAAACTCACACATACATAAAGAAATGGGCAAAAAAAAAAAAAAAAAAAGCAAAATCATTTTTCAAAAATGCATTTTTTTTTTAAGTAAAATGGTGTTAGAGCCAATTTGGATGAGAAATATATTGCATGTCTTCCTTTTTAGAAACATTAAAAACAAAACTATGCACGTATTAACAATCAGAATATTACACCATGCGAAGAGCACACAACAATGTAAACTTATACATGCATAATCACAAAACAAAATAGGAATTACATGAGACAGGTAATATAACTAACTTGAATCCAAGAACTATCTGTATTTCTAGTGGGCAAACACTTAGAAAACAAACGCACACCAAAAATTAATGTGAAATGAAGAATGAGAGTATATAAAATGTATCTCACTAAAAAACAAAGTTAAGCCTGTTTCAATTTGAAGCCAAAACCCCAAAAACTCTTATGACTACCTCCTTTATTTCCCCCACTAGGACGTGCTCTAAAATGGCCAATGCTTGGTCAATTTATAGACCATGCAAAATAGAGGGAATTCAAAATTTCAAATTCCATAACCACCAACTAAAAACCAACAATGACTTTGTTCGTTGCTAGACTCACGACAACTACTAGGACATGTGCCACCCCCAAAATCAACAGCTAATTGAATAAAAGGATTTCAAAATTTGACTTTTTAACTCAACCATTTGACTACCCCATGGGAAGGAAACACTATTGAACTAGCGCCAAAATTCTTTGCACATGCACGAAAAACCAAGAAGGACAGGGGCCGATCAACCGTTTAAGTGGTCGATTGATGGCCTTGTACAAGTTTTTTCTCCTATTTGTTTTGGCTTAATTATTGATTTTTTCAACTAAGTTATGAATTGTTTGGTCAAAAAATGACTATCGACACCAACCAAACTCATTAATGTTATTTGGTGATGATTTGGGAACAAATTGCCAAAAAAAAAAAAATATTTGTACAATTTCTTATAGCTTTCACGAGATAATAACAACTATGAGAAGACAATACTCGACAATTTGAAGGGTGAAATGAGATTTTAAATGGAGAAAATGTGAAGAAACCACAATAGAAACACTTGTTGCAGTTTGCCCACAATACTTCCATGAGTGTGGCCAAATCATAACAATAACTATTATAATTGTATAAGTTCAACCGGCCTACTCCTTGTCAAGTATGCATTGAGGGGCAAGTGTCCATTTCTATACAATTTTCTCCTGGTTTATCCACTGCTTATGATTATTTATAGGGAAATAAATAAATTGACAGTTAAGAATAAATATCCTCTTCTTAGGATCGATGATTTGCTTGATTAGTTCCAGGGGACCCAGGTCTATTCTAAAATTGATCTTTAGTCGGGTTACCATCAGGTGAAAGTTAGGGTAGAAGATATTTCAAAGACGACATTCCAAAGTAGATATGTGCATTACGAGTTTCTAGTGATGCCATTTAGGTTGACTAACGCACCGGTAGTATTTATGGATTTAATGAATCAGGTGTTCCATCAGTTTTTGGATAAGTTCATTGTAACTTTTATAGATGATATACTGGTCTACTCGAGGAGTTTTGAGGAGCACGAGTATCATTTGAAGCTGGTGTTGCAGATATTTAGAGAAAGGAAATTGTACGCAAAATTCAAGAAATGTGAATTCTGGCTGAGGCAGGTTTCTTTTCTCGGCCATGTGATCTCTAGGGTCGATATAATAGTTGACTTGAGTAAGATAGAGGCAGTGGTTAGTTGGGTGAGACCAAGGAATGTTCAGGAGGTTAGAAGTTTTCTAGGTTTGGCAGGTTACTACCGACGCTTTGTTGATGGTTTCTCCAGATTATAGAGGTTCGCTGACGCGACTCACGAGGAAAAATGTGAGGTTTGAATGGACCGGTGACTGTGAATAGAGCTTTCAGGAATTGAAGCAGCGGTTGGTCACCGCCCCAGTGTTAGCTATTCCATCAGGAGAGGACGAGTTCATAATATATAATGATGCGTCCCTGAAGGGACTTGGGTGCGTATTGATGTAGCACGATAGGGTTATCGCATATGCTTCTAGACAATTTAAAGAATATGAGAAAAATTATCCTGTGCATGATTTGGAGCTAACTGTAGTGGTGTACACCTGTATGGAGGGAAATGTGAAATTTTTACAGACCACAAAAGTTTGAAATAATTCTTTACTCAGAAAGAGTTAAATATGAGGTAAAGAAGATGGCTAGAACTTATTAAAGATTATAACTGCACTATTGGATACCATCCAAGGAAAGCAAACGTGGTGGCTGACGCATTGAGCCGAAAGTCAGTGGGAGCAGTATTATCAGCAGTGGAGATTAAGCACTCTATTATGATGGATTTGGAGAGATTAGGCATGGAGCTAATAGAGGATGATCACCAGTCATCCATTGCTAACCTGGTGATTCAACCTACGTTGCAAGAAAGGATTAAAGCTAGCCAGAATTTTGACCTAGAGTTAGCGGAGTTGATAGAGAAAGTGCAAAATGGATTGGAGGAGGATTTCAGCATATCAGATGACGGAGTCCTGTGGTTCCGTACCAAACTATGTGTTCCTGCAGATGATGAGATAAGAAGAACTATGTTAGAGGAGGCTCATAGATCTCTATACACCGTACATCCATGTAGTACTAAAATGTATCGAGATCTATGGAAATCCTTTTGGTGGAGTGGCATGAAGAAGGATATCGCTAAATTTGTAAAGCAGTGCTTGACGTGCTAGTAGATAAAGACTGAGCACTAGAGACCCACGAGGCAGTTGTAGCCACTTTTCATTTCAGAGTGGAAATGGGATCATGTCTCTATGAATTTTGTTACTGGGCTACCACCAGTGCGACAGGGGTTGAATGCTATTTGGGTGATCGTTGATTATTTGATGAAGACCGCTCACTTCGTCCCTATTAAAGTCAGCTATTCCATGGACTGACTGGAAGAAATATATGTTGAGGAAATAGTTTGTGCCTATGGTGTGCAGGTATCCATTGTCTCAGACTAAGATCCTCGGTTTACTTCTCGATTTTTGAAAAGCTTTCAAGAGACTATGGGAACACAGTTAGCATTCAACACTGCTTTTCACCCTTAGACAGATGGTCAGATTGAGAGGATGATCCAGATATTAGAGGATATGCTACGTGCATGTGTACTGGATTTTGGGGGTAGCTGGACCCAGTTTATGCCATCGGTTGAGTTTGTTTACAATAACAGTTATCAGGCTAGCATCGGAATGATACCTTACGATGCACTTTATGGTAGGAGGTGTCATTCTCCTTGTTCTAGAATGAAGTAGGCGAGAGGTGAGTTTTGGGTTCGGAGATGGTACAACAGGCGTATGATAAAGTCCGACTAATTAAGGAAAGAATCAGTACAACTCAGAGTCAGAAGAAGAGCTATGTAGACATTCATCGTTGGGAGTTGGAATTTAATGTGGGGGATTGGGTATTCTTGAAGGTAGCACCTTTGAGAGGGGTTACGAGATTTGGGAAGAAGGGCAAGTTGAGCCCTAGGCATATTGGCCCTTTTGAGATACTTGAGAGAGTGGGGTTAGTTGACTATAGGCTAGCTCTGCCACAAGTTTTGTCTAGAATACATGACATATTCCATGTTGCCATGCTAAGAAAATACGTCCCAGAACTGTCCCACGTAATCAGTTATGCAGAAATAGAGCTTAGAGATACACTAGATTATGAGGAAGCACCAGTACAAATTTTAGATAGGAAGACACAAGAATTGCGTACCAAGGACATTTAGCTAGTGAAAGTTTTGTGGAGAAACCATGCTATAGAAGAAGTTTCGTGGGAGCTTGAGGAAGAAATTAGACAGAAGTACCCACACTTATTTAATGAATTATAGTATTAGTCAGTGTTGTTTAGATAAAGACAAAGTTTGTTTAGTGTAGAGTGATATATATATATATATATATATATATATATATGGTTGTATTTTAGATTATACGATGGGTAATGTTTTGGTTTTGGGAGAATTTTCTTTTATGGGTATATTTGTAATCTCCTAGGACCTTGAATGTAATCATGGTATTCCTCTGCCATAAGTAAGGGTTAGTAATAATATAAGTAGCCAGGATCGTGTCAATGCAGATAGTAAATTTTGAGGATGAAATTTTTATAAGGAGGGGAGAATGTAGAGACCCGAATAATTATAGTATTAACTAATAAAAGAAAAGAGAGAAACAGGGAAATTTTTAAAGGAAATTTACAGGGTCTCATCGACGAACATAGGGCACTCGTTGACGAGCATCCTTTTTGGGTTCGTCAATGGGGACATTCATCTCATCGACGGGAAGTTACTGAGAGGGCGTTTTCAAGGCCTGAATCTCGTCGACGAGGAGTAGGCATTCGTCGACAAGACTACAACTTGGACTCGTCAACGAGGTGACATGGCTCATCGACGAGGTGACGTGGCTCATCGATGAAGTCGATGAGACCACGTGGACAACATTTTATATATAGCCCTAAAATGAAGTTTTTACGAGAAATTCATTTTATAATTCTTCTCTCTCTCTCTCTCTCTCTCTCTCTCTCTAAAATGGTTTCTGTGACTTCTCTCTAAGATTTTGGTTCCGTCTCTTCTCAGTTTGATGATCAGAAGCTACCATAGTGATCCTAGGGAGATTCTCTACAACATAGTTGAAGTGGAATGTTGATTTAAGAAGTTTGGGGAACCATCCCAAAACCAGGGTAAGTAGATTATGTGAGTATTTTCAGTATTATTTGGGGCCAAATTTTGTATGAGAATATACTAGTGTTTCGTGGAATAAATTTGGGGTGCCATATTTTTAGGAATAAGGTGTTTTGGGCCCCTATAGTCATGGATTAAGGACCTTAGCAAATATCTATTTGAGAACCCAAGTAAATTATAGTTCAAGAAATTATGAATAGGCAATCTTAGGAAATATGAGTGTATTGATTTACTGGGGAATTTGTATATGTAAATGTAGGTTTTTGGGGTTGGTACATCGAGGGTGCGAGAGTTGAGTGGAGGCCAGCCTCCCAGTCAAATAGGTAAGGGAGATATGTTATGCTAGGAATTTTAAAAGTTTACTAGAAAATTATGTGTGTGTGTGTATATATATATCAATTTATTATTTAGTTTTTTTTTTCCAGAATATTATTATTATATTAGGAGATGCAGATTTTAGAGCATGAGATTTTAATTACTTAATTGTGTGGCATGAATTCATTACAGTTAGTATGGTATTTATACAGTTTTACAAATATCATATTATACAGTATATTAACAGAAAATATCAAGATGCAGTTTTTAGAAAATATGATTTATAGTGTTTTTCAGAATGCCATGACTTTGGAACCATAACATTCAGTTATTCAGTTATACAGTCAGATATACAGATTATGCAGATCAGTTTAAAAATGTTATGGTTATTTCAAAATCATGGGAAAAACAGTAAGATAATTATAAGTATCAGTACTAAATAGTATTAGACCCTGATGAATTATTCAGTTAGATTCAGACAGCAAAGTACGGTATCATTGCTATTTCAGATCAGAGTGCAACCACATATCTCAGATAGTGTGCGGATTCCGTCTACCATGCCAGGAGAGATTGCAGTCTTCCCAGAAGTTTGGGTTGAGGTGGCCGGTTTGATGAGGTAGAGACTGGTTGTTGTGCCTGGAGAGATTGCAGTGGGCCAGAATGATGATTGGTAGAGTTTTAGATTGACTTACCTGGTGGGCCAACCAGAGTTAAGTCTCGCCTACATGCCGCACAACCTTGTTATGAGGGGTTAAATCATGACATTCAGATCCTAGGATATTATCACAGTTGTTTCTATATATACAGTTTTACAGTACAACATCATATTTATTATAATACTTGAATTATGTGTAACTACAAAACTCAGATATATAGTTGTATTTTAAACTATAATAAATGTAATCTGTATAGTATACTAGATTAACAGTTTTACAATTTTAGTATTATATCAGTATATTAAATGTGTAACTCAGTTGCCATACACTAGTAATAGCATGTTTCCTCTTACTGAGCGTTGTTTCATCCCAGTAACTTAACATTTTTTAGGTGATCCAGTTAGGCGAGCAGATTAGGCTTGCAGGTAGAGAGGTTCTTGCGCTACCTTTTTTGGAGGGTGAGTGTTTCTTGGGTGTTGGTTGTTTGGGTAGATCCCAGAGTTTTTGATGGATGTCACTGAGAGTTTTAATATATATATTTTGGGACTTTCTAGATTTTTTGTATTGTAAATATAGTTTACAGTTTTATGTTTACCGCTGCTTAGGAATGTAATGTGAACAGAGTTTTCCTCAGTGCTCCCTTGGGGCTTGAGAAGTTTTTGGTAGATATTACAGGGAGATTTGTTATATATGATTAAGTGGAGAAAAAAAAATGGCATGAAAATCAGGTCGTTACACTCGGGGTAGGTTTTTGGATGAATATGTAAAAGGTGTACATAATTGAAAATCAAGGTATTGTCCCAAGATGGTGGGGGCTGAATTGGATTTTAAAATTTTCTTTTAATTCCTTTTAAGAATCCTTAAACTTCTTTTATTTCTTTTAACCAATTCTTGATTTGTTTGTTTAATTTGTCAATCACACAAGAAATTAGTATCTTTTATACAATCAACAACACAACTATGTAAACATCCAAGTAACCAAACCAATCATCCACAATTTGAAATCAAACAACCAAACCAAGATAAAAATATACAGCACTTTGGGTAATGTAAGAACTTAAGATGGTTGTTTGTTTATATAAGCCCTATGAATACAAATTTGAACCAAACAAGTAATCAACTAATCAATTAAACCAACCAATCAAGTACAATGTTCAAACCAAACAACCAATTGATTTGCCAAGTATAAGTTAATTGCAACACTATTTAGATTGATGAAAATTTTGCAAGATTCAACACTCTTTGAAATATAAACACATTCCAATCAATATTAAACTTTAAACCATTCAACCACAATATATTAGATTCAACTTTCAACTTTTTTTGTTAGCTCTGTATATAAATTTGAATCAAACCCTGTAGTAACAGATTTGTTTCTTTAATATGATGTGTAATATAAAATCCAACACTCTTTCCAAAATCTAGAATTCAAATAAACTCTTAGTTAATTTTATCTTTGAGATGTTAACCAAGTAACGTACTCCCATATGGTTTCTACAAAATATGATTTAACCAACGTACTCCCTTTCAGTTTCCACAACACAAATCAAAATTAAACCTTAAGTTTATTTAACTTTCAAATTACGTAGTTTGTATGATTTTGATATTTAAAACATCCACGCAATTGTATATGTACTGAAAATAAAAAGAGTAGGGAAAGAGAGAGTGAGAACGAAATTTTTACGAGGTTCGGCTTATACCCAGCCTACGTCCTTGTCTTTGGAAAACCACCAAAGGATTCACTAAACCTATTCCTTTAGCGGGCGGAACAAACCTTTACACATTCCTTTAGTAGGCTAGAGTCTGCCTCTCCAAATGATGTACCCTCATTCGGTCACTCCTTCAATTAGACTAGAGTCTGCCTCTCTAAACAATATCCCCTTGCTTAGCCAATGATCCAAACAATCCTTGGAATCATCAATCTACAAGATATAAATCAAATAGACGTGTACAAATAATGCTCACACAAAGAGCTGATTAGTACAATTTAGAAACTAATATACTTCAATTCAAGATACCAAAAGAATGAAGTAAGAAGCTCAATGTAAATATTACTGGTTTACTTCTTTTTGATGAGGATTAAGAATTTAAATCATATGCTTCAGAGAAGATGTAAAAGCTAAGAGATTTCTCAAGAGATTCACAGCAATTCAAAGCTTTAAAACAGATAGCAAGAAGGCTTTGAGTGAAAGAGATTTTGAAAGAATGTTCAATGCTTGGTATGTTTTATTTTCACAAACCATGTATATATAGGCTTTAAAAACATTCTCTTTCATGTTGCCCAAGTTTACTTGGAGTGCCCTCCAAGTTTCTAAAAATATTGGGGAGCAAGTTAATTAGATTTGAAAATTAGAAGTTTAAAAAAATCTGCCTGTTGCTGTACTTCGGTTGCCTGAAGTGCAACCTCAGTCACCTGAAGTGAGTTCAGGAGCCTGAAGTTACAGGGTCAGGCTCCTGAAGACACACTGCCTGGTTTAAATTTCTTCAGCAAAATCTTCGGTCGCCTGAGGTTTTCACCTCAGTCGCCTGGACAGTAAATAAACAGTTTTCTTCTTTCTTTCTCAAAGATATTTGACTTCCTTACTTTCTTGCTTTTGAAAAATATTTTCCAAGGTTTTAGAATAAAGTCTCTAAGTCCATATCACTCCCCTAAAGAGCTTCTTTTCATTCACAATGATATTTTTACCTTTGAAGTACTTATATGAAGATTTCCTAATAATTTAAACACTTCTTGTTCTTTGGAAACTTCATGGTTATCTTGGAGCTTTGAGTTCATTCCATCTTCAGATGTCTTTGAGCTTCCATTTTTGATCATGACACATCACGTACTTTTGAGCTTGTTGGTGATCTTTCGAAGCTTTGTTGATTTTGGCTTGTTTAAGTTTCATGAAAACATCATTACTTGAACAAAAAATGATATTAAAACCTTTTATTTGTTACCATCAAAATAAGAGGTGAAAGCCTTGTTAGGCTAACAATAATTTCATAGAGTTCACGCGTCCTCGTGCAAACCAAGCCAGTAGAATATGATGTCCTTGCAAGAAATGCCAAAACATAACATTCAAACACATTGATTTGGTTCGTACACATCTATTATGCTTCGGAATGGAGAAAAGCTACACAACATTGGTCTTCCACGGTGAAGATTACGCAGTTCAAAGCGATGATGAAGAAGATGAAGCAGAAGGGGCAAATATCGTAGGTGGTGATACACATTTGGAAGGGTTGATTGAAATGTTAGGTGACTTGCAAAGGGGGATTGCAGTGGACACGGACGACGTCAATGTCTCGCATAATGGTGATGAATCTACTTTAGCAGGTACTATACCTTGTGATTTTAGTACTTTAAATCGACTTGGTAAACCAATTACTAATCTTGTGAGGGGATGCACGGGTGCCCCTATATCCAAACTGTACAAAGTTCTAAAACTTGGAGCTTCTGATTAACTTGTTTCATGTAAGGACAATAAATGGATTATCTCAGAGTGCATTCAACATGCATTTAAATCTCATTAAAATGACATTGCCTAATGGTGAAACACTTCTAAAGTCCTTTTATGAGGCGAATACATATATGCGTGAATTGGGTCTCGGTTACACTCCAATACATTCTTGTAGGTATGATTGTGCACTTTTTTATAGTGAACTTGAAAATGCGAACGAGTGCGCAGAATGTGGTGAATTGAGGTATAAAACTAATTAGAGGAAGGGTAAAAAGATCCTCCAAAAATTTTTGCGATATTGTCCATTAATACCGCGTCTGCAACTATTGTACATGTGCAAAAAGACTGCTACATATATGAGATGACATAAAGAGAAACATCTTCAAAATGAAAACACCCTTAGCCATCCAGCGAACTAGGAAGCTTGGGCTGAGTTTGATAAAATGCATCCATGATTTGCTAGTGATTCTTGCAACATCAGACTTGGCCTTTCTTTAGATGGTTTCAATCCTTTTAGTAACATGAACAACCCGTATAGCATGTGGCCAGTTAAGATGATGCCATATAATATGCCGCCATGGCGATGTATGAAAGAACTCTTCATTTATATGTCTCTGCTTATTCTAGGACCGAGGGCACCTAGTAATGATATTGATGTTTACCTGTGTTCATTAATTGACGAGTTGAAATAACTATGGGAAAAAAGAGTCACTACAACAAAAATTGGTTTTTAGTTACGAAACTATTAGTGACGGATTCAATTTTGTCACTAAAAGGTGGTATTAGTGATGGATTTAGCAACCGTCACTAATATGACACTATTAGTGATGGATTTGAAACCCTCACTAATAGTTTCGTCGCTAAAAATCAAAAAATATAGCAGGAAAACATTTTTTGCGTAGAAATTATCTTAGAAAAATATTAGCGATGATTTATGCGGTATTAGTGAAGAATTAAATCCGTCATTAAAAGACTCTTATTAGTAACGATTAAATAACCATCACTACTATTGTTTAAAAAAAATAAAAAAAATTATTTCACAATATTAGTGACGAATTTGAAGATTCATTACTATTAGCCCCTTATTAGTGATAGATTTGAGAACCATCACTAATACTTCTTTTATTTAAAAAAAATGAAAAAAAATTATTTCACAATATTAGTGATGAATTTGAAGATTTGTCACCATTAACCCCTTATTAGTGACGGATTTGGGAACTATCACTAATACTTCTTTTATTTAAAAAAAATAAAAAATTTTTATTTCACAATATTAGTTATGAATCTTCAAATTTTTTCACTATTAGCTCCTTATTAGTGACGAATTTGGGAACCGTCACTAATACTTCTTTTATTTAAAAAAAATAAATTTCACAATATTAGTGACGAATTTGAAGATTCATTACTATTAGCCCCTTATTAGTGACGGATTTGGAAACTATCACTAATACTTCTTTTATTTTTAAAAAAATAAAAAAAATTTATTTCACAATATTAGTGGGTAATCTGAATATTTGTCCCTATTAGCCTCTTATTAGTGACAAATTTGGGAATCGTCATTAATACTTCTTTTATTTAAAAAAAAAAAATAAAAATTTCTTTCACAATATTAATGACGAATCTTCAAATTTGTCACTATTAGCTCCCTATTAATGACGGATTTGGGAACCATCACTAATACTTCTTTTATTTAAAAAAAATGAATTTCACAATATTAATGACAAATTTGAAGATTCGTCACTATTAACCCCTTATTAGTGACGGATTTGAGAACCATCATTAATACTTATTTTATTTAAAAAAATAAAAAAAAATTTATTTCACAATATTAGTGACGAATTTGAAGATTCGTCACTATTAGCCCATTATTAGTGACAGATTTGGGAACCGTCACTAATACTTCTTTTATTTAAAAAAAATGAAAAAAATTTATTAAACACTATTAGTGATGGATTTGGGAACCGTCACTAATACTTCTTTTATTTAAAAAAAAATAAAAAAATTATTAAACACTATTAGTTACGATTTTAAAAATTCGTCACTAATAGTCTCCCATTGAAAAATGCACGCGGGTTCCCCTAATCTCACTCTTTTCTCTCAAATCCTCCTCATTTCCCTTAATCTCTCAATCTCTCCGGTCTCTCTCTCTTAGTCTCTCCATCTCTCTTCATCGCCGCCGTTGACTCTCCGGATCCGTACCCGTCGCCTTTTCTAAGGAGATCAACCATCGGAAGCTCTCAAGGTATTCTTGAACTGAGATTTGAAGAATTTGTTTTTGTGTGTTTTGTTTTTTTGAAGTTTTTGATGTTTATTATGTGTTTATGTTTGTTCAAGAATTTTTTTTCCCTAAAAAAAAATTTATTCCTCTTTGCGGTTGGTTTATTTTCTGGAAATGTTTCATGGGTTTACGATTTGTTGCTTTTAAATCCGAGATCTTGTTCATGGGTTGTCTACTTTGACCTAAATTTCGTGGCTTACTTTCTTAAAAAAAATTAAGAAATTACCCATCTTTGTAAAGGAGAATGGGGAGGTAAGCCACTAGCTCATAGTCTCTGTTCGGAGGGTGGGCTATCTGCTGACATGTTGTTGGCTCAGTTGCTGAGGAAGCTCTTGGGGCAAAATTACCAATACCTTCCTGATGGGTAGACTATAATTAAGATAATGAAAAATCATTTCCAAGTTTTTACGTGATCATAAAATATTTTGCGTATCTGCACAAATGAGTCCTTGGATTTTAAAAGTGTAAAAAGAAATGCTTCGAATCATATTTGAATCAGACTTGTTCTATAAATGTTTAGGTATTTTGAATTGTCTGTTGATATGGACGGAGGGAGAACTACTGAACCTATTACAATATTACACTTTGGAACATTAGTGCGCAGTTATGAATGCAGAATTTCTCCTATTTGAAACCTTATTTGTCGAGGAAAATTGGCGTGACAATAGATATTTTGTTTTCAATTGTGTGGTATTTTTATTGAAGCTTCATTCAACAGTAATCATCCTCGAGGAAATTGACAGACAAATGGTTGATGAGTGGTGGAATTTAATTTACCCTATCAAGATGTGATAAGAATTTGTTGAAATATTTGAAATTATTGAAATGAAGATAATTCTATGGATCTGTTTGAATATTTGAGGGTTACGAAATTTTATTCAAAGTATTCTTTCTTTTAGGAGTCTAAAAATTATGACTTTTAAAGCCCTAAAAAGCTGAAAATATGTATTTTGTCGGATGGATTTTAGTGGAGAATCAGAGCCTTTCTAGAGGAGTTAGGATTTTTTCCCTTTATTTTTTTTGGTAGAAGTTCATACAATCTTTTTTTCTCTTCATATATGCTTTTCTTTTTAGTGGAGAATTAGAGCCCTTCTAGTGGAGACATTCGATGTGGAAACTGGGATAACATTTCGGATGCATGCTGCACTGTTGTGAACAATTAATGATTTCCTCACTTACGTCAACCTATTGGGTTAGAGCACAAAAGGTTACTTAGCATGCTCAGTGTGTAATAAGGATGTTGGGTCCTTATCCTTGAAACATGGACGCAAGTTTTGCTTTATGTGTCATCATCGTTTTTTATGACCTGGACATCCTTGGAGGAGTCATGGTGTCAGGAGCTTTAATGGAAAAGCTGAACGAAGGTTGCAGCCAAATCAACTAACAGGGGGGGGGGGGGGGGAGGAGAAGAGACATTAAACCAGCTCAGGTTGATCTGAGATGTGAAATTTAGGAAACCACCGAGTAGTAGAAAAAGGAAACATGCTGAGTGGGAGTTGAATTGGACAAAGAGAAGTATCTTCTTCGAGTTGCCATGCTGAAAATATATTCCACTCTGCCACAACTTGGATGTCATGCACATCGAGAAGAACATTTGTGAGAATGTAATTTGTACATTGCTGGATATAAATGGGAAGACAAAGGATGCTGAAAATGCTCACCGAGATATGGAAGATATAGGAATACGGCCTGAGTTGCATCTGGTTCGTGATGGGGACAAATTTCTCATGCTATCGGCATGTTACACATTTTTGAAGGATGAGAAGAATAATTTCTTCGAATGGTTGAAATCAATGAAGTTCCCTGATGGATATACATTGAACATAGCTCGATGCATAAGCACGAAGGAAGGGAAGGTGTTACGAATGAAAAGTTATGACTGCCATGTCCTTTAGCAATGGGTTCTACCCATTTTCCTTTGTGGACACTTGATTGAAGATGTTCAATCAGTGCTAATTGAGATGTGGATCTTCTTCCGACAGTTGTACTCCAAAAAATTGAGTGTTAATGTACTTCCACGGTTAGAAGAGGACATTGTGATCATACTATGCAAGCTGGAGAAAATATTTTCGCCAGCATTCTTCGATGTGATGGTCCACCTAGCTGTCCATTTACCAAGGGAGGCCATAATTGGATGACTGGTGTAATATCGTTGGATGTATCCTATTGAATTGAGAGGTAAATTATAAGGTCCTTTTACAATGTTCACGTGATTTCCTCACTTTTTTGTGTGCATACAAGTCACTAATGCTATGTAAAATGCACAAGTTCTTATCCACTTTGAAAGGGTATGTGAGCAATAAGGCACGACCGGAAGGTTCAATCATTGAGGCATACATTGACAGTGAATGTCTTGCATTTTTCTCAATGTATTTACATGATATTGACACAAGGTTCACTCGTGAGGAGCGAAATGCAGACGTTCATGCTATTAATGCCGAAATGAAGAACTGAGGAGCTCTATATTTCGAGGAAATGTTCGGCCATTTGGTGCACGAGTTTACGATTTCATTGATATGGACGACTTACGAAAGGCCCATTTTTACGTCCTCAATAATTATGATGAAACTGTTCCATATATCAAGTACGTGGTTTGAAACGCCTTACTTGGCATTGTATTTATATATACTTAGTTGACATTAACATGTACTATTGTTGCGTATAGTGAACATAAAGCTGAACTCTGACTCAAAATGAAAGGAATGTTGACGAAAGACATAAGAAGGAATTTGTCAATTGGTTTGGGAGCCGTGTAAGTAACAAATTTTATGTGAGTTTGAAACAATGTATATTTTCAATATTAACGGTTTTTGAAATCTAAACTCCTTTTTAATTAATAGATGAAAGTTATGTATTACAATAAAGAACCAACGATAAGTAAAGATTTGTATGCGTTGGCATGTGGTCCCGATCAACAAGTCAACTGCTACATCAGTTGCATTGTCAATGGCTTACGATTTCATACGAAGTCCCTCGAACTGCATAGAAGAACCCAAAATTATGGGGTTGCAGTGTTAGACGTAGAAGGAGATGAGGAAATTGACTACTTTGGTGTATTGGATGACATTATAGAGCTTCACTAAGGAGCCAACAGACTCGTCCACATGTTTAAGTGTACTTGGTGGGACATTAGCAATAAAAAGCCTGGGATAATCACGGATGCCTACTTTACCAGTGTCAATTTTTGTAAGACATAATATCAAAATGATCCTTATGTGCTAGCGACATAGGTAGAACAAGTGTTCTACCTTAAGGACACAAAATTGAAGGGTGAATGGCATGCGACCCAAAAAATTCCTCCCCGAAGTTTGTATGCTATGTGAAAAGTTGTAGATGCAGAGAAGGGTGTCAGCGAGGATGCTTTCTAGGACGATGAGCCATCTATCGGTGCAACAACGCAATCTGCTGTCAACGTTGTTGAGGAAGGGGCTGATCCTATACCATTGAGTAAGGTTGGTGCAACGGCAGAACTCGTACGGACTGTTGACATTTGAATTGAACTTGATGAAGACATTGACTTCATCGACAATAAGGAAACTAATGGGGAAGATGAAACTTTGGCTGAGTACTGTAGTGAATAGGAAGACATTAGAAAGTGAGGATGATACCGATATTGAGGATGTATAGGGGGGTAACCATGTTATGTTTTCACAATGTATGTGACATGTGTAAATAAATGAAAATATATTTACTATGCATCCATCTAACATCCAATCTTCTTATATTTTCTTGTGTATTATTTTGCAGACATGGCACTAGGAGTTCGTCGTCGCCGAGTTACGTCCAGGCTCTCGACTACATCCTCCCTCGAGGATGATCCGATGTCCTCGAGACTGGCGGAGGACGTCGGTCCTCATGCGGCACCGTCTGAGCCATCAGAGCCCCTGCCCGAGGATGTTCATGATCCATCAGCTGGGCATCATACCTAGGGTGAGTTGCCCACCATGATGAGCAGCATTGGTAAGGTTACGAGTATTTGATTTAGAATAATATATTTATGGTCGGTCATGTTCATAATAATGATATTATTCTTAATTAACTCTTCTTGCATCATCGACATCGTTGGGGACACAGACGACAAGGCTAGGCTGTGGTGCAACAAAGAACACAGTCCTAAAAAAAACCTAGAGAGGAATGGGGGGCATCGGATCTGGATCGATATTCCTCCAGGATTCATGGCCCCGCTAAATGATTGGTGCACGAGCTAGACACGAGAGATCGAAATTATATGCCGATGATATGCTCCAATTACTTGCTTCAGATGGCTAGATGTGACAGAGGCGCAACACTTGGTTCTTTACTAACGCATCTTGGTAAATAACTCTAAACCATTTCTTTCACTTTTAATATACTACACAATTAACTATCTAACATTCTATATGTATTTCATATGCAGGTAAAGTTTGATATAGACATTTTCAGCACCGACCATGTCAAAAAGGCAGTGAACACTCAGCTGTGCGCTCAGTTTAAGAGTTTTCGCACTGAAATGCGCAAGCATTTTAAGGTGATGGGAGATCAGGCAATGGCTTACCTATTCGATGCAATCTCCTTGGATGATTGGGAGGTGGTGTGTCGCCATTTCCGCGACCTGGCTTATCAGGTGATGTGTTTGTATTGTTATAACTGCTTTGTCGTATTGATGTCGCTAATTAATGAAAAGTCCTTTTTTCTTTTTTGTAGGCTATCTGTAAGAAAAATGTTGAGAATCGTAGAAAACTAAAGATGATGAATTGTGGTGGGTTGAAGCTGTTCGTCAGGCATCGAAAGGTCATTTCTAAATTTATATGTTTGATCATTGCCTGACAAGTGTTATTTATGTTTACACCAAACCTAATTAATATTAATTATTTTTTACATGATAATGTAGCATGATCCCAAGACTAGCAACCTGAAGCTGACGCTGGATCTTTATCATAGAACACATCAGAGACCGTCAGGGGAGTGGTGCCCGGGTGCTGAGAGGAAACATGTATGTCAAATATATTATTTAGTTCATTATTTTATTCAAAAAGTCAAATTTGTATTCTTATTTCTTTATTTTCTACATTTTCATGATTGAAAATAGGCAAGGATGGTCGAGCTGAAGAATGCACCTGTTCCAGAGGGTAGTGAGCCAATTTCAGATGATGATATCTGCAGGCAGATGTTGGGAGTGGATACATCGCCCCAACATTGGCATCTACTTCAACCGCGGCGTCTCATGCCGAGTTTAACCGAGTGCGTAGGGAAGCTGAATCTCAAAGGGAGGATATGGTTCTCCAGGTGTGGACAATGGAAATGGGGAACCAGTAGCTTAAAGAAGAGGTGTCCACTTGGTAAGTGAAGGTGTCCATTGTCCAAGTGGAGATGGAAGTCATGAAGAACTGGCAAGCGCAAATAGAACATGTTGACCCTATAGGTCATATCCCGGTTTTGATAATGACAAATACTCAAGTATTTGATGACTTTCAAGTTTGTGTGCAGGACTATTTGGAAGTATCATATGGTGCACGCACATGGCATATAAAGTGAAGACCTGAAGGCCCTGAAAATTATTTCATGTTGTATTGTAATTTAAAATTTTATTTGGGTCTGTAATAGTAACATATGAACATGGTCTGTAATAATTAATGCCTTACTTGCATGGTAGGATGGATAAGCTTAAGACCATAGATGGACCTTATGGATTCGGTCAACCGACGCCAAATTTTTTGGGTTAATTCTCAAAGGCCTTAGATCGACCTTAGGACCCACAAATCTACATGAAAAAAAATTCCCTATTGCATTAAAAATAAATATCATATGAATAGGGTTAAGGTATAAGGGACTTAGAACCGAAATGCACATAAGTTGCATATTCGGTCGATCGTATTGCATAAGTACAATATCCCTTGATCAACCAAATCGGTGCCCGGGTCAATAGTTTGACCACTGCCCGGTCGACCGAGCCATGCCAGTTCATTCCCTCCAAGTCGACCGAACTCCCACCAAAGTCAACATTTGACCATACGGTCGACCGAGCCCAATTCTTAAGCCAACTACCTAGTTGACCGTGCCCACACGTGGGAGAATCCAATGCTATGGTCGACCGAACTACTTAGTTCAAAACCTCCCGGTCGATCGAACCGAACAGTAAGGAAAAATTGCCTTGGAACCATAGTATTTGGTTGACTGAACTTCTAGTTCAATTTATGCTCGGTCAACTAAACATGTACAACTCGGTCAACCGAACCTTGCTTCTGTCGACCGGTGCTCTTGGGTTGCCCTATTATTTTTACTGTGGTTAAAATATTTAAATGGGGTTAATTGTGTTAAAATGTTTTAAAACATTTATAATAATTCCTTATGTGTCCTGAACGGTTATATTTTTGGGGAACTCTATATATACCCACTCATTTGCAAAAATTAGCATGAGATTAGCAATAATAATTAGTAAATATCCTCTGATTTTCAAAAAGCCAAAATCTCATATTCAAGTTATATACTACTCCTTTTACTCTTTCATATTACAAATACTTCTTTGTAAGAGTATTCTTGTGTTTTATCTCTTCAAGCTTAAACTCTCTCTTGCTTGTTCTGATTGAGATTTATTTTTCATAGAGAGTAAGTTTCTAGTTTTTCTAGGGGGCTTCGTAAATAAGCTTTCCGTAGAAAAACTTCTTAGAGCTTCTGAGTTTTGCATTTTCATTGCAATACTTAAGAGTTCATATTATATTTTGGTTGTGAAATAATATTTTACAAATCAATTTCAAATATCTTTTGAGGTTTATTTGAGAAAAATATTTGTTGAAGGCATTTGAAGTGTGCTTGAAGATAAATACTATTTTACAAACCGATTTCAAATATCTCTTGTGATTTATCTTGAGAAAAATATTTTGAGATATTTGTTAGTGTGTTGAAGATCTTTGTTGTTATACCTTTTGATTGAGATTATCATTTTATTACAAAGATCAAATAAATATTTTACAAACCATTTTTGAATATCTCTTGTGGTTTATATTAAGAAAAATTATTGTTGAGATATTTGAAGTGTGCTTGTGATATTTGTTTGTGCATTGTGATTGAAATCATTATTTGACAGAAATATAATATCATTTACACTCTCATGCACTGATTGCAATATTTGCATAATTATTTGAGAGTAGACACTTAGACTACACTGAACTTATCAAATCCTATCTTTTGGTAGTGTATTGATTATATTGTGCGTAGTGGTACATATAAGCTCATGTAAGAAGCGTTTGTTTGTACGTAAAATTTTAAATCTTTTGTATTCTAGGCGTGGGCCTGAAGAGGGAGGCTAGCCTTATTGAATAGTCCCAGACTGGCTTAGACCTGGTTAGGAAAGTTAGGTGCACCATCTTGGTAAGACTTGTTGGTTGAGGTCAGCCCCTTTAATTAACCTGGTTGTAACCGGTGCTGCTCCACCCGTTTACGTGAGCCGTAGTGGAATCCTTGCAGCGGTGTAGCCAAGGCGGGGACATAGGCAGTTTGGCTAAACCTTGATAACATATCGCGTGTATCGTTTACTTTTTATGCACTTTACTTTACTGCACGTGTATGTTTATTTATTGATTGCATAGATTGACCCAAGGTTGTGTAACACTATTGTTAAACTAATTGACTTAAGTGATAATTTTTAACTAACTAATGCACCCCCCTCTTGGGATTGCACCAAAATTAACATAACAAATGTTGCGCCAATCTCGTCCATATGATGCGGCTACCTCCTCCTCTCATTAGATCAGGTATACTTAGTATGTAGTAGGAAAATTTGTGTTGGGAGTTTTGAAATTGAGTTTTTCTAAATTACACAATGTAATTATGCATTTATATTTTCATATTTTATTACATGTATTGTGTATGCAATGAATTGATAGAAGTTTTTTCCCCACTTAGAAACAAAGTTAGAATAGAAACAAACTACTTAGTAAACTTAGTTCATTTTAAGCACTCAAGTGTCCAAATTAGGTGTACAAGGTCCAAACCGAGCGTGGTCAATCCTGACACGTCCGTCATATTGAATTGGACATACCTACACTGACGGTCCCCCAGAAACTCCTCCCCGAAAGCTTTTTTCCCACTTAGAAGCGAAGTTATAATAGAAACAAACTACTTAGTAAACTTAGTTTATTTTAAGCACTCAGGTGTCCAAATCAGACATACGAGGTTCACACCGAGTGTGGTTAGTCCCGACATGTCCGTCACATTGAACTAGATGTGCCAGATCTAACGGTCTCCAAAAAATCCATACCAATTGAAAATTATACGCTTAGAGGTGAACTTAACACACTTAGTTGAATTTAACCACCTATGTGTCCAATTCGGGCATTCGAGGTCCAAATTGAGTTCGGTCAGTCCCGACACGTCCGTCACATCGAACTAAGTGTGCTAGATCTGATGGTCCCCATAAACTCTTCCTTGAGAGTTTTTTCCCCACTTAAAAGCAAAGTTACAATAGAAACAAACTACTTAGTAAACTTAGTTCATTTTAAGCACTAAAGTGTCCAAATCAGGCATACGAGGTCCAAAATGATCATGGTCAGTCCCAACATGTCCATCACATTGAATTGGACGTGTCGGATCAAACGGTCCCCAAAAAATCCATGCCAATTGAAAATTATATGCTTAGATGCGAACTTAGTACACTTAGTTGAATTTAATCACTCATGTGTCCAATTCGGGTATTCGAGGTCCAAACTGAGTTTGGTCAGTCCCGACATGTCTGTCACATCAAACTGGACATACTGAATCTAAAGGTCCTCATAAACTCCATACCAATTGAAAATTATACGCTTAGATTCGAACTTAGTACACTTAGTTTATTTTTAAGTACTCAGGTGTCCAAATCGGGTATACAAGGTCCAAACCAAGCGTGGTTAGTCCCAATACGTTCATAACATCGAACTGGACATGCCTACACTAACAGTCCCTAAAAAATCCTCCCTGAAAGATCCCCCCCCTTAGAAGCAAAGTTAGAATATAAACAAACTACTTAGTAAACTTAGTTCATTTTAAGAACTCAGGTGTCCAAATCAAGCATATGAGGTCCAAACCGAGTGTAGTCAGTCCCGATACATCCATCATATTGAATTGGACATGTTGGATCTGACGGTCCCCAAAAACTCCAAGCCAATTGAAAATGATACAGTTGGAGGCGAACTTAGTACACTTAGTTGAAATTAACCACCCATGTGTCCAATTTGGGAATTCGAGGTCCAAACAGAGTTTGGTTAGTCCCGACACTTCCATCACATCGAACTGGACGTGCTTGATCTGACGGTCCCCAAAAACTCCTTCCCGAGAGCTTTTTTTTCACTTAAAAGTAAAGTTATAATACAAACAAACTACTTAGTAAACTTAGCTTACAATTTGGTCATACGAGGTCTGAACCGAGTGGGCTGACTTTCGACTGATCAAATTTAGTTATTTTACAATTGTATCATTTTTTTCCACTATGGTTGATTGTCTGATCATTTTGCTATCAAATCATTTTTAACTATAGTATATACATATATGTTCAAATGTTGTATACTAATTTGTTGTATAATTATGATTTTGTAGGGTGAGAAGTAAGGTGTACTCCCAAGAGGAGGGGGGTGAATTGGGTATTAAAATTTTCTTTGTAAACTTTTAGTTAAGTATAACCCTTCTTCAATTTTAGTTTTGATTCAACAAATATATATATATATATATATATATATATATATATATAAATATATTCAGCAATCACACTCTTCAATTAATTCTTATCAACAAGAGATGATATTTCTAATTCAACTTTCAGAATTTTAATAGATAAAAATTCAGATCAGATTTTCTTTTCAGTATACTTCAAAGACAATATCGATTTTTGAAAGTTATCTTGAATTTTTTTTTAATCTTGTTTCAATAGGGTTATAGTATGCTGATTTCACAATATGAATCAAAATAAAGATTTTAGCAAACTTCCAAAATTAAGACTTTGATACTTATCAATCAACACACTTCCTTTAATCAAGGTTTCCGCAAAAGATTAATCAACGTACTCCCTTTGAGGTTTCTGCAAAAGATCAATCAACGTACTCCTTTTGTGGTTTCCGCAAAAGATCAATCAACGTACTCCCTTAAATCAAAGTTTCCTCAATTCCCAATAACAAAATAATTTTCAACAATTAAGTAAACATACATGCAATTTATATATATGCAGAAAATTAAAGAGATTAGGGAAGAGAAAAACATGAGATTTTACGAGGTTCGACTATACCCGCCTACATCCTCACCTTAGGAAAACCACCCAAGGATTTCACTATACCACTCCCTTAACCGGGGGGAGCAAACCTTTTACACACTTCTTCAAGTAGGAGGGAGCCCTCCTCTCCAAGCGATACTCCATGCTTGGTACAACGATTCAACAACCTGAATAGTCAAAAACAATAACCAAAACAAAAGCCTTGTGTACAAGAACAACTCTCAATAAGAGTAGATTAGTACAATTGATTAGAACAATTAGCTTCATCAAAATTCAATATAGAAATATGAAACTCAAGAATTTATCACTAGGGTTCTTTAGATTTGAAGAAATATCAGTTAGAGTGCAAGAACCTCAAGCTTTAATTCAGCAAATACTCAGCAAATAGCTTCTTAGAAAATATATAGCAAGAACTCTTTGAATGTGAAAGAATTTGATCAATAGATAATATTTGATCTTTGTTGGTGTATGTAATCCTTGGGTTTAGCATGTATTTATAGAGTTTAAAAAGGATTTTTCGTGTCACCCAAGTTGCTTGGAGTATTCCCCAAGTTTTCACAAAGTTTGGTAACCAAGAAATCACTTTTGGAAAGTTTCCTAACTGTTAAAATTTGAATTTTACGAAGGTCAGTTGACTGGACTTAGAGGGTTAGTTGCTTGGGCATTTTTAAATCAGCATATTTCTAAAATAGTACAGGGTTAGTCACCTGACTTGGTTCTGTTAGCTTGTCAGTCAACTGGTCAGTTGCCTAAACTTGCTATCAACTTCAACCACCCTTCAGTATTTTGGTTATAACTTTTTATATACAACTCCAAATTAGAAGTTCTTGGTATTAAAAGAAATTCAAGAGAAAATACTACAACTTTCATGTTGAATGTTTTTGAAGATAAGATAGCATTGATAGAAAAAATTGCTCATAAATGCAGATATAGAAAAAAAAAAACAGAATTTGGAGAATCCTGTTTTGGTGTTTTTCATTCCAAAAATAATTTTAACCTTTTTGAAATAACTTTTGACCTTAAAAAAAATATTTTCCAAGTATTTTAAAAGGTATCTAGGTCCAAGTAATTGACCTAAGCTGTCACGCCCAGAACCCGCAGATGGACCCCAGGTGTGAATTTAGTAACCTAACCTGTCTCTGTATCAATTAAAATATACATGATACTACATCGAATGAGGGTCCAACCCCGTGGGGTGCATGTATACCCTATACACATTCACATACATATACATACACATCACATATGCAGAAAATATGTTCTTTCTAATATATACAACGTACCATACTAGATTCTATACATAACTAGAGTCTACGCTCCAAAATGTCGTACATACCCACAGGTGTCTACAAAACCCAACAATGACAACCCGGTTACAAAATCCGTACTTTCACAAGTACTATACGTAGCTAACTGACAACCACTCTCCTGTTACGCTAGGACGCTAGTGACGGCTACCTGAGGGACTTGAAAAACATTTGTATAATTGAGGTGAGACACCACTTAGTAAGGAAGAAACAGGTTATGTCATTGTGTGACATACAAGTGTTATTTCGACATAAAACATAACACGATATAGTTCAGTATTATCACGATCCAGTTCCAATACATACGATACAAAACATATGGTCAGTGTCGTCACACTCTTTAGCCGAAATTGGCTGCATTACATGGAGGACCCGATAACTTGGCATTAGCCGAAGCCCCACAGCGATATCGTTGCTAATACAGTGTCAACTCAAACCCATCGGTGAACAACTAGAACAAACAGGTGATATTTCACACCCTCGGATATAGAGCCGGACACTCTCGCCCACGGTATTTAGCCGAGACATGGTGTTTGCCAATGGTAATTAGCCGAGATGTGGCAAATTTCACAAAACCTGGAACAATTTTGGAACTCATGTACCTATACCCCTCAGCCTAGCCGACACAGCTATTTTATAAACCTGAAACATTTTACATAAAAAACAGTTTATTCCACACTTATTTGGTATACAACAAATCATATCATTTTCAATTCGAGAATACAGTTTAATAAAAATATAGGTACGGTGATCTCAATATCACATTTTTATATAGCATACGATTTTCCAACAAAAATAGAGATGATACCCGAAACCCCAAAAGTCTTTCAAAACAGTAACACCTGAAAATTCTGTATTTTCACCTAATAGATTTTCCCAAATGAGTATCCAAATCATACAAACAATCGTAAACTACATGTTTACCGATTCCGATTTAAAAAATAACTGATATAAATAGAATCCCCTTACCTTAACCCGAAAACCAAAACATGAACTCAACGACTTCCAAAATAGCGAACCGAGGTACCAAAACCTAAACAATGAAGAACAATACTTCCTTACAACACTATTCTCTATAGATCTACTAAAACGAAAATGAAATCCTATCGTGGCAGTAGGAGAATTCTTACGTCTCCTAACACTTCGCCCGATCTCTCTCATGATCCGCCTCGTCAAACCTTGAGTAATAAAAGGAAACCCATCACTCGCAATGTAATGCCCCGAACCCCTAAACCTGGGTCCGGCGCATTATGCCTAATAATAACTTGATAAATTATAAATCCTTACATACATTCGCGGTGGAAAACATAACCATAATCTCCATAAATATAATTCTATAATACCAACATTTCATAATACCAGAGTTTGCTATATCCTAACTAGAAATCCATAAAATTTATCCATCACCTGCATTTCCATATATTCATATATCTCCAAAACATTTCAGTATGTTCACAACCATTCCGTTCTCAACATCCTTAAAACATAAAGACATAAAACATAAACATTTTTTTCTATCATTATACATTCATACATATTCATTCATGTTCATAACTGAACTTTACATTTCGTTTCACTTTAAGTGACTCTTTCCCATTCGTATCGTTCATATTTTTCATTTCATCTCATTGCCATTTCATCATCATTTCCTTGCATAACATTTCATTTCATTACTTCGTACTACAGTTGGTCTTTAGCCATCATCAGTTAGTTTCCACATAGAAATGCGTTAGAATCTACTATAGTTAGTCCACATAGAAATGTGCTAGAATCTGCTAACATGGTTGTCTTTCAGCTGTCTTACATTTACATGATTGCATTTAACATACACAAGCAACATTGTCCATATCATATTTTATTCATAAGCTTAACTTACTTAACCTGCATCTCATATATCTAACATATATTTGTACAGAATCTCATGCCACACAGTTTTAGCAGTAAAATTCATATACATTTCTCAAAAAATAAGCCAACTCATAGTTAACATTAATATATTGAAAATAAATTTCATTTCTTAATTAATTACTTAGAAAAATTCCTTTCCACTTCCATTCGTTTACTTTCACATATACATAACTATATAAACATTCCTAGGCTTAGAAAACATAATTTCATGGCTGGCATTTTAAACCCACATAATAATAACACATAATCCATTTTAATTCATGAAAAACTTGATTTAATATATAAATTTCCCCCTTACTTGACTTTCAAACTGCATTGGCAGGATCCCCGAATCGATACCCGCAGCATTCACTTGGACCCTGAATCCTAACTTAATTAATAAAATAAACTCCAATTAACTCAAATCTTAATAAAAATGCTCATTTACTACTTCCTAGACTCCAAATAACGACATTCCTTAAGACAATCCCAAAATAACTAACTTACCCTGATTTTGGGATGTTTCCCAAACCTCACAACCCAATGATTAGCTCCTATAGCCTTGAAAAGAATGATCCCACGAAACTCGTAGTGGTTCCGGATCATCAAATCGGGTCAAATTCGACTCGAAATTGAAGAGAGAAGGCTGGGAGGTCATTTTCTAGAGAGAGAACGAGAATTTGCCGAGTTTTCACGCTGAAAAATGAAAAAATTTCAATTTATAGGCAGGGTTTTGTCAACGAGACACGTCGATTCGTCGATGAGGCGCTATAGAACTTCATCGACGAGCTTAGAAGGACACTTGTCGACGAATACAGGACATTCGTCTACGAGGCCTGTTATTTTCTTCTAATTTCTTTCCTTTTTCCTTCATTATACATTAATCCATTTCATTTGTTATATTTTCTATTTACTTTAATTTCTGGGTCGTTACACGCAGTCCCCTTGGAACCACTGTCCAAGTTATTATCCTTGGGCTCCATTCTGAAAATAGGATAGGAATCAGTTAGAATTCCTATATCATACACAGTTAACACAATTATTGAAAGCTAATCATGTTAAGTATAACTCTCACGGGTCCAGGGTTGTCCTACCGCACCAACGCAAAACCATCAATGGTTTGTCATGATTTTATTGAAATCGATTCCAAGAAAAACACAGAATACCGTCAACGAATTCCTGCCTAGCTACAAGATAATCCTCGACCTACTCTACCCATTCACTACCTTCCTATACTTTGGTATGTACACATATTCACGCCTAACCAAGTCTATAAGACCTAACAACCTGGTTTTGCTCTGATACCAAGCTGTTATGCCTCGAACCCGCAGATGGGCTCCAGGTGTGAATTTAGTAACCTAACCTATCTCTGTATCAATTAAAACAGACATGATACTACACCAAATGAGGGTCCAACCCGGTGGGGTGCAGGTATAACCCATACACATTCACATACACATACATACACATCACATACGCAATGAAAATGTTCTTTCTAATACATACAATGTACCATACTAGAGTCTATACATAACTAGAGTCTATGCTCTAAAATGCAGTACATACCCCCGGGTGTCTACAAAACCCAACAATGACAACTCGGTTACAAAATCCATACTTACACAAGTACTATACATAGCTAACTCACAACCATGCTCTTGTTACGCTAGGATGCTAGTGACGGCTACCCGAGGGACCTGAAAAACATTTGTATAATCGGGGGGAGACACCTCTCAGTAAGGAAGAAGTAGGTTATATCAGTGTGTGGCATACAAGTGTTATTTCGACATAAAACATAACATGATACAGTTCCAATATTTTCACAATCTAGTTCCAGTATATACGATACAAAACATACGGTCAGTGTTGTCACACTCTTCAGCCAAAACCGGCTGCATTACATGGAGCACCTGATAACTTGTCATAAGCCAAAGCCCCACAGCGATATCATTGCTAATACGATGTCAACTCACACCCATCAGTGACCAACCAGAACAAACAAGTGATATTTCACACCCTCGGATATAGAGTCGGACACTCTCGCCCACGGTATTTAGCCGAGACATGGCGTTTGCCCACGGTAATTAGCCGACATAGCTATTTTATAAACCTGGAATATTTTACATACAACAGTTCATTCCACACTTATTTGGTATACAACAAATCATATCATTTTCAATTCGAGAATACAATTTAATACAAATATAGGTACGATCATCTCAATATCACAGTTTTATACAACATAGGATTTTCCAACAAAAATAGAGATGATACCCAATACCCCCAATTTTTTCCAAAATAGTAACCCGATAATCCCGTATTTTTACCTAATAGATTTTTCCAAATAAGTAGCCAAATCATACATACAATCGTAAACTATATGTTTACCGATTCTGATTTCAAAAATAACTAATATAAACAGAATCCCCTTACCTTAACCCGAATATCAAAACATGAATACAGCTCCAAAACTATGAAACTGAGTTCCCAAAACCTAAACATCAAAGAACTATACTTAACTATAATTCCTACTACTACATATATACCAAAACGAAAATGAAATCAGACCCTTACCTCGATTTTGGGTCAAAACCCGAAAATCCTTAAAACAAATTTCTGATCCACTATCCTCAAAGAGATTCTCCTCCTGATCTAGGTAGTAACGTCGGATCGTTGATTCCGGCAACAGACGACCCGAAATCCTAGAGAGAGAGAGAGTGTGTGTTCGAGTTCTAGAGAGAGAGAGAGAGAGTTTTTGGTTTCTTTTTCATTATGCAAAGCTAAAAGATATTTATAAGTAAGTTGACCCAGCCAGACTCGTTGATGAGATGGCATCCTCATCGACGAGCCGCCAAAGGAAGTTCGTCAACGTCAAGGTGAACTCGTTGACGAGCCTGAGATTTCAGGATTTCCCAAAATCCCTCGGTATCTCTTCGTCGACGAGCTACTAAATCTCTTTGCCGAGCTGCACAAGAGACTTCAATGACAAGAAGAGAAGCCCCGTCGACGAGCCCTACTAATTTTTACCCTTTTTAATTTTCCTTCTCTTTTCTCATTTATTTAATACACCTACCTCGGGTTGGGTTCTTACAACCTCCCCTCCTTACAAAATTTTGTCCTCAAAATTTGTAATCTCTCATTTACCAACTCAACAACATACCCAAACACATACCCGACTCTAAAAAAAAAAAAAAGTTGGTGGCCACTCATATAGTAGCCCTGTCCCAAATACATACGTACCATCACTCATGGCAGAGGAATACTGTGGTTACATACATACACTATCTCAGGAGCTCATAATATCACACTCTCCCCCAGGGACTAACCACACAACGTTACTACAATAGCAGAATATTACATACATTCATACCCATACCGATCCTACTACCAAGCTACTACTCAGAACAACTGTGGATATTTCCGGCATATTTTCATCTCTAACTCCCAAGAAGCTTCCTCAACCGCGTGATTCCACCATAGTACCTTCACTAACGGTATCTCCTTGGTACGCAGCTTCTGAACTTTATGGTCCAGAATTTGAACGGGTATCTCCTTATAAGCCAAAGCATCCCCAATCTCTAGAGATTCATAACTAATCACATGTGACGGATCCAACACGTACTTCTTCAACATGGATACATGAAACACATCATGGATCCTAAAGAGTGCTGGGGGTAGTGCAATCATGTAGGCTACCGGACCCACTCATTCTAGTACTTCGAATGGTTTGATATACCTTGGGCTTAGCTTGCCCTTCTTCCCAAACCTCATCACTCCTTTCATCGGAGTGATCCTCAGGAATACCTTACCCCCCACCTTGAATTCCAACTCACGGCGGCGAACATCAGCGTAACTCTTCTGCTGACTCTGAGCCGATTTAATTCTATCCCTAATCAAACCAACCTTCTTAGAAGCCTGTGGTACAAATTCGGGCCCTAATACCTATCGTTCACTGACCTCATCCCAATACAGAGGAGATCGACACCTACGACCATACAATGCCTCGAACGGTGCCATCCCGATACTAGCCTGGAAGCTATTGTTATAGGCAAACTCCACTAATGGTAGAAACTGAATCCAACTACCACCGACGTATAATACACAAGCCCGTAGCTTATCCTCCAAGATCTATATCATCCTCTCTGATTGTCCATCAGTATGGGGGGTGGAACGTTGTACTGAAAGTAAACTTCGTCCCTAGTGCTTCCTACATGCTCTTCCAGAATCGAGAAGTAAATCTTGGGTCTCGATCTGAAACAATGGACATTGCCACCCTGTACATTCTAACTATCTCCTGCACGTACAAATCTGTTAGCCTACTTAAAAGGTAGCTAACCTTCATCGGTACATAGTGAGCAGATTTTGTCAATCTGTTCATGATCACCCAAATTGCATTCTGTCTGTGTAGTGCTGGTCCAGTGACAAAGTCCATGGAAATATGTTTCCATTTCCACTTCGAAATATTCAATGGTTGCAATGGACCTGTCTGCCTTTGATGTTCAGCCTTTACCTGCTGACACATCAGACATTGCTTTATAAATCGAGCAATCTCCCTTTTCATGCCACTCCATCAGAAAGATTCACGCAAATCCTGATACATCTTCATACTACCTGGATGTACTGCATACAAAGAACGATGTGCCTCCTCTAAAATCGTCTTCCTTATCCCCTCCTCATTCGGAACACACAGTCTGTTTATGAATCGTAATACACCTCCCTCAGAGATGTAAAATATGTAGCCAGCCATTGCTGCACCTTCTCTACAATCTTGACTAACTCCGCATCATTAGCTTGCGTGGCTTTAATCCTCTCAAATAATGTCGGCTGGATCACCAAGCTAGCAATGAAAGCCTGATGATTACCATCCACCAACTCCACGCCAAAACTCTCTAGATCTCGTCTGATATGATACTAACCTACTACTGCAAATACTGACATGTGCTTTGACTTTCGACTCAACGCATCAGCTACCACATTAGCTTTCCCTGGATGATAGCTAATGGTGCAATCGTAGTCCTTGATTAATTCTAGCCACCTCATCTGCCTCATGTTCAATTCCTTCTGCGTGAAAAAGTATTTGAGGCTCTTGTGGTCAGTGAAGATCTCACATTGTTCACCGTATAAGTAGTGTCTCCAGATCTTCAATGCATATACTACTACCGCTAATTCCAAATCATGCGTAGGGTAATTCTTCTCGTACTCCTTGAGTTTCCAAGAAGCATAAGCAATTACCTTACCCTGTTGCACCAGCACACATCCCAAACCCTTCAGCGATGCGTCGCTATAAATCACAAAACCACCGTCCCCAGATGGGATGGTTAAATTTGGAGCAGTAACTAGTTAGTGTTTCAACTCCTGGAAACTATGCTCGCACTCGTTGGTCCAATTAAATCTCACACCAGATAACTTAGAGAATCCCTCCACGAACCGCCGGTAATACCCAGCCAGTCCTAGGAAACTCCAAACATCCTACACACTCTTTGGTTTCACCCAGTCAACCACTGCTTCTATCTTACCAGGATCAACTGAGACACCACTTTTCGACACAACATGGCCTAAAAATGTGACTTGATTCAGCCAGAACTCGCATTTATTTAGCTTAGCATACAACTTCTTTTCCCGTAGTACCTAAAGTACCAACCTCATATGGTTTTCGTGCTCTTCTGAACTCTTAGAATATACCAGAATGTCATCGATAAACACTACTACAAACTGATCTAGGTATTCGTGAAAAACCTTGTTCGTTAGGTCTATAAATACCGCCGGGGTGTTAGTCAACCCAAAAGGCATGACCAGAAAGTCGTAGTGACCGTATCTGGTTCGAAAAGCGATTTTGGCAACATCCTTAGTCCTAACTTTCATCTGGTGATACCCTGATCGTAAATTGATCTTCAAAAAGAACTGCGTTCCTTGCAGCTGGTCAAATAGATCATTTATACGAATCAACGTGTGTCGATTCTTCATTGTTACCTTGTTGATCTCACGGTAATCAATGCACATCCTTATTGACCCGTCTTTCTTCTTTACGAACAACACTGGAGCTCCCCAGAGTGAAACACTAGGTCTGATAAAGCCCTTGTCCAATAGTTCCTGCAACTGCTCCTTCAATTCTCTAAGTTCAGCTGGAGCCATCCGGTATGGAGCTTTAGAAATATGTGCCTTACCTGGAAACAACTCGATAGCAAAATCCACCTCACAATCAGGAGGTAAACTGGGTAAGTCTTCTGAGAATACATCTGAAAATTCATTAACCACTTGGATATCTTCAAGTTTTAGATTATCTCGAGGTGGTTCCTTCACACAAGCTAGGTACCCTTGACAACCATACAAAAGTTACCTTCTTACCTATATAGCTGATAAAATCTATGGTGTTGAATGCACACATGATCCCATGAACTCATACTCCTGCTCCCCAGGAGGTCTGAACACTACTACCTTCCTATGACAATTAATCACCACATAACTAGAGAATAACCAATCCATCCCCAGTATGACATCAAATCCACGCATGTCATACACAACTAGGTTTTTCGGTAGCAGCCTTCATTGAATAACCACTAGGCAGTTTCCTAACATCTTACTACATGTCGTCACACTCCCAGTCGGTGTAGCAAAAAACAACCACTCATCCATTACTTAGGTTTCAACCCCACATAGTTTTACAAAACTTGCAGATATAAAAGAATGGGCTGCTCCTGAATTAAATAAAACAACAACTCTATTCGAAAGCAATAACATGGTACCTGTCACCACATTTCCAGCATGTTCCACATCTACTAGAGTAAGAGAGTACACCCTCACTTGGACCATGTTTTCCTGATAATTTTCCTGAGGCATTTGATTACTTCCATGGTTCTGGCTCAGTGCAGGCATATCGCTCCTCTATGCCTGGCAGTTTCACGATATGTGGCCCGGTTTGGCACAGTTGTAGCAGTTACCCCAGAACGGCTGACATTCACCATCATGCCATTTACGGAACCTGGTGCATTGCGTGGAATATGGATCCCCCTGAGGACCCAGCCGTTCGGTATTCTGGCGATAACCCGAACCATAATTCTTCTTTTTCCACTGTCCCAGTTGAGGACTAGTCTGAGAACTAGAAGACACTGGCCTTTTCTTCTGTTCTTGTACCACCTCATCCCCCTGGAGGTCAGTTTAATGACCCGAAGAATAATGGTATTTAAATAATAATTAAGAGAGTGGAAAATGGAAACAGAAAAGAAAAGGGGGCACAACAGGCTTCATCGATGACGTTGCATACTGGGCTCGTTGATGAAGGTGTGCCTCATCGACGAGAAGATACCGAGAGGATGTTCTAGGAAACTCTGAATTTCATCGACGAAGGGGGGAGTTCATTGACGAATTTCCTCTTGACCTTGTCAAGGAAATGACGTGGCTCGTTGACGAATCCCATAGTATAAATAGCCTAAAACTCAGATTTTTACGCAGAAAAATCAGTAGAAATCTCTCTCTCTCTCTCTCTCTCTCCTCCCTATAGTTTCTCTCTCCTCTCTCTTAGATTTTGGCTCTGCTGTTCGCCAGATCGACGATCTAAGGCCACCACGACGCTCCTAGAGAAGTTCTCTCCAAATCTGCCGGAGCGGATCGTTGGTGGGATTGAGTTGAAGTTCATCCCTGAGTTGAGGTAAGAATTTTTATGCCAAATATGGTCTTTCCATAGTTATAGGAAATGTTATTCGCAGAAAAATACTAAAGTTTAGTTCTGGGAGTTGTTAATTCAGGGTGTTAAACGGGGAACCCTACGGGTGCGAGGCGAGTGGATTTTTAGGGGGTTTCGTCTTAGTGTCAGGTAAGGGAATAAACTAAAACATTTATTTTCCATGCAAATTATATTATTATTATTATTATTATTATTATTATTATTATTTATCAGCAAATTTATTTTCAGGAAGCATGTATAATATATATGAAGAAATTGGTAATAATGTATGTTTGGGAAAATATTGCTATTTTGTTGAAATGTATATATATTAGTATGATATGCCAGGAAATATGATTTTTAGAATAGAATGTATGGTTTATTTAGCATTGTGTGGCATGAATATTATTTTACCTAAAAAGTATTATGTTATGGAAATTTTACGAATAAAGCATGTTTTTACAGATTATGAGATAATGCAGAACATTATGGTTTCAAAATACATGATAAATGAATTATTTATTCAGAACGATATTTATGAAATGTTCAGCGCAAGGTTGTGATTGATAGCTGGCGCAAGGCTGTGCATGATATATGATTTCGACACAAGGCCTTATGTATGATTTTGGCGCAAGGCCACAAATATGAAAGTAGTCGGCGCAAGGCCGTATGTTTTTACGCTATTACAAAACATGCTATCAATCTATTTACATTAAACTGTATATTATCATGTATTATGTATTATCAGAACCTGGATGATTGTTCAATTCAGTTACAGGGGCACGGTACCATTGCTATACAAATAAGATATTATATTTAGACTTGTGCTAACCACCCCACAAGGGGGTGGGAGATGGATAGTCGATGTGGCTTTCAGTGTAGAGTTATAGATGTCCACCTGGTAGTCCAGACCAGGGTGTGGCGTGCCCATCGTACTTACATACATTTTTGACTCAGTAGTGGTAGGCCAGCCATTGTCGGGTCCCGCCTTCGAGCTGCACAACCCGTCATGGGGTAATACATGACTTCAGCTAGTTATACATCCTGGGTAAATTTTCAGTATTATCAGTTATATCAGACATTTTATGAACTGTATGATTTATTAGAAAATACGAAAGTATATGATTATTCAGTATGATATGATGAATGTTTTCATGTATATGAAATGTACTGTATATGTATAATTGCATCAAATATTCATGTTGCCACAAAGCTGTATTTAGTTTATTTTCCCTTAATGAGAAGTATCTCACCCTCAAACTTAATTAATTTTTAGGAAACCTAAAATGACCGGCGGATCGAGGCCGCCGTTGAGTCTATTGAGTTACCTCACTAAGAGGGTAAGTTTGGACTATAATTATAATTTTTGGATGTGAGATTCTAGACATATTTTTGTATAATTTTTGGGAGATGTATATAAACACAGTCTTTTGGTTTATAGTTAACTTTGGTATTATATATATTCTGTGGTTATCTGAATGATGATTTATATTTACTGTTACCTAGGTTCCGCTGTGTATGACAAGTGTCCCCGTTACCCACGGGTTTGGGTTGACTGTATTATTTAAATATGTTTTATTTTATGATAAGTTAAGCAGGTCGTTATAGTCAGCCTCAACTATAGTGGCTTTATCCACCAGAACAGAGAACCCCCGAATCTACAGCATTCCCACAAGCCGGCGGATGTCCTTCCTCAAACCCTTCTCGAACCTCTGAGTCTTCTCATACTCGTCAAGATCAAACACGACGTAAAACGAGATAGTTTAATATATCTGGCAGCATATCTCTGCACTGTTAGGGTTCCCTGAGTCAGGCTCGAGAACTCATCGGCCTTCGCATCACGAGTGGAAGCCGGGAAGTATCTCTCGAAAAATACCTCCTTGAAACGGCTCCAAGTCATACCAAATGAACCAGCTCTTTGCTTCTCAAGCAGACTCATAGCCATCCACCATCTTTCAGGTTCTCCTGCCAACTGAAAAGTAGAATAGAAGACCTTCTGCTGGTCAGTGCAGTGCAAAACTTCCAATATCTTCTTGGTCTTCTGCACCCAGTTCTCTGCTACTATCGAATTGGGTCCTCCCACAAATGTCGAAGGGTGCATATGGGTGAACCTCTCTATGGTACAACCTGTGGCTGTAGGAGAATGCTCATGTATCCTAACACTTCACCCGATCTCTCGCATGATCCGCTTCGTCAAACCCTGAGGCATAGAAGGAAACCCATCACTCGTAGTCCCCTTGGAACCACTTTCCAAGTTGTTATCCTTGGGCTTCATTCTGAAAATAGGATAGGAATCAGTTAGAATTCCTATATCATACACAGTTAACACAATCATTGAAAGCTAATCATGTTAACTATAACTCTCATAGGTCTAGGTTTGTCCTACCATACCAACACGAAACCATCAATGGTTTGCCATGGTTTTACTAAAATCGTCATTCCAGGAAAAACACAGAATATCGTCAATGAATCCCTGCCTAGCTACAAGACAAACCTCCACCTACTCTACCCATTCACTACCTTCCTATACTTTGGTATGTACACATATTCACGCCTAACCAAGTCTACAAGACCTAACAACTTGGGTTTGTTCTGATACCAAGCTGTCATGCCCTGAACTGGAAGATGGGCCCTAGGTGTGAATTTAGTAATCTAACTTGTCTCTGTATCAATTAAAACATACATGATACTACATCGAATGAGGGTCCGACCCCGTGGGGTGCACGAATACCCTATACACATTCACATACACAAACATACACATCACATATGCAGTGAAAATGTTCTTTCTAATACATACAACGTACCATACTAGAGTCTATACATAACTAGAGTCTATGCTCCAAAATGTAGTACATACCACCGGGTGTCTACAAAACCCAACAATGACAATCCAATTACAAAATCCATACTTACACAAGTACTATACGCAGCTAGCCGACAACCACGCTCCTGTTACGCTAGGACACTAGTGATGGCTACCCGAGGGACTTGAAAAACATTTGTATAATTAGGGTGACACACCTCTCAGTAAGGAAGAACTAGGTTTTATTAGTGTGTGGCATACAAGTGTTATTTCGACATAAAACATAACACGATACAGTTCCAGTATTTTCACAATCCAGTTCTAGTACATATGATACAAAACATTCGGTCAGTGTCGTCATACTTTTTGGCCGAAATCGGTCACATTACATGGAGCACCCGATAACGTTGCATTAGCTGAAGCCTCACATCGATATCGTTGCTAATACGGTGTCAACTCACACCCATTGGTGACCAATCGAAACAAACAGGTGATATTTCACACCCTCGAATATAGAGCCGGACACTTTCACCGTGGTATTTAGCTGAGACATGGAGTTTGACAACGGTAATTTGCCGAGACATGTAGAACAATTTTGAAACTCATGTTCCTATACCCCTCAGCCTACCGTAATAAGCTAACACAGCTGTTTTACAAACTTGGAACATTTTACATACAACAGTTCATTCCACACTTATTTGGTATACAACAAATCTTATCGTTTTCAATTCAATATCATAGTTTTATACAATATAGGATTTTCCAACAAAAATAGAGATGATACCCGAAACCTCTAAATTTTTCCAAAATAGTAACTCAAAAATCTTGTATTTTTACCTAATAGATTTTCCCAAATAAGTAACCAAATCATACATACAATCGTAAATTACATGTTTATTGATTCTAATTTCAAAAATAACTGATATAAACAAAATCTCCTTACCTTAAGCTGAATACCAAAACACGAAATCTATGGCTCCAAAACTACGAACTGAGTTCCCAAAACCTAAACATCAAAGAACTATAATTCACTATAATTCCTACGACTACATGTATACCAAAACGAAAATGAGATCCGACTTTACCTCGATTTTGGGTTAAAACCTGAAAATCCTCAAAACGAATTTCTAATCTGCTATCTTTGAAGAGATTCTCCTCCTGATCCACGTAAGAACATCGAATTGTTGATTCCAGCAATAGACGACCTGAAATCCTAGAGAGAGAGAGAGTGTGTGTGTGTGTGTTTGAGTTATAGAGAGAGAGAGAGAGAGAGAGAGAGAGAGAGAGAGAGAGAGAGAGAGAGAGAGAGTTTTTGGTTTCTTCTTTATTAAACAAAGCTAAAAGATATTTATAAGCAAGTTGACCCAGCCAGACTCGTCGACGAGCCACAGAAGGAAGTTCGTCGATGTCAAGGTGAACTCATTGATGAGCCTGAGATTTCAGGATTTCCCAAAATCCCTCACTATCTCTTCATCGACGAGCTACTGAATCTCGTCGCTGAGCTGCACAAGAGACTTCGTTGACGGGAAGAGAAGCCTCATCGACGAGCCTTGCTGATTTTTACCTTTTTTAAATTTTCTTCTCTTTTCTCATTTATTTAATACACCTACCTCGGGTCGGGTTCTTACATAAGAGCTTCATGCATCCGTATTGAAATCGATTGAAGTAATTACATAAGACTTCTTAAAATTTTGAACTTTCTAATCCCTAGTCTTCATGCATTTGCTTTGCTCTCAATATCTTCATGCATTTGCTTTGCTCTCAATATCTTCATGTATTTGCTTTGACTTCCTTCATAGTTCATTGACTTCATGCTTCAACAGTCTTTTAGTTTCATAAGATCTTCTATCTTTGATTTCGAGCTTTCAAAAGACTTTGTCAAGCACTTGTTCTTGAACAATTAAGTCTTGAATCATCACTTAATCAAATATATTAAGTTCCTTTACTTTGTTATCATCAAAACAAGATTGTAAGTCTTGTGAGGCCAACATAGGATTTGCGATTGTCAAGCCACTACAACAATGACAGACACTACAGTCGGGTCGATGCACTACAACTTTAATTTTGACTTTTTTTTTTTGTATTCTAGACTTTCTGAACATAATTATTTTTTATCTTTTAATTTGAATTTGTATTTGTATATATGTATTTGAATTTTGAATAATTTATGAATTTTAGGTTGTTTGTATTCTAAAATGTAGTTACAGGTTTTTACAGAAACTTTCAAAAAAAAAAAAAAAAAATTCAAAGTATTAGTGATGGTTTACAAAACCGTTACTAACAATAGTAGGATGAACTTTTAGTGATGGTTTATTATTCGTCACTAAAAGTCTAAAACTATCATTGTAGAATCACCATTTTCTGCGTTCAAATTCGTCACTAAAGGCACAATATTAGTAACAATTTTATAATTATTACTAATAGTGTATTATTAGTAACGGTTCTAGTAACCATCACTAAAAGCGTAACATTAGTGACAGTTTTTTGAGAGTCACTAATAGTCTCATATTAGTGACGGTTATTAAATCCATCACTAATACTTGCGCTTTAGTGATGAATTTGATCCAACCATATGTATGATTTATAGTGACGGTCATAAGCTATTAGTGACATTTTTTTTTCGTCACTAATACTTTACTATTAGTGACGGTTTAAATATTTCGTCACTAATAAGTATTAGTATCCGCATATATGGTGAGAAAGCTGGAATCATCACTAATACTGAAACAACCGTAACTAATACTATTAGTAATGATTTTTTGATTATTAGTAATGGTTTAAAATCGTCACTAATAACCCATTTTCTTGTAGTGAAATCCTTTGATAGATGTGGCCAACTATAAGGATTACGAGAATTTCATATGAGCCAATTATGTAGAAGAATATGAAGATCCCAAGCCCATTGTTAATGAAATTTTTAGTGATATTGGGAACAAAAATGTCTTAATGGTTACAAAAGTATCATGCATGCCAATTGTGTAAGATTGACTCCTTATGTTGAGGCTGGAATGATTAAAGTAAGACCTGATGTATCATGTTGGCACATTCAACGGTAAAACTATTGAGCTGAGTAAGAATCACTTTTTGTCTTGGCCTAAATATAGTATAGGATAATTGACTTTTATCCTCATTCTTGATTGGTCAAGCATGCTCTAAGGCTAACATACTTTGGGGAAATTGGTTATAATTTGATTGATTAGGAAACAGTTTACCCTAGAATATGAAGATCCCAAGCATGCTTTAAGGCTAAATGTTATGACTACTTATTTATAAGCATTAAATATAACTAATGGAGCAGCCATGTGGGCATTGCTTGTGCACCTCCTAGGAATATAGTGACAAGGGTCCAACCATTGGCTATGTGGTAGATAGAAAATAAAGAGGATTAATGTCTTATTGCCCAATCGTCTGATGATTTACAAAGGGCCACCCAAGTGAGATAGATAGCAGAAGTCAACTATAATTATTAGACTCCTTAATTAGTGTTTAGAAACATCTCAAATTTATGTTTACTATTTTCATGATAAGGATTAATGTCCTGAATAAATGATTTATAATTATAGAATTGATGTATGTTTGATCCGAAAGGGGTATGAACATGTCTAATTCTATTATAAAAGGACCTTCAACCAATTCACTTAATAATACAACCAGCCCAATGCTAAAAGACCCAGTGCCACTTTATTCTTTTCTCTCCCTCTCTCTTACTTTTAACTACCTTTGATATACTCTTTTATGTATTTTTCTTCCTTCTTCTAATCTAAGTTGTTCACCTCCTTCTCTTCTCCCTAATTTTTATAATTTCCACAACTTTGACGACTCTCACTACTTATTCCACAAGGTACCCTTTGTGCAATGTGGCATCGTCCTACAACTCTTACGAGGGTTGGCATAACAAGTTCATTATCACCAATACACCATTGCTATAACCAATCATCGACTCACTCCAATTTAAAAGGTGTTTGGCACTGTAAACCTCTACCTTTGTCCACTCATTTATTCTCTTCCTCTTTCTCATTCACCCCCCTCAAATCCTAGCCTTTGTGTGAATGCATGGTGTGAATGTGGAGTATATATGAAAGGGCATGCGAGTATATGCATAAATATATGATAGTGATTAGTGCTTGCATGTTTAGAGTGTGGTGTATACAAGTATGCATGATGGGGGATATGTGCATGCTTGTGTACATGTATGTGTATATGTATTCATGAATGAATGTATGCATACATATGGACATGTGAGCATTAATATGTATGGACATATGCATTCAGGTGAGCCTACGAGCGTATGTGTATGTGTATATATGCATATGCATGAATGTGTATAAAGTGCATCTACGTATATATGCATGTATGACTAGTTATGCATGTGCATAAGTAGTCATGTGTATAAATATGCATGAATGAGTGTATATGTGTGACTGTATGGCATGTGTATATATGCCTATGGGCATGACCATGGATGCATGAGTATGTATGGATGCATGTGTGTATGTGTATGCACATGGGTATGTATGTAACGACCTCAAAATTTATATCATTTTTTTCCTTTCTTCATATTATATATATATATATATATATATATATATATATATTATCTGATTTGATACCCTCTGCTATGAAACTCGGGCCTTAGCAGGCATCGGGGTAATCCTGTATGCAATATTCATACCTACGCAGTGGAAACATAAACCATGCATCCATACATACTATACAATACTAGAGTTCAATACATTCAGACCATAGTCATATGAAACAACTCCCTCCAGTATTACCTATCCCAAAAATACAAAACTCAGTCACAAACTCACCCTAAAACAAGGGCTATCAAGAAATCACTATATTTGCGAGCCTGATCAGCTCGCCTAGCTGGCTCACCTGAAAAATGGTAAAATAATAGGATGAGATGACGCTCAGTAAGTGGAAATATGCTATTACTAGTGCACGGCGACCGAGTCGTAAAACTATAATAATAGTATATAAAACTGCATGATCTGGTAAATCTGTAAAACACATATATCACATGTATAGTAACTTAAAATATATGTATCATCTGAACTTTCTATCATTCATACTGCTAATATCATACTATATATAACAAAAGCTATAAAATTGTATACATATACATAAATTGTGCTTTATCCGTGGAACTTTGTATGTCATGATTTGACCCCTTATGATAGGGTTGTGTAGCCCGTAGGCGGGACTTAACCTGGTCGGCCCTCCAGGCAAGTCACTATACTCTACACTACTTCAACTCGGCCAAACTGCATACTCTCTTAGACGCGGAACTGGTTGCTACCTCGTCAAATTGGCCCCCTCAACCCAGCGAACTGGGGAGCTGCATACTCTTTGAGCACGGTTAACGGTACCCACACACTATCTGAGATATGTGGTTGCACCCTATCTGTATTAGCAATGGTACCGTGTTCTGTATTCTGTATCTGTCTATAATATTTTCACAAGGATCTGATATCATATATATACTATACTCTTTATACTGTTTTCATTATGTTTCCAAAATAACCTTAACACCATAACTCTGTACCGCAAATTTTGTAATATCTGTAGCATCTTGATGCTATAACTGTATACTCTGTCTGTACTTTCTATTTGTATAATCTGTCTGCACTTTCTATTTGTATAATCTGTCTGTACTCTCTGAGTGTTATGGCATTTAGGAAAACATAGCTTTCTATATACACCATATATACTGTTCTATCTGTATACTGTTAAATGTCTGTCTGTGTAATCATCTGAGTAAAACTATATATGTATACATATTCTGTCTATATAAAAATCTATAAAATATCTAACTATATCTATATAGCTTGCTATACTGAAAACTGTACAAAACTTCATATTAGGTAATATCTACTTCGACCATACATACTTTAAAAATTTATATTTTGTAATATAATTGGTATACATGCATATATATAAATGTATAAAATTTTTGATAACATAAATGAATCTCCTAGCATTGCATATTTCCCTTACCTTATCTCTAAAAAGTCCCTACTGTACTCTAGCCCTATACCCGTAGGGTTCTCCACTCAACATCCTGAAAACGACATTCCACAGAACAAAACATAAGTATTTTCTGCATCCAACATTTCTTATAACTTTAGGGAAAGCATATTCTGAACAAAACACCTTACCCTGAATTTGGGACGAATTTCAAACCTCTTCCACCGACGATCCGCCTTGGTAGACTTGCATAGAACTTCGTCAGGAGCATCGTGGTGGCTTCAGATCGTCGATCCGGCGTGAAATGGGGTCGGGATCAAAGAGAGAAGGAGGGAGAGGCGTTTAGAGAGAGAAATGAGGTTTCTTGCGCTGAATTTTCATAAAAAAATCAGGTTTTCACTATTTATAGAGCCAGATTCATCGACAAGACACGTCATCTCGTCGATGAGTCCTTAAGTAATTTCGTCGATGAACACTACCTCCTCATCGACGAAATTCAGACTGCCCAAAAACCCCTCTCGGTATCTTCTCATCGACGAGGCGTGGCTTCGTCAATGAGGCCCTGTGTAAAAATCTTTCGAGTTATTATATTCAAAGTACAATGTCGTCGACGAACGCGAAGCTTTCATCGACGAAACCTACTGCCTCCTTCTATTTTTGTTTCCATTTCCCTCCCTCTTTATTATTTAAATACCATTATTCTTTGGGTTGTTACAATGTAAGTTCATGTATATGTATCTGCATGCAAAAATATGGGCGTGTGAGTGCATGCAAATGTGAGTACGTGCACAAGTGTGTAATATACATGTGAGCATGCATGCATGTGAATGTTTAATGTGTATGCATGCAAATGCATGCATGCATTTGTATGTTATAATGCTTTGGCATACATGTGTATGACTGCATACATATGAGTTTTCATGCATATGTATGTTTGCGTCCTTGTATGCATATATACATGTACATGGATGTGCGAATAAGTTTTTGAGAATACATTATTATAGTTATATATTGTTGTTATCGTAGTTGTTATGATAACAATTTAAAAAATACTTATATTTCCTTAAGTGCTTGTCTACTATCATTATTGATTTCATCAAAATCTTCCAAAAAATGTTCAAAGAAATTCAAAAAATCCCAAAACAATGGCACTAAGCTTTTGAATTTGTTGTGTGCGCATTGCGTCCATAATCCTTTTATTATATTGTGAGGGGCATTTTATCTACCACAATCAGAGTTATCTCATGAGTGTACTAGACAATTTGTGGGACACTTACATGATCGATCTTTGCATTTTCTTTTCTATTTGCATGATTTTTGTATTTTCTATTTTGTTTGCATGATTATTGTGGCTTTTTTTTCTCTAAGTTATTTAATGTGAAATTAATCTGAGGACATGACTCAAAATTAGGGTAATAGTGCCCTTTCGAGACTCTTAAGGTGAGAATGACCTCCGCAATGATGTAACTATTCAATATTTAAAGAGTTAGTAAATAAAATAAACATACAAGAGTCATGAGTTTTGACTGATTAAGTTCGAAAGATGATCATAGATTAATCATGTACTGATCAATAGGAAGAGGAGGTGTTGATATCTTCCTCTCCCATAACCTACTCCCAAACCCTACCCTGCTTATGGAGACTAAGACTAATAGGATCTCTTGGACTTGGGATATAACTTAGAGACCATTAATCCAAATGAAACAGATTAGTAGTGACTCGGCCCATTGAATATTTTGAATCCGTAATCTCATCCCATACTTGGTTGTCATTTAAGTCAAGGTAATTTGAGCCACGTGCTGGCATAAAAATTATCTAAAGATATACTTAGCCTATAATGAAATATTTCAACAATGTAATTAATAATAAAATTAAATTCATAAATGTAATTAAATAATCTTATTTACCGAATACTTCCAAATTAAATTTTTTTACTTTAGGAAAATAATTGAAGCATTGATCTTAATTATTTAAGAAAAATATTTTCAATAAATGCTGAGAACAAATCGACTATTGCCACATAATTCCAATAAATAAACATTTAAAATTGTTTAAAAATTGAGCAATATTGTGAAATATTGTTGGCAAATATCATATTTTTAATAATAAATCAAAACTATGAGACAATAAAATATTTTATTTGGAGAGAAAGAAAGTTTAGGTAACAACAAACACAAAACCAAAAGAAAATAAATAATAGAAAGAAGCATATTATGAGTTTATTATTAATAGGATTTTAATATATCAATGAGTAGGGTGAACGCATGTATTTTTTAAAGACTAAAATTTTTTAAAATGTTTAAAATTTTAGAGATTATTATCTATTATTGCATAAATAATCTTTTGGAGGTTTTGAAACCCAACAAGTAGCATCAAGTAAATTATGTTTTGATTAAATTTAATTTAAACATAATATTAATGAGATATCACGTGGCAAAAAAATCTTTAACATACAAAAGCAATTATTTTTCTATATAGGATAGAAAATGCTATCAGTTGATAATACTACGAACATAATGCAAATACTAAAATTGAATTCCTTTCTTCTCTTGCTAATTCTTTTTGTCTTTTTTTTGTTTTTTGTTTTTATTATATAGGAACTCCAGCCACTAACGAGTCATTCAGATCCCTTAGTGCGACATCAAACCTACGGATTAGCGTCCTCTGCCCACAGGTATCGCTAATTAGGATGAAGTCTGGAATGCGGATACGACTTTTGTACATCAGTTGGACGTTCAGTCAACCCGACTCCTGGGACACATCTCCATTACCATCCACGGTCCCTGCTGGCTCACAGAGAACTCTCACCATCCATGGTCTCCACTGGCTCACAGAGCGAACTCTCACTATCCACGGTCCCCGCTAACTCACAGAGTAAACTCTCACCATCCACAGGTACCACTGGCTCCATGAGTGTATCTACCTGAAATTGAACCCCCAATGCTCCTTTTTACTTGCTGATGCCTTTCCATCGCACCATGCCCCTGGGGGCTAATTCTTTTTGTTTTTGAAGACACATCAAGTTGTTGTTGTTGTTGTTGTTTTATTTTATTTTTACTGTAGGAATAATTTAGTGTTTAAGGGTCGGTGTTCATTTGAACAAATACTCGTAATTAAATAGTAGTTTCGCAGTGCCTTTGAGGAGCTAATGATAAATATACCCTTAGTTAGAGCAACACTTAAAACAATATTGCTTAAAGCTGCTTTCCACTACCTCGTATCATTTAGTTTGCATTAATATTATTTTTTACAATCAAAAGAGTTTATTATTGTCACAAAGAAGATGATTCTTACTGCCCTAAATTATTTAAAAATTGAGCAATATTGTGAAATATTGTTGGAAAATATTATATTTTTAATAATAAATCAAAATTATGAGAAAATAAAATATTTTATTTGAAGAGAAAGAAAGTCTAAGTAACGATAAACACAAAACCAAAAGAAAATAAATAATATAAAGAAGATTAAAAGATTGATTTGGGTAATATGTGGTTGCTTGTCTCAACATAAGGGCAACCGTATATTATATACAAAATTAGATGAAGATTACAATAAAGGAGATGTACAATAATTATGGGAAGATCTCCATGTATGCAATTCAGCCCAAGTTTTGTGGCATGTGTCAGCGTTGAGATTGTGGGACAACTTGTGAGATATGGAGTGGCGGAATTTGTGGAGTAATATTAGCTTGTGTATTAGAAAGTTTCTGATCTTGTGGGATTAGATGGAATTGCTGATATTGTGGAGCAATATTAGATTGTGGATTAGGGATTTGCTGATCTTGTGGAGCACTCTTTATGGGAAGATTGGGATCTGCCTTAACACGCCCCTACAAGCTCAACGGGGAGGCAGACACGTTGAGCTTGTCACGTAATAGAGAGAAAACCTAGTTGTCATCAAATGCTTAGTGAGGATATCAGCAGGCTAGTCTTTACCAGATATAAAACGAACATGGAGTTCATCGTAAGTAACTCGTTCACGAATGAAGTGAAAATCAAAGGCCACTTGTTTGGTTCAAGAGTGAAAAATAGGATTGACGGATAAATATGTAGCCCCAATATTATCACACCATAATATTGGGGCATGAGGCAAAAAAATATGAAGTTCCTTAATCAACCCTTGTAGCCAAATCAATTTTGTCGTGGCATTAGCTAAAGCCTTGTATTCTGCTCAATGCGGGACCGAGCAATGGTAGCTTGCTTATGAGAACTCCATGAAATCAAATTGGAGCCAAAATAAACCAAATAACCACTATTGAAGCGATGGTCATTAGGACAACCAGCCCAATCTACATTTGTGAAGGCATGAAGAAGTGGAGAAGAGCCAGGTTTGAGTAAGAGACCATGGCAAGAGGTGTGCTGGAGGTAGAGCAAGATGCGTTTGACAGCAGACCAATGATTGACCATAGGGCGATGAATAAACTGGAAAACACGATTAACAGCATAAGCCAAATCAGGATGAGTGAGAAGCACATACTGAAGTGACCCAATGGTGGTTTGAAACAAAGTAGGATCCTCAAAGGCATCCCCATCAAATTTGGAGAGTGGGGAAGATGGAGAAAGAGGAGTGGCTATAGCTTTAGCTAGAGACATGTTGGTGCGTTTGAGGAGATCCTAGATATAACGATGTTGGTTGAGATATAGACCACCAGAAGTAAAGTTGGCCTTAATGCCAAGGAAATAATGTAAGGTGCCTAAATCCTTCACTGCAAAATCAGATTTTAGTGATGACAATAGGGAATCAATTGCAAAAGAATGAAAGGCCGTGAGCAGTATATCATCAATATAAATAAAAACAAAAATTGTAGTGTGAGAACCATGAAGCATAAATAAGGAACTGTCCACTTTGGAAGCCTCGAAACCAAGTTCAAGAAGGCGAGAACTCAAGTGAGAAAACTAGGCCCGAGGAGCTTGCTTGAGACCATAAAGTGACTTATGAAGTTGACACACATGCTTAGGATACTAAGGGTGAACAAACCCTGGTGGTTGTGTCATGTAGATAGTTTCATCGAGGAGCCCATGAAGAAATGCATTCTGAATGTCAACCCGATGAATGGGCCAACCTTGAGGCATGGCCACAGAGAGCACTAGACGGATGGTTTGAGGTTTGATGATCGGGCTAAATGTTTCAGCATAATCAATGCCATATTGTTGCTTGAAGCCTTTCGCAACTAATCTTGCTTTATGACGCTCAATTGAACCATCCGCATGCCTCTTGATCTTAAAAACCCATTTACAACCATTAACATTCATAGCTGGTGTAGAAGGTACGAGTGACCAAGTTTGGTTTCATAGTAGGGCATCAAATTCTAGGTTCATGACTTCTCTCCAAATTGGATATTTGACTGCTATAGAAAAACAATGTGGGCTCCATTGTTTGCAATTCCATAGAGGCAATAGGTGATGCGATGCACAATGCCAGTGTTCTTGAAATATTGAATATAATATAAGACTGCCCTTATGTTGAGACAAGCAACCATATATTACCCAAATCAATCTTTGATGGTATTAAAGCCTATATCAGCTAACGCTGTTTTGCTTTTTTTTTTCTCTGCAATTTTTTCGAATGGTCGCCTCTACTTCCTCTTGCCTATCTGCTGTCTCATCCTTACCTTTATCAAACCAGAAATTTTCTATTTTCAAACTTACCCATGATAATTATCTTCTTTGGGGTGCTCAGATTATTCCTTATCTTCGGGGATAACTATTGATTGGGTTTCTTGATGGGTCCACTTCAGACCCTCCCAAATTTATCCCCGAAAAAACCTCGGGTTCCCCTGAATCACCGTTGATTCTCAATCCGCGCGTTCCCCACCTGGTTTTAACAAGATAAGTTGATTCTTTACACTTTGATTTCCTCTCTTTCTGAGGAAATTTTGGCCCAAGTAGTTCGCTTGGAGACCTTTCGTGAGGTGTGGGCAGCATTAGAGAGGATGTTTTCCTCCCAATCCCAAGCCTGGATTATGCAAATTTGTTTTCAACTTTCCTCCCTGTGGAAAGGTTCTCTCTTAGTCTCATACTACTTTCAGCAAAAGAAAACATTAGCTGATACATTTGCAGCAATTGGGTAGCCTCGCTCCGATACCATAAAAGATTGATTTGGGTAATATGTGGTTGCTTGTCTCAACATGAGGGCAGCTGTATATTATATACAAAATTTGATGAAGATTACAATAAAGGAGATGTATAGTAATTATGGGAAGATCTTGATGTTTGCAATTTAGCGCAAGTCTTGTGGGATGTGTTGGTGTTGAGATTGTGGAACAACTTGTGAGATATGAAGTGGCTGAATCTGTGGAGCAATATTAGCTCATGTATTAGGAAGTTTCTGATCTTGTAGGTATTAGAGCTGGAGCCAGAAGACAGCCAGGAGAGTTGGAGCTAAGTTGGAAAACGTGTTGCAATTAATCTCACGCGGTGAAATTAATCCAATGATTGTAACTTCCCATGTTTTGATTCATTGTGTTTAAATTGTGATTTAATTGTGATTAAATAGTGAGCCCTATAAATAGAGGGTTGAGAATACAAGAAATGTACAAGAGTGAGAAGCTCAGAGAGAGAAGAGAGGAAGAAGGGAGGAAGAGAGGGAGAGAGAGAGAGAGAATTGTAATTTTTCTGACGAGATAGTGAATATTTGGTGTGTGCTCCGTGGACATAGGTCGATATTGACCGAACCACGTTAAATCTTTGGTGTCACTTTGATCTGGATGCTCACAGGTTCCTAACAAGTGGTATCAGAGCCTGGTTGGAGCAGGAAAGCCAGATTGGAAGTGATCCTGAAATCAGAGCTCTGTCTAATGGATTGAAACCAAGTTTTAAGGCCACCATCGCATTCAGCTCACCGAGACGAAGAGAACCGTGCAAGCCGGAGCTCGAACGGAGTTCAGACGAAGGCTCACGCGCCCTCATGCGCCTTACCGGAGCAAGACGCCTCTCCATGCGCTGGTCACGCGCCGCACGCGTTGTACGCATCGCCCTCGCCCGGTCAGCCTTGACCCGACCCGGAGGGAACCTAACCCGACTTGGACGCTGACTTAGACCGGATCAACCCAAAACCCAGTCCGCGAGAACCAGATCTAACTCGCAGGCACAGACCCGGCCACGTTAGTATTGCTGAGTCAGCCGCCGTCAAAGCGCCACATCAACCAGCTGGGTGCCACGTCGGCCACCACGTCAGCAAGTGAACCCACTGCCACATCAGCAGGTGGGTTCCACTGTCACAACAGCAATGGCCCGTCATCATGCCTCATCAGCCGCAACGTCAGCAGAGTTGACCAAGTTTGACCAGGTTTGACCAAACTTTGACCGAGCTTTTTGGAGTCGTTTTGGGTCCGTTTTTCGAGAAAATTGAACCATTTATAGGGTTTTTGATCATTCCGGATCCAACCACACTATCTATTTGAGCTAATTCCATCTCTAGATCAGCGAATCAAGATGTCGAATTGAAAAGAGCTAAAAAATCTAAATGTTCAACGAAAACAATTTCGGTTTTTGGAAAATGCAGATAGAAGATTATTTGTTTGGGAAGGAATTGCACTTACCATTGAAGGGTAAGCCAAAATCCATGAACAAGGACGAGTGGGAGTTGCTTGATTAAAAAGCCCTCGGAGCCATCAGAATGACATTGTCGAAATCTGTGGCGTCCAATATCAAGCATATAACATCCACAAAGTCTCTGATGGATGCACTCTCTAATATGTATGAGAAGCCTTCAGTTGCAAACAAGGTACATCTCATGAAAAGACTATTTACGATGAGCATGTCTGTAGGTGAAAGTTTCAGCAGACATTTGAATAACTTCAATGAGTTGTCTAATCAACTTGTCTCAGTCGGGATAACGTTTGATAATGAGATTCGGGTTATACTGATTCTCAGTCAGTTGCCTGATAGTTGGAATGGTGTCGTTATTGCCATTAGTAGCTTCGCAGGAAAATCAAAACTTGTATATGATGAAGTCGTCAGCATGATTTTGATGGAGGAAATAAGAATGTAGTTGAACCATGGCTCCACTTCGAGTTCAGCCTTGAACATGGAGAGTCGAGGTAGAGGAAACAACCACGGACTATCAAACAACTATGGCAGATCTAGGCCCAGGCGGTCTAAATCCAGAAATCCTAGAGGTACTCAGGACACAGGTTCCCAGAGCACAAAAGTTATTGAGTGCTGGAACTGTGAAAAGACTAATCATTACAAGAACCAGTGCAGGAGTCAGAAGAAAGAATACGAGAAGAGGGCAAAGACAGAAGCAAATATTGCTTTCGAGAATGATGAGATGTTGATCTGCTATTTGAAGAGCTAGCAGGAGTCTTAGGTCTTAGATTCCGGAGTCTCATTTCATGCCACATGCTGCAGAGATTGCCTAAAGGAGTACATACCAGGTAATTTTGGTAAGGTATACCTTGACAACGATCAATCTTGCGACGTAATTGGCAAGGGAGTTGTGAAGATCAATATAAACGGATCAGTATGGAAGTTGAAGGATGTCAGGTATATTCTAGACCTAAGAAAGAATTTGATCTCAGTTGGTTAGCTGGCAGATGAGGGATACACGACGAAATTCATTGGTGATGAATGGAAAGCTTTAAAGCGTGTACTAACAATTGCGCGAGGTAAGAAAATCGGAACACTTTTTTTAACCTCAAATGTCTCCATGTCTATTTCAGTACAGATTGACATGTGTGAGGATTGTATAGTCGGGAATCAGAAGAGGGTTAGTTTCCAGATAAACACCCGTGCCCCAAAGTAGAAGGGACTAGAACTGGTCCACTCAGAATATGTCGGGACACAACAGCAGAATGTTGATAATCCTCAGGTGGAGGAACCAGTGGAGCAGATCGTCGCACCACCATCTCCTACTCCAGCTCCGGAGCTTAGAAGATCTACTCGGTCTTATATACTAAATAGAAGGTATATTGATTACTTACTTCCTACAGATGGAGGAGAGCCCGAATGCTATGATGAATCATGTCAGGTGGCAGATACGAGCAAGTGGGAGCTTGTGATGAAGGATGATATGAAGTACCTCACCTCCAACAGAAAGTGGGAATTAGCTGAGTTGCCCAAAGGCCTTCACAACAAGTGGGTGTACAGAATCGAAGAGGAGCATGACGGCTCCAGAAGGTACAAGCCTCGGTTGGCAGAGCAAAAAGAAGGGATTGATTACATCGGACTTTTTACACCAGTTGTGAAGATGACAGTCATCAGATTAGCTCGTAGGAATCGAGCAGACAGGAAGATGGTAACTATAGAGAAGCTGAAGTTGTGTTCAACTTCAGTTGGTTTTCATGCCTAAATATATATTTTTTTGAGCACATCATTTATTCATGATACTGGTTGAGGAGGCGTCTCTGTCTCCAAGTGGGAGATTATTAGAGTTCGAGCTCGAAGACAGGTAGGAGAGCTGGAGTTGAGTTGGAGGTGCAATCCATTCATGGAGCTGAGTTGGAAAACGCGTTGCAATTAATCTCACGCGGTGAAATTAATCCCATGATTGTAACTTCCTATGTTTTGATTCATTGTGTTTAAATTGTGATTAAATAATGAGCCCTATAAATAGAGGGCTGAGAATACAAGAAATGTACAAGAGTGAGAAGCTCAGAGAGAGAAGAGAGGAAGAAGGGAGGAAGAGAGGGAGAGAGAGAGAGAGAGAGAGAGAAAATTGTAATTTTTCTGGCGAGATAGTGAATATTTGGTGTGTGCTTCGTGGACGTAGGTCGATATTGACCGAACCACATTAAATCTTTGGTGTCACTTTGATCTGAATGCTCACAAGTTCCTAATAGTGGGGTTAGATGAAATTGTTGATATTGTGAAGCTATATTAGTTCGTGGACTAGAGAGTTGCTAATCTTGTGGAGCACTCTTTTTGGGAAGATTGGGATCTATCTTAACAATGATGATTCTTACTACTCTGGAAGAGATTGTTATTCTTGTTTAAATTGGAGTGATTCGATAAAGTAAAATTTAAGCATTGGCAAAAAAAAAAAGATACACGTTCTTCTTGTAAAATTAGAAATGATTTATGCTCCCCCGCCATTTATTTAATTATAGGAAGGTTTGAAGATTATTTACACAACCCAGTCAAAAATAAGGATCTAGGTGATATTTAGATGTTGATGCTCATTTTTCTTTCTAATTAAAAAAAAAAAAAAAACCCCCATTTTCAGCTTATTTCCGATACCTACAATTTTGCTCCCTCCTAAAATCAAAATTAGAACAAACATTCCGAACTATTAACAAATCTTGATCCGAAAATAATTTGGAAAACTAGCCCATCTCAAAACCTTTTGAGCTTCATTGGACCAATTGGTCAAAATCCACCCTCTTTTAATTCCATGCACTCGCGCACACACTAACTGAGCCCTAGATTCCCATACACCCTAACCTTCACTACACTGATCTACTCCCTACGCATTCCACAAGCACTACGCCTTTGAATGAAAAGTCATTTTAGTACTTTGATTGATTGGCAATGCCCATAGGGCCACTTGGCGTGCCATATCACCCTTTCCATGCACACGCACACACACACCCATCTACCCACCTCCCCCTCTTCCCCAAAATCTCAACAAACCTTGATTTTTAAATTAAAAAATAACTTTAATTGCTAGAACTTGCCCATTGGACCACTTGGAATATTGCCTCACACGTACCCAACCATTCACACTCCCCCTACCCATGCACATGCAAACACTAACCCAACCCATTTAGAATTGAATTGTAGCTAGTTAACATTATTTGGATTGAATTCGAGAATATTATTGGTCGGATAATTTTCATAAAATTAAATTGAAAAGATGACTCTCAAATCAAATATGTTTTTATTCTATTTATGCTAATAAAAAAAATATCATTTATATAACATTGTGTGTGTATGTGTATTTGCTCTTCATTAGTAGCAAACAATCACATATATAAAATAATACAGGAACTCCAACCACCATTGTACCATTTTAGATATTATGGTGCAACACTAAATTTGGGGTAAAAGTCGTTCGCCCATTGACGCACTCTTGATAATTTATCGAGATAAACTCAAGAAAGAATTGAATACCTGACCTTGGAATCACCAAAATCACGAGTCGCCCTTAGTCAACCCAACGGAGCAAATCATTAATCATAATTGATAATTTCTAAGTTCACTAGTACTACAATTGCATTAGTGGATAGACAAATCTGTCCAAAAGTCTCTCAAAAGGCCCTCCATGTTCATGCATGCTTCACATATACTGTGCACGTACATTCTGCGCATCATCCAACAGCAAACATATGCTTTAAGTTCTACTATTCATTTATAAAATTGTCTACCTGAATCTAAGGAATTAGGTCATGACGTGGGCAAAGGGAGAGTGACATCACAGCACTGCAGTAAAGGAGAGCTCGGCACAATCAAAGCCACGACCACTTCCCCTTCTGCCTTTTTCTTGTTCCTTCATCTTTCACGTCACCTACACACACACACAAATATATATAATTGGCCGGTGGGGTAGGCTGACACTCTTTTTCCCTTTCTCACATCAGGAGCTGGAAAAATATATATAAATCGGGAAAAGAAAACCAAAAACAAAATTTAGATGGGCATCCAAACAGACCTTGAGTCGGACCAATAAATCATGTGTTGTAGGTGAATGATTGTGAGTTGAATAATATTATATATGATTGAGGTAGTTTTATATTTTTATCATAAAATACTAAAGTAGAAATTATTAGACCTCACGGGTTGTTTCATAATTAGACTATTAATTTCTTAATACTGTGTATATTAAAATTTAAAAGTTTCTTTTTGAAAAATATGAGATGATAACATATTTTCCTTTTAAAGATACTCTTTTTTTTTTAGCTTTTTTTAGTAACTCAAACAAATTTAATCACATAAAAATAATATTATTTTATTAATGTCTTGAGGGACTATAGCTCAGTAGTAACACGCATTTGTGATGGGTGGAGGGAACTCACTCAAACACTGGTTGTGATTGAACTCAGTGAGAAATTGCATACAAAACACTCAATTGATTTCAATAATAAACTGAAAATACAGAACTCACAAATTACAAAATTGCTTCTTCTCTTACTAGTTAATGTCCCTCTCTACACCACATATTTTACACATACATATAACTCCATATATATAGCGAAGGATGGGGTTGTAGGTGAAGATTAATTCAAAGAAGTAGGCTGGGTTTGGTGGAGGTGGCTGGCTTAATTTCAATCAAGATGGGTTGGAGTTGGTGGAGATGACTGCCACCGTCAAGTTTAATTTTCAACACCCCCTTTTAAACTTGACTCTATTGACTTTATCATTTCGAACATTTTCTTCAGTCTTCCAAAAATATCATGCTCGAGTAGCTTCCTGAAAATATCAACTGTTGGAATTGGTGTAATCCCAAGAGGGGAGGGGGTGAATTGGGCTTTAAAACTTTTTGGTAAATTTAAACATTTACGCCGATTCACCACATATCATATCTCATTTTCACGTGTTTATGTAAATTAATAAAACGATAAATGCAGACATATACGTCGAACATATCTCATTTAAATAGAAGTGTGCATGCAAATAATTATAACGATAAATGAAAGCATACACATGCGGAAGTTAAAGTGCAGTAATTAAATGAGATAAGGAGAGAGAGGGACACACACACGATATTTGTTATCGAGGTTCGACCAAATCAACCTACGTTTTCGCCTTGGGCATACCTCCTAAGGATTCCACTAAACCTGCTCACTTAAACGGGTGGAGCAGAAGCCGTTTACAATACCTCCCCTTACGGGGTGAGGAAATCCCCAGCTCAATTACCAGGCTGAGCCCAACTAGTCTCCCTTACGGAGCGGAGACTTTCCAGTTCAATTTTCGGGCTGAACGCAACCGGTCTCTTTTATGGGACAGAGACTCCCCAGTTTAATTCCAGGCTGAACCCAACCGATCCATTAAAAGCATTTTGTACATATAAAATGCTTCTAAAAATACAAACAGAGATGTACACGTTAAAGTTCAAATATATACACTCTAATATGATTTGCAATCTGTTCAGTATTGTAAGGGTGCTTATCTAACAATTTCTGCACAAATGAAATATATGAAAATATAAGTATTATGTTTTCCTATAAATATTTTTTCAAATAAAGATCATTTGGAGAATCTAGGAAATTAAACTCAATAAAATATTTGTGCTGTAAATAATTTCTCCCAAAATATTTATCAAATAAATAACCTAGAGAAATGCGAGCAATACTCTTAAAAAATGATTTCTTGAATATAGAGAACAAGTGAGAGTATGTGATACTTTCCTAAAAAATGATTTTGAAGTAAAAGCATGGAAGAGATTTATAGTGCTTTGGATAAAAAATTTTGCCCCCAAAAGAATGATTTTAACTATAAAAATTGGTTTGAGAGAACTTTGATTAACAAAGGTTTAGATAGAATTTTATAGTTAATCAAAGTTGCTAATTTGAGGTTATGATGAGGTATTTATAGTTTTTACTCAAAATATGACTGTTGGGGACATGCTGGGTATTTTGAAAAAAGTTTAATTAAAAATGAGCCCCTAATTAGCACAGTTAAAAATAGCCGACCCCTGAGGTTTGGTCGACCTAAGCTCGCGTCGATTGATCAAGCATTGATGTTCGGTCGACCATATCATTTTAAACTACAAGTTTGGTTGACCATATTAGGGCGATTCTGAACCCTTTATGAATTTGGTCGACTAAGGAAAAGGTTGGTTGACCATTTATATAGATTCGGTCGACCAACGCCAATTTGAACTATAGGGTTTGGTCGACCAAGTAGTTAGGGTGTCAGAGGTTTATGATTCGGTCGACCGAGGGAGGTGTGTTCAAAATAGAATGGTCGATCGAGGGAAGTCAATATGTTGACTTCGAATATGTTCAGTCGATTGAGCCAATTTGTGCATGCTGGGTTCGGTCGGCTAAGGCTTGGTTAAATTTTGACTTCGGCAAACAGTGCTTTCAGTTGACCATTGGATTATAACTCAAGAATGGTCGGTCGATCGAGGGCATTAAAATTTACTATTTTTCCCTTAATTTGAACCAAAAAATCCAACGTCAGTCGATCGAAGTCTGGTCTGGTTCCCTATGATCAATCTAAGGCCTTGTCTGAGCATATAACAATATCATGCAAATGTATGCATTATTAAAGACCAAATATTAAAAATTTAAATGCATATATTATAAAAAACTAAATGTCTTCATCTTTAATCTTCAAATCTTCATGGAATATGCCTGGATGATGTGAGCTTTACGTCCTTTCTGACTTCCATTTTCAGTCTCCTTATGTGTGTGTTGACCTGTAAACTTGTTCACATGTTAAGTACACACATAAGATCTTTGTCCTTTTGTCAGCATCAAAACAGGGATCAAACTCAAAAAGCCAACAATCTTCCCATTTTTGATAATGACAAACGCACCAAAGCAAAATGCGTACAACTTGAAAAGATTCCCCTAAGAATATGCATAATGTAAAAATGTAAATAATATAACGCAAGCATATTCACAAATGAAGACATTTCTATTAGCCACAAGGCTTAATATCTTGTTTTGATGCTAACAAACAAGTAGAACTTAACATGCTTTGTTTAAGTGATGTATTTTCAGGACTCATTGATGAATGCAAGGTTAAAGAATTCATGAAAGCTTATATTTCAAAGAAGGATGATTTATATCAAGCTTGAAGCATGGATTCAAAAATGGATTTAAAGATAAAGCTGGAAGACAATGAGAGCATGAAGATTAAATAGAACTTGATGAAAGCTTAAAGAAAGATGAAGCAAGCATAAAGACATCAAGGAATTCAAGAATTGAAAATTTGAAAGAGTCTATAGGAAATTTCATGTAAGTACTTCAAATAATTTCAATATGGATACATGAAACTCTTAGGTAAATTTATTGGACCTAGATACCTTTTAACATACTTGGAAAATATTTTTATAAGGTCAAAAATTATTTCAAAAAAGTTAGAATCATTTTTGGAATGAAAAGCATCAAAAAGAGGATTTTCAAAATGCTGATAATTCTTCTACATATGCATTGAGGTGTATTTTTCTCTATCAAAAACCCTTTATTTTAAAAAGTGCTAAACATTAAAGTTGTATTATTTTCTCTTAGCTTTCATTTAAAACCAAGATCATAAAATTTGGAGTTATACAGAAAAAGTTATGACCAAAAAATAGAAGGGTACTCGAAGCTGACAACAACCAGTAGACTGCCTGAACCAGGACAGGTGCCTGGGTGGTCAAGTCAGGCGACTGGCTGTGTCCTGGAAGGCGACTGCCACCCTACTGCCCCTACTTCTCCTTTAAAAATAAAATGGTAGGCAACTGGTGGATTATGGCAGGCGACTGCCACGAACAGAAACTTAAAAAAACTCAACGGAAACGTTTTTAAATGATTTGCTTGGGGCTCAAACTTTGTGAAAACTTGGGGAATACTTCAAGTCACTTGGGGACCAAGTTACATACCTTTTAAAGTCTATAAATAAATCTCAAAGATCATTGAATCAATGTACCAAGAATTCAAATTCAGCAAAAATTCAAAATCTCTCTCAGATGCTCTCAAATTCTTAAGGCTCTCTTTTGCTCTCAACTTGCACGAATTCAATTGAGATTTTGCTGATCTTCTTCTACCGGAATTGTGCTACAAATTCTAAATCTTTCAAAAATTGAAAGAATTAATCGGTGATATACTTCATTGAGCTTCAAGTTAATTTCCATATTTTTATTTACTTTGAAGTATATTAGTTTCTAAATTGTTGTACTAATCAGCTCTTTGTGTGAGCAAGTTTTTGCACACATCTATTTGATTTTTATCTTATAGATTGACGATTCTAAGGATTGTTTGGATCGTTGGATAAGCAAGGTGATATTGCTTAAAGAGGCAGACTCTAGCCTATTTAAGGAGTGACCGAACGAAGGGACATCATTTGGAGAGACGGGCTCTAACCTAGTGAAGGAGTGTTTGAGCGTGGGGTATCGCTTGTAAAGGTTTTGTTCCACCCGTAAACGGAACAAGTTTAATGAATCCTTTGGCTGTTTGCCAAAGGTGAGGACGTAGGCTGGGTATAAGCCGAACCTCATAAAAATCTCCGTCTCACTCTTTCTTTCCCTATTCTTTATTTTCAGTACATATTTAAATTGCGTGGATGGTTTAAATTTAAAATCATATAAACTACGTATATTTGGAAATCAAGTAAACCTTAAAGTTTGATTTTGATTTGGGTTACGGAAACCGAAAGTGAGTACGTTGGTTGAACCATTCTTTACGGAAACTATACGGGAGTACGTTACTTGGCTAAACACCCCAAAGATAAATTAACTTAAGAGTTTATTTGAATTATGAAGTTTGGAAAAAGTAATTGGATTTTATATTGAACATCATATTGAAGAAGAAATTTCATATATACAGGGCTTTGTTCAAAACTCACATTCATCACAGGGCTAAAAGCATCAAAAGCTAAAAGTAACATATGTTATATTGATTGTGATTTGATGGTATAAAGATTTGTTTTATATTCCAAGAGTACTAAATCTTGAATGATTTCATCAATCTAATAGGGTTGCAGTGAACTTATATTTGACAATCAGATTAGTTGTTGGTTTGAGCATTGTGGTTGATTGGCTTGACTAGTTTAATTATTTGTGTGATTGAAGATTAAATGTTTTATTAGTTGTCTTGTTGATTGTTTAAAGTTCTTGTTTGATTGACAAAATAAATAAACAAGTTAAAGCACATCCCTAATTTCAATTTCAAAACAAATGCATTTAAATTTTGCATTAAAGCGCATGCTCAAATATTTGCCCCTAAAAAAAACTTCCCTTTTGGTCAAACATTTTGTGTATAAAATAAAATTCTCCCCTTTTTGGCATCAGCAAAAAGGCTAAGCTAAGTAAAAAAAAAAAATTGATCATTTAAAACAAACTTAGCTTAAAAGAGAACTCCTCGTTTGAAAATAATTTTTATTTTTCTTAGAAAACTCTCTCCCTTTTGGTATAGGATTTGGGCATAGAAAATTTTGAACTGTTTTAAAAAATAGAAATTATGCGCATAAAATAGTTTAACTGGTCATTTAAAAGATTAAAATGACATGATAACAAGATCAGACCAGAAATATCCTCAAATCATTGCAATTTAAACACAACATAAGTCCTCGCAAAGATTGGAATTTAAAAACATTTGGCATATGAAAAAGTATGTTTGAGTATAAAATTTGTCTAACTAGTTCACATGCATTTCATGTAAGGTCAATAAGCCAGTTATGTAACACCCTTTTAAAAATACAATTTCATGACACAAGATTTTAACACAGAATAGCACAAGTCATGAAGATATTTCTGCACAAAAACAAGACAAAAGATATATTGTATATAAGTTCAATTCTTGCTTCTAAAAATGTATATATATATATATCTCCTTATGATTTTCGATAAAGACAAGAGGCGATGCTTGTTGAAAAAGAAACTTTAAATGTAGTTCAAGCAAGCAAATGTTTTTCTGATTTTGCATTTAAGCACAAAATACTTCAATAGATAACTAGAAAAACAACCATATGGATCGTAAGGATATGATAATTTAAATTAAGATCATATGGCTAGATCAAAGAGCTTGTGGCCAAACAATATATTTTAACTAAAGATTTTCAATAAAATCATTTCATTAAGCACACGCCACAATGAATTCAGAACATCAAATCTACGCAAAAAAAATTGGTGAGCACAACAAGATGGAAAATTTATTTCTAGGTGCTCCCCCTACCAATTTGAATATATGCTTAGATTCATTTAATTACTTTTACTGGTACTAATTGTGAAAATATCATTGAGAGTTTAACCAGTATAAGTCCCATTTTCATTTTTAAACAAATTTTACTAAGTATAGGTTAAATCATTTGTTTTCTGCCAGTAAAATATCCTTAAATACACATGCGCTAAAAATCAAATGTTAAGTCATGCATGGTGTTCATCCATACCATGAACAATCCATATCAAAGATTGATTCAGTAGAAACAGGGTATGAAGTTCAAGGTAAAACAATTTCATACTCAAAAGAAGTAACAATGAAGAAGTGAGTCCTAGCCTTTTTAAGGCTTACTCAAATTTTTGCTCCTTGTTTGTCATCATCAAAAAGGGGGAGATTTTTGGCCTTACAAGGCTTTAAATCTTGTTATCTTGTTTTGATGCTAACAAACAAGTGGAACTTAACATATTTGTGTGAGTAATGTTCTATCAGGATTCATATATGAGAAAGCAAGGTCAAAGTGCTCACAAGGATCAAATGAAACTTAAAAGAGTCAAAGCAAGGATTTAAAGATAATATTTTAAAGCTTGAAGAAAATGAGGACATGGATGACTTGTTGAAAGCCAAAGAAAATTTATAAGTCAAAAGAGCCAAAGAAAAGCAAAGTGAGAGGGCTCAAAGAAAGACAAAGCATGAAGACTTCAAGAGTTCAAGGAATCTTAAGAAAACTTTATGTAAGTACTTCATTCGATTTTAATATGGATACAAGAAGCTCTTAGGTTAATTTATTAGACCTAGAAACCTTTTAACATACTTGGAAAATATTTTTACAAGGTCAAAATTTATGTTAAAAAGGTTAGAATCATTTTTGGAATGAAAAGCACCAAAAAGAGGATTTCCCCATTGCTGTCAGTTTTATTCATCTGCATTGAGGTGCATTTTTCTCTATCAAAACCTCCTTATTGTAACATGTGTTCAACATGATAGTTGTAGGATTTTCTCTTATATTTCTTTTGAAACTAAGAACACCTAATTTGGAGTTGTATAAAAAAAGTTATGATTAAAATACTGAAGTGGGGTCGAAGCTATTAGCCAACTGAACACTGTTCACGGCGGAACATCAGAAGACTGAACTGGACACTTTGGTCGTCTGACCCACAACCTCAGCCATCTGAAGAATATCTTCAAATGACTGAAGAATAAGTTCAATCACCTGAAGATTTTTCTGAAAGTTTTCTAAAGAGGCAGAACCACCTCAGACGACTGAACTCGAAAGTTTAGACATTTAAACACTGTTAACGATCATATTTTTTTAAAAGTTTTTAAATTCAAACTTATATATCTTGTGCTCCAAACCTTATATAAACTTAAGGGACACTTCAAGACACTTGGGGAACACGAAATAGATTTGATTACTCATCTATAAATAACCCCCCAAGGCTAAGGATTAATTACACCAAGAAAATACAGCAAACAAGCTTTCTTGCTCTCAAAACTCCCAATTCTCTCAAAGCTCTCTTGTGCAATCAATTTCTAAGTTTCGTTACCGAGTTTTGCTGTGAATTTATCAAGAAAATTTTGAACCTACTCTAAATTCTTTCAACCTAGAAAGAAGGCTTATGGTGATATCTTCTTGAGCTTCATATTTCCATATTGTGAATTTGTTTGAAGTATATTAGTTTTTAACTTGTACTAATCAGCTCTTTGTGTAACCATTCTTTGTACATCTATTTGATTTGTATCTTTTAGATTGACGATTCCAAGGATTGTTTGGATTGTTGGTTAAGAAAGGGGATATTGCTTAGAGAGGCGGGCTCTAGCCTAGTTAAGGAGTGACCGGACGAGGGGATATCTTTTGGAGAAGGCGGGCTCTAGCCTTAACCAAGGAGTGTTGTAAAGGTATTGTTCCACCTGTCAAAAGAATAGGTTTAGTGAATCCTTTGGTGGTTTGCCAAAGGCGAGGGCGTAGGCTGGGTATAAGCTGAACCTAGTAAAAATCTCCGTCTCACTCTTTCTTTCCCTACTCTTTATTTTCAGTACATATTTAAATTGCGTGAATGGTTTAAATTGAAAATCATGTATACTACTTATATTTGGGAATCAAGTAAACTTAAATTTTAATTTTGATTTGGGTTGCAGAAACCAAAAGGGAGTACGTTGGTTAAACCATATCTTGCGGACCATACGGGCGTACGTTATTTGGTTAAACATCCCAAAGATAAATTAACTGAGAGTTTATTTGAATTTTGAATTTTGGGAAGAGTGTGAATATTGTGTTGGATTTTATATTACATATCATATTAAGCAAATCAATTAATACAAGGCTTCACATCAGCAAACACAAATTATCATTAACTATAGGGCTTAATTCAAATTTATATCCAGGGCTAACAACGAAAGCTATATTATGATTGAATGGTTTAAAATTTGATATTGAGTAGTTTGTGTTTATATTTCAAAGAGTGTTGAATCTTGCAAATTTCCATCTATCTAAATTGTGCTGCAGGTAACTTGTGCTTGGTAAATCATTTGGTTGTTTGTTTTTCAAATTGTGGATGATTGGCTTGGTTACTTGAATGATTGGTTTGGTTGCTTGGTTGTTTACATAGTTGTGTTGATTGAATAAATTAAAAGAACTAAGTTCTTGAGTGATTAAAAAATTAAACAAACAAGTCAAGAATTAGTTCAAAGAAATAAAAGAAGGTTAAGGATTCTTAAAAGGAATTAATTTATAATCCAATTCACCCCCCCTCTTGGGACTACACCTTACTTTTCAATTGTTGGCCTTACAAGTATTAACATCTTGTTTTGATGCTAAAAAATATGTAGAACTTAACATGCTTTGGTTAAGTAATTTATTTTCAGGACTCAATGATGAATGCAAGGTTAAAGAATTCATGAAAGCTTGTACTTCAAAGAAGAATGATTATATCAAAACTTGAGGCGTGGATTAAAACTTGAAAATCATGAGAGCATTGATATTTAAGAAAAAGCTTCAAGAATGAAAGCCCAAGTGATCAACATGGAAAGCTCAAATAAAGATGAAGCAAGCATAAAGACCTCTTCAAAAATTGAGAATTTGGAAGAGTTTATAGGAAATGTCATGTAAGTACTTCAAAGAAGTTCAATATGGATGCATGAAACTCTTAGGTTAATTTCTTAGACCTAAATACCTTTTAACATACTTGGAAAATATTTTTATAAGGTCAAAAATTGTTTCAAAAAGGTTAGAATCATTTTTGGAATAAAAAACACCAAAAAGAGGATTTCCAAGTTGCTGTCATTTTTCATACATCTGCATTGAGGTACATTTTTGTCTATCAAAAACTACTTATTTTAAAATCTGTTAAACATAAAAGTTGTTGGATTTTCTCTTAGCTTTATTTTGTCACCAAGAACACCTAATTTAGAGCTGTATAGGAAAATGTATGACTAAAATACTAAAGCAGGGTCGAAACTATCAGCCAATTGAACACTGTTCACGACGGAACATCAGAAGATTGAACCGGACACTTCAGACGTTTGACCCTCAACCTCGGTCATCTGAATAATATCTTCAGATGACTAAAGATTAAGTTCATTCATCTAAAGATTTTTTTGAAGGTTTTCTAAAGAGGCAAAACCACCTCAGACTACTAAACTCGAAAGTTCAGACGTTTGAACACTATTAACGGTCATATTTTTTAAAAAATTTTAAAATTCAAACTTATATTTTTTGTGCTCCAAAATTTCTATAAACTTGGAAAACACTCCAAGCCACTTGGGGAACATGAAATAGAGTTGATTTATCATCTATAAATAACCCCCCAAGGCTAAGGATTAATTACACCAAGAAAATACAGCAAACAAGCTTTCTTGCTCTCAAATCTCCCAATTCTCTCAAAGCTCCCTTGTGCAATAAATTTCCAAGTTTCACTACTAAGTTTTTTTTGTAAATTTATCAAGAAAATTCTGAGTCTACTCTTAATTCTTTCAACCTAGAAAGAAGGCTTATGGTGATATCTTCTTGAGCTTCATATTTCCATATTGTGAATTTGTTTGAAGTATATTAGTTTGTAAATTGTACTAATCAGCTCTTTGTGAGAGAGTTCTTTGTACACATATGTTCGATCTTTTTCTTGTAGATTGATGATTCTAAGGATTGTTTGGATCGTTGGCTAAGCAAGGGGATATTGCTTAAAGAAGCGGACTCTAGCCTAAAGAAGTGACCGGACGAGGGGATATCGTTTGGAGAAGGCGGGCTCTAGCCTTAACCAAGGAGTGTTGTAAAGGTATTGTTCCGTCTGGTAAAGGAACAGATTTAGTGAATCCTTTGGTGGTTTGCCAAAGGCAAGGATGTAGGCTGGGTATAAGCCGAACCTTGTAAAAATTTCCGTCTCACTCTCTCTTTCCCTTACTTTTTATTTTCAGTATATTTAAATTGCGTGGATGGTTTAATTGATAATCATATATACAACGTAATATATAAATCAAGTAAACTTGAAGTCTCATTTTGATTTGGGTTGCGGAAACCGAAAGGGAGTACGTTGGTTATACTATATCTTGCGAAAACCATACGGGAGTATGTTACTTGGTTAACAGTCCAAGGATAAATTAACTGAGAGTTTAGTTGAGTTCTGAATATTGAGAAGAGCAGCGTAGATATTGTGTTGATTGGATGTTATATTGCACATCATATTGAAGAAGCAAAACCATTAATACAGGGTTTCACATCAGCAAACACAAATTATCATTCACTACAGGGCTTAATTCAAATTTATATCCAAGGTTGACAACAAAAGTTATATTATGATTGAATGGTATAAAATTTGATATTGAGTAGTTTGTGTTTATATTTCAAAGAGTGTTGAATCTTGCAAATTTCTATCAATCTAAATTGTGCTGCAGGTAACTTGTGCTTGGCAAATCATTTGGTTGTTTGTTTTTCATATTGTGGATGATTGGCTTGGTTACTTGAATGATTGGTTTTGTTGCTTCGTTGTTTACACAGTTGTGTTGATTGATTGAATTAAAAGAACTAAGTTCTTGAGTGATTAAAGAATTAAACAAACAAGTCAATAATTAGTTCAAAGAAATAAAAGAAGGTTAAGGATTCTTAAAAGGAATTAAAAGAAATTTTTATAATCCAATTCACCCCCTCTCTTGGGACTACACCTTACTTTTCAATTCGTATCAAAGCGGGGTTATAGAAAATCTTAATTAGTAGCTATAAAAAGATCTAAATGGCTAACTTAGGCGTAACTCCCTTTGGAGAGGGACAATCTTCAACTAGGCCACCAATCTTTTGTGGTTTGAACTATGCCTTCTGGAAAAAGAGAATGCAAATATATATTCAAACTATGAATTCAAAAGCTTGGGAGGTTGTCATGGAAGGTGACCAAATTCCCACTAAGATAGTTGATGGAAAACAAGTCCCTAAGGAAAAAATTGATATGACAGACTTAGACTATAAGATGCTGCAAGTAAATTCTAGTGCCATGAATGTTCTATTCTATATTGTGCTTTAGATGCCAATGTATTTAATAGAATAATGGCTTGCAAATCAGCTAAGGAGATATGAGAAAAATTAGAAGTAGCATATGAAGGAACTATAGATGTTAGGGATAATAGGATCGATATGCTTACAAGTGAATATGAAGCCTTTAGGATGAACCCGGATAAATCCATAACTAATATGTTTACTAGGTTCACTCACATAATAAATTCCCTAAATGCACTAGGAAAAACCTACACGACTTATGAGATGATAAGGAAAATTCTTAGAGGGCTACCAACTATATGGGAACCAAAAGCCACTGCCATAACGGAAGGAAGAAATCTGAAAACCACTTCCTTAGATGAACTTATAGGTTCTCTCCTCATATACGAAATGGCAATAAATGAAAAGAACATAAAAATCAAAGCCCAAGAATCAATAGCCTTTAAAGCCTTAAAAGAAAACTTAAGTAGTGAAATGGATGATGATGAAGAAGCCTTCATATCTAGAAAGCTAGCAAGGATACTAAGAAGGAGAAACGAATTTAAAAGAAGAAACCAAGACTTCAAATCAGATGAAGAAGGAGAAGAAATCAGCAAAAAGAAATCTAAAAGTAAAACTCATACATGCTATAATTGCAACAAAACTGGACATTTAAAATCGGAACGTCCTCTACTTAAGAAAGAGTCTAAGAAGAAAAAGAAAAAGGCCATGAAAGCCACTACTTGGGATAGTACAAGTAGTTCGGAAAATGAATCAAGTGACCAAGAGGTTGCTTATACCTATTTTATGGCTTGGGAAGATGAGGAAAGCTCCCCATCTAAATTTTTAAATAATTCTTGTAGTGATGAATCTGATGGTGAGTGTATGCCATCTTATGATGAATTACAAAATGATTTATTCAAAGTCCATAAGATGCTAATCAAAGTAACTAAACAAAATACTTCATTGAAAAATAAGAATAAAGGATTGATGAAAGAGTTAGAAGCAATTAAAACTGCTGAAAGAGAAAAGGATTCAAGACTCAAGAAAATAGAAAGTAAGAATGAAGCTATACCAAAGGAGTTAGAATCCAAAAATCTTTTTGAAAAGGAAAAATACTTGAAAATCAAAGAATTAGAATGCAAGAATGAAAAAAATGATAGAAGAGCTTCGATCCCTATCCTTTACGGTATATGAGAAAGATATATATATATATATTTCTGAATTAGAGGATAAAATCAGAAAATTATCTCTAGAATTAGAAAAATCACAAAAGAAGGTTGATGACAAGAAAGATAAAGAGATAAATGATCTCAAGAATCAAATTGAAGATAAAGAAACGATCATTTATAACTTTACAAAAGGAAAAATAAATTTTGACAAAATGGTAGGCTCCCAAAGAATGCCTCTAAACAAAGAAGGCATTGGATTTAATGGAATTGAAAATAAAAAGAAAAAGAATCTTTACATGGGTTATTTCTTAAAAGCCTCCAAAGATAATGCAAGCACATCCTTTAATGCTTACACTAACACCATATGCTATCAATGTAAGAAAAAGGGGCATAGAAAGTTTGAATGTCCATTTAAGAGAAAAGGAGTGAAAACTAAACAAATATGGAGAGTTAAAGAAACATTATTTATGAAACCAACCGGACCCAAGAAAGTATGGGTACCGAGATGATAGACTAGTTCATAAATGAAAAACTCCATGGATTAAGTCATTCCCTTTAAAAATTGAGAAAGTAACTTAATTCATGATCAACAAACAAACTAGTTAAAATAGAAAAACTTAAAGATGAATTCAAGATAAGTTTGAGAATGAATGCCTATATGAGATGCTATATGCTTACATGCTATATGATATGCTACATGATATGCTTGACTTATATTGAAAATTTATGGCTCACTATGTTGAAAATTTGAGCATGAGATTATTGAGTATAAACATGAATTTTGATATGAGATTAATTCTTGATCATGCATGCTATTGATGAATTACATGGATAGACGAGGGGGTAATACATGACAGCAGCCATGTATTACCGAGCGGCTGTTTTTCGAGAGATATGATACAAACAATTATACTGATATGTTTATGTATGATTTTATATAGAATACGGAAATACTCATGTTGCCACACACTAGTGTTAGTTTATTTCCCTTACTAAGAGGTGTCTCACCCCGAAATTTCATAAACTTTTCAGGAGTCCCTGATAGGAGAGCGGATAAAGCTCCACTGAGGTAGATACGGTTGACCTGCCCTTTCTGAAGGGTATGTATTTTGTGATAGGGTCAAATGATTTTTGTCGGAATGACCCTAGGTCTCCTTTTGGGTTGTAAATATAATAACAATGGATGTAGTAACTCTGGTATTGTGATGGATGGTTTTGTGTTTATGATATTATGATTGTATGTATCTTGCTGCATAGGCTTCCGTTTGTGTTTCTGTTATATCCCTGGTACCCACAGGTTCAGGTGGATTACGTTTTTATTATATTATGGGAAAAAAAATCTATAGAAATTAAGCAGGTCGTTACAATTTTGGTATCACATTTTAAAAATTTTAATTGGAATCACAAATTTTTTTTTTTTAAAAAAAAAAGCTCATTCGGTATCACAATCTAAAAGATCAATTGTTTTTTTTTTTAGGCATGACAAGAATAATTATATCTATGAGCATGGTATGACATTGATGATATGAGCATAATATTGATATTTGATACATAATGTGAATCAATGTTTTGAAACATAGGATGATGAAAGCAAAATTGATAACAAAACTAAATGTATTGAATTCAGGGGGAGTGTTATGACTTATTGCTCATATTATGACTGTTTCCGTATTAATCAATTTCTCAATTGGTATTAAAGTTAATAAAAATTTTAAATTGATATCATGAATTCAATTTTAAATTGGAATCATAAAATCAACAATTGGTATTGAGTGTGTTCATATGTTGGATATGCAATGTTTGATGATATGCTCAGAATATGATTTCATTTGAACGTAATCATTTTTTTTCTCTTTTTGATTGATGCCAAAAGGGGAAGAAGTGTTAAGCAAAAATTGAGCATGAACATAATATATCAAAAAAAGGAGAAGTTGTAACACCCGAAGAATAATGGTATTTAAATAATAGAAAGGGAGGGAAATGGAAATAGTAACAGAAGGAGGCAGCCGACTTCGTCGATGACGTTACATTTTGGAATGTAATAACCTAAGAATTTTCCTAAGACCTCGTCGACGAATACATGGGATTCGTCGACGAGGGTACATGAGGACCTCGTCGACGAGGAAGCATTTTGTCAAAGAGAAAATACCGAGCGGCTGTTTTTCGAGTTTTGAATTTCGTCGAGGAGGGGGTAGTATTCATCGACGAACCTCCTTCTGGACCTCGTCGACAAGATGACGTGGCTCGTCGACGAGGCCGTAGTATAAATAGCCCTAAACTTGGTTTAATCGCAAAAATTTAATGCAAACCTTCCTCTCTCTTTCTCTCTCTCTCTCTCCTACGATTTCTCCTCCATCTCTCTTTGATTTCAGCCCCATTGTTTGCCAGATCGAAGATCTGAGACCATCATGATGCTCCTGGTGGAGTTCTCTTCAAGTCTGCTGGGGCGGATCGTTGGTGGGATTGAGTCGAATTTCTCACTAGAATCAGGGTAAGGGCTTTTATTCAGTTTTTGGCTTTCTAGCAGTTGTAGGAAATGATGGAGACAAAGAAATAACAATATTCTGTTCTAGCATATGTTTTTTTTAGGGTGTTGAGTTGGAAGTCCTGCGGGTGTTGGACCAGTATACCATAGGGACTTTTCAATAGTCAGGTAAGGGAAATATGCTATGCTAGGAAACCCTTTTACGATTTCAATACGAACTGTATGTTTTTATCAAATTATTATTCAGAATATATATATATATATTTATATATTTACAGTTTTTAGAACCTGATAATATTAATATTTATTTGTGTCGCTTGAGTTGATAACAAAACAGTACTATATTTATAGAATTTGTGAGTACCATATTTATAGTTATTAACCAAAATACCATGATATTTGCATGTTTATAGAATGACGAATTTTTTAGTGTACAGTATACTCAGAAATATGCATTTTCAATAATTTTAGAATAACATGTTTATTAGTACCATAACGCCCCGATATACAGATATTCAGACAGCAGCTCAGTTATACAGAAATCAGATTTTCAGTCAGTTTATGTAGAATTTCAGATAAATTCTATGGGGTTATAATTATTTTAGAAACCACAGTAAAAACAGTATATTACAAATATCAGTTACCTATATAGTATCAGACCCTGATGGATCAGATAACAGAGCATGGTACTATAGCTACAGACATTCAATTTAGAATGCAACCACTTTACTCAGATAATAAGTGGTATGAGGTCGATCGTGTCCACGTTGGGACATGTTCTTCATCACATGTGGATTGAGGGGGCCGATCAGACCGTTAGAGTTCAGTTGACTTACCCTGGTAGGCTAGCCAAGATAGGTCCCACCTTTGGGCCGCACAATCCTGTCATAAGGAGTTAAATCATGACATACGACCATTCAAGGAAATTTCTCAAATATTATGAGTACTATTAGACTTTCAGGAATAGTAGTATTAATATGAAAAGTAATTTCATACAGATTGGCATGCTAAGTTATGTAGTTAATGGTTTTATTATACGTTATGTAATATCAGCATTTTCAGATTCAATTATTCATACTATTCTTAAATCAGATTATTTTTACCAAACTATAGCTCAGTGGCCACACACTAGTAATAGCATGTTTCGTCTTACTGAGCGTTGGCTCATCCCAGTATTGAATTGTTTTTCAGGTGAACCAGTTAGGCGAGCGGAGCAGGCTCGCAAATAGAGGGGCTGTTGTACTGCCCTTTTTTAGAGTGAGTATTTTTGGGTGACATGTTTTTATAAATCCTTGGTATCAGTAAGGGTAGTTTCGAGAGAACATTGATGATTGTATATCGTGGGTTGATTTGACACTCTGGTATTGTATTATGTGTGGATTTATTTTATATGATTGGCCTTCTGCTATTTAGGTTAATGATTGGATTTAAAACTAGGAAAAAAGATTTTATTTTATTGTCAGGTCGTTACAGAAGTACTTGATGTTGATTGATAAACTTGAACTTGAATAAAGTGATGAGCATGATTGTAAAATGAAGTGATAAGCATGATTATAAAAGAGTTTTTGAAATTAATATTGATCTTGCGAATATTGTTAAGATGATGCTTATTGAAAGGGGGAGTCTTTTTAAGGCTCACTCTAATTTTTGTTCCTTGTTTGTCATCATAAAAAAATGGGGAGATTGTTTGCCTTACAAGGCTTAACATCTTGTTTTGATGTTAACAAACATGTAGAACTTAACATGCTTTGGTTAAGTGATTTATTTTCAGGACTTAATGATGAATGCAAGGTTAAAGAATTCATGAAAGCTTTTTCTTCAAAGAAGAATAATTATATCAAAGCTTGAGGCATGGATTAAAACTTGAAGATCATGAAAGCATTGATATTTAAGAAAAAGCTTCAAGAATGAAAGCCCAAGTGATCAACATGGAAAGATCAAAGAAAGATGAAGCAAGTATAAAGACCTCAAGGAATTCAAAAATTAAGAATTTGAAAGAATCTTTGGCTTTCAACAAATCATCCATGTCCTCATTTTCTTCAAGCTTTAAAATATTATCTTTAAATCCATGCTTTTACTTTTTTAAGCTTCATTTGATCCTTGTGAGCACTTTGACCTTGCTTTCTCATATATGAGCCCTGAAATAACATTACTCACACAAATATGTTAAGTTCCATTGGTTTGTTAGCATAAAAACAAAATAACAAGATTTTAAGCATTGTAAGGCCAACAATCTGCCCTTTTTTTATGATGACAAATAAGGAGCAAAAATTTGAGTAAGCCTTAAAAAGGCTCCCCCTTTCAATAAGCATCATATTGACAAACTTAACAATATCATGATCAATTTCAAAAACTTTTTTACTATCATGCTCATATATCAAAATCACATTATTCAATATTAATATCAATCAACATCAAGTATTTCTCCTCCTTTTGATATATCATTTCAATAAGTTTCCAATTTTTAATATCATGCTCAATTTTTGCTGCCTAAAACTTCTCCCCCTTTTGACATTGATAAAAAAAAGTAAGACTTTAAATACTAAGGCTATGAGCAACAATAAAAAGTATAGTTCTTCAAACTTCAGCATGCATAATAATTCATGATAACAATTATTTATTCCATGATTCCAATTTAATAATTAGGGAAGAAACATAATTCAAGCAATAAGTCATAATACTCCCCCTGAATTTAATATATTTAGATTTGATACCAATTATGCTTTTAAGTTTATTATCCATGCTTCACATATTGATTCATATTATGTATGTTCTCATGAACACAATCATCAAATGCCAATATCATGTTATCATCAATATCATAACATGCTCATGAGTTCAATTATGCTTATCATTCTTAAATATCAATTTGTGATACTAATTAAGCCTTTTAAATTATGATACCAATTAAAATTTTTTTAAATATGATACCAAAAATACTTTATAGATACCAAAGCTAATATCACATCATGCATAGTTCATGATATCAAAAATATCTTTCATAGCTCATAGATACCAATATAAAGAGCAGTAAGTATATCCATGTGATTCATCTATAGCATGCATGGTCAAGGATTAATCTTATATCAAAATTCATGCTTTTGCTCAATAATCTCATGCTCAAATTTTCAACATAGTGAGCCATAAAATTTCAATATAAGTCAAGTCAAGTCAAGTCATACACATGTTACATATAACATATCATATAGGCATGTTAGCATGTAGCATATAAACTTTCATTCTCAAATATCTTTTTCTTAATCAAAGCACTTATGTAATACACTCAATTTGATATTTCTTAATATTTTTCTTAAGTTAAGTCTTGTAAAAAATCATCCTATGATTTTGCCAACAATGCCATTTTGAATTTGTTATTTTAAGCTCTTAAACTTATCTTTAAGTTTTTCTATTTCAACTATTTTGTTTGTTGATCATGAATTAAGTTACTTTCTCAATTTTTAAAGGGGAGTGACTTAATTCATGGAGTTTTTCATTTATGAACTAGTCTTTCATCTTGGTACCCATACTTTCTTGGGTCCACTCGGTTTAATAAAAGATGCTTCCTTAATTCTCCATACTTGTTTAGTTTTCACACCCTTTCTCTTGAATGGACATTCAAACTTTATATGCCCCTTTGTCTTACATTGATAGCATATGGTGTTAGTGTAGGCATTAGAAGATGTACTAGTATGATCTTTGGATTCTTTTGAAAAATAACCCATGTAAAAATTCTATTTCTTTTTATTTTCAATTCCATTAAAACCAATGCCTTCTTTATTTAGAGACATTCTTTGTGAGCCTATCATTTTGTCAAAGTTTGTTTTTCCTTTTGTAAAGTTATAAATGATCCTTTCTTTATCTTCAATTTAATTTTTGAGATCACTTATTTTAATGTCTTTCTTGTTATCAACCTTCTTTTGTGATTTCTATAATTCTAGAGATAATTTTCTTATTTTATCCTCTAATTCAGAAATATATATATATCTTTCTTATATTATATAGAGGATAGGGATCGAAGGTCTTCTATCATTTTTTCATGCTTGCATTCTAATTCTTTAATTTTCAAGTCTTTTTCTTTTTTCAGCAAGATTTTTACATTCTAACTCCTTTGTTATAGCTTCATTCTTATTTTTCAATGAAGTATTTTGTTTAGTTACTTTAATTAACATCTTATGTACATTGAATAAGTCATTTTGAAGTTCTTTATAACATGGCATGCTTTCATCATTGGATTCATCACTACAAGAATTACTTAAAGATTTATATGAGGAGCTTTCCTCATCATTCCAAGCCATAAAGCACGTATAAGCAACCTCTTGGTCACTTGATTCAATTTCAGAACTACTTGTACTCATCATGTCCCAAGTAGTGGCTTTCATGGCCTTTTTCTTTTTCTTCTTAGACTCTTTCTTTAGTAGTAGTGGACATTTTAGTTTTATATGTCCAGCTTTGTTGCAATTGTAACACGTAGGAGTTTTATTCTTTGATTTCTTGCTACCTTCTTCTTCTTCTTCTTCTTTAAATTTGGATTTTCTTCTCTTGAATTTGTTTCCCCTTTTTAGTATCCTTGCTAGCTTTTTAGATATGAAGGCTACTTCATCTTCATCAATTTCTTATTCACTACTTGAGTTGTCTTTTAAGGCTTTGAAGGCTATTGATTCTTGGGCTTTGGTTTTTCCATTCTTTTCATTCATAGTCATTTCATATGTAAGTAGAGAACCTATAAGCTCATCTAAGGAAGTGGTTTTCAGATTTCTTCCTTCAGTTATGGCAGTGGCTTTTGGTTCCCATTTTGGTGACAGCCTTCTAAGAATTTTCCTAATCATCTCATAAGTAGTGTAGGTTTTTCCTAATACATTTAGGGAATTTATTATGTGAGTGAACCTAGTAAACATATTAGTTATGGATTCATCCAGGTTCATCCTAAAAGATTCATATTCACTTGTAAGCATATCGATCCTATTATCCCTAACATCTATAGTTCCTTCATATGTTACTTCTAATTTGTACCATATTTCTTTAGCTGATTTGCAAGCCATTACTCTATTAAATTCATTGGCATCTAAAGCACAATATAGAGCATTCATAGCTCTAGAGTTCATTTGCAACATTTTATAATCTCTTTCAGTCATGTCTTTTTTTTCCTTAGCTATTTGTTTTCCATCTACTAATGTGGTAAGAATTAGATCACCATCCGTGACAACTTCCCAAACTTTCCAATCCATGGTTTGAAGGTATATCTGCATTCTCTTTTTTTCAAAATATATAGTTGTGTTCACAAAAGATTGGTGGCCTGGTTGAAGATTGTTTCTCTCCAAAGGAAGCTACACCAAATTGAGCCATTTAGATCTTTTTATAGCTACTAATTTAGATTTGCTATAACCCCGCTTTGATACCAATTGAAAAGTAAGGTGTAGTCTCAAGAAAGGGGGGGGGGTGAATTGGATTATAAAAATTTCTTTTAATTCCTTTTAAGAATCCTTAACCTTCTTTTATTTCTTTGAACTAATTCTTGACTTGTTTGTTTAATTCTTTAATCACTCAAGAATTTAGTTCGTTTAATTTAATCAATCAACACAACTATGTAAACAACCAAGCAACCAAACCAATTATTCAAGTAACCAAACCAATCATCCACAATTTGAAAAACAAACAACCAAATGATTTGCCAAGCATAAGTTACCTACAGCACAATTTAGATTGATGGAAATTTGCAAGATTCAACACTCTTTGAAATATAAACACAAACTACTCAATATCAAATTTTAAACCATTCAATCATAATATAGCTTTTGTTTTCAGCCCTAGATATAAATTTGAATTAAGCCCTGTAGTGAATGATAATTTGTGTTTGCTGATGTGAAGCCTTCTATTAATTGATTTGCTTAATATGATATGTAATATAAAATCCAACACAATATTCACACTCTTCCCAATATTCAAAATTCAAATAAACTCTCAGTTAATTTATCTTTGGGATGTTAACCAAGTAATGTACTCTCGTATGGTTTTCGCAAGATATGGTTTAACCAACGTACTCCCTTTTGGTTTACGCAAACCAAATCAAAATTAAACTTTAATGTTGACCTATGGGCCATACCCTGTTTTGATTATGACAAATAATATGGTATTTGATGTCTTTCAAGTTTGTATGCAAGTTCATAATAACAAGATCATTTGATGGCACGTGAAAACTTGAAGATCGAAGACCCTGATGAACTTTTTCTTATTGTAATTTATATTATTTGGGTCTGTAGTAGCAATTTAGGGAACATGGTCTGTAATAATTAATGCCTTACCCACATGGTAGGATAGATAAGCTCAAGACCATAGATGGACCTCAGGGAACACCCTTCGGTCAACCGACACTGGATTTTTTCGTGTTCTCAAACTAAAAGGACCTAAAAATGACCCCATGACACTCATGCATATATATATATATATATATATATATATATATATATATATATGAATGGACATTTGAATAGGGTGTTTGCATGCTTAAACAGGACTAGAATGTTTTAAATAGGTACTTTCGATTGACCGTACTTCCATGTACAAATATGCCCGGTCGACCGAACCTGGACCAGGTCAATAGTTTGACCACAGTCCGGTCGATTGAATTGATAGAGTTTATTTATGCTCGATCGACCAAACTCCATTTGAGTCAACTTGTTGACCACCTGGTCGACCGAGCCCGAAATGAACTCCAACCATCTAGTCGACCGAGGGTCCTCAGGAGATGTCCCAATGGTTTGGTCGACCGAACCATCTAGTTCAAATCTTCCTGGTCGACCGAACCGCGCTGTTTGGAAAAATCACCCTTTACGGTCAATTGAGACCATAGTTCATTTTTCTCTTGATTGACCGAACCTCTAAAAATTGCCCTTAACACATATATCCGGTCGATCGTGTCCCGAGTTCATTTTCGGCCTAGTCGACTAAACCATATGAACTTGGGTCGATCGAAAATGTTTCTGGTCGACCAAACCTCTCGGTTGCCTTGAATTTTTTACCGTGGTTAAATATTTTAAACAGGGTTAATTATTTTAAAATGATTTAAAACTTTCATAATTATTCCCAATAGGTTCCTAACGGTTATATTTTAAGGGTTGTCTATAAATATCCCTTCATTTGGAATAATTAGTAACAAGATTAGAAAAACAATTAATTCCTCTGATTCTCAAAAGCTCTATTTCTCACATCCAAGCTTTATTTCTTCATTCTTACTCATCCTCCTTGCAAATCTTGTTAAGTAAGAGTGCTATTGTGAGTATCTAGTTAAGCTTACACTCTCGTTTGTTCTAGTTGATTGATATATATTATTATCCGAGAGTAAGCTTGAAGTTTTTCTAGGAGACTTCATTAATAAGTCTTCTGTAAGAAAACTTCGTAGAACTTGTGAGTTTTGCATCATCATACTCAAGAGTTCGTATTGCTTTTTGTTTATAAAATAAATTTTTGCAAATCCATTTCAAATATCTTATGTGATTTACTTTGAGAAATATTTTGTTGAGATATTTGTACATACGCAAAAAGATCTTTATTAAAATAGCCTTTGATTGATTTTATTTTCTTGAACACAAAGATCAAATTACTTTATAAATTAAATCTGAATATCTCTTGTGGTTTATATTGAGAAATATTATTTGTTGAGATATTTGAAGTGTGCTTATGATCTTTGGTTGTGCATTGTGATTGAAATATTATTTTGACACAAAGATCCTATCATTTACACTCTCACGCACTGATTGCTATATTTGCATAAATATTTGAGAGTAGACACTTAGACTACACCGAGCTTATCATATCCTATCTTTTGGTAGTGCATTAGTTATACTGTGCGTATTGGGTACATATTTGCTTTACACAAAAGCACAATCAATGTACCATTTGATTGTATTTCAAATCTATTGTATTTCCAGGCACGAACCTGAAGAGGGAGACTAGCCCTTTGAAATAGTCACAGACTGGCTTAGACCCGGATAGGAAAGTTAGGTGTGCCATCTTGGTAAGGCGTGTTGGTTGAGGTCAGCCGCTTAATTGACCTGGTTGCAAAGGTTGAGATCAGCCTTCTACTAATTGACTTGGTTGTTTAGGCGCCGCTCCACCTGTTAAGTAAGCCTATAGTGGTAATCCTTGTGCTTGTTGGCCAAGGCGGGGACGTAGGCAATTTGATCGAACCTCGATAACATTTCTGGGTGTCGTCTCCTTTTCTGCTTTATTGTGTATGCTTGGTTTAATGTTTATTGTAGTTTAAATTTCATTGTACATTTACATTGATTTATTTTACATGCACTAGATTGACCTTAGGCTTGTGTAATACTGTTGTTAGTGGATTGACCTAAGGCAATAAATTTTAAATACCAATTCACTCCCCCCCCCCCTCTTAGGATTGCACCAAAGCTAATATTTAAGTTTACTTGATTCCCAAATATACGTAGTATATATAATTTTTAATTTAAACCATCCATGCAATTTAAATATGTACTGAAAATAAAGAGTAAGGAAAGAAAGAGTGAGAGAAAGATTTTTATGAGGTTCGGCTTATACCCTACCTACGTCCTCGCCTTTGGAAAACCACCAAAGGACTCACTAAACATGTTCCTTTGATGGGCTGAACAATATCTTTATAACACTCTTTGGTTAAAGCTAGAGCCTGCCTTCTCCAAATGACATCCCCTCGTCTGCTCACTCCTTAACTAGGCTAGAGCCCGCCTTTCTAAGCAATATCCCCTTGCTTGACCAACGAACCGAAAAATCCTTGGAATCGTCAATCTACAAGATACAAATCAAATAGATGTACAAAGAATGTTCACACAAAGAGCTGATTAGTACAAGTTAAAAACTAATATACTTCAAACAAATTCACAATATGGAAATACGAAGCTCAAGAAGATATCACCATTAGCTTTCTTTCTAGGTTGAAAGAATTTAGAGTAGGCTCAAAATTTTCTTGATAAATTCACAATAATTCTCAGTAGTGAAACTTGGAAATTGATTGCATAAGAGAGCTTTGAGAGAATTGGGAGATTTAAGAGCAAAAAAGCTTGTTTGCTGTATTTTCTTGGTGTAATTAATCCTTAGCCTTAGGGGTTATTTATAGAGAAGTAATCAAGTGTATTTTGTGTTCTCCAAGTGTCTTGAAGTGTCCCACAAGTTTATAGAAGGTTTGGAGCACAAGAAATATAAGTTTGAATTTAAAAACTTTTAAAAAATATGACCGTTAACATTGTTCAGACGTCTGAACTTTCGAGTTCAGTCATTTGAGGTGGTTTTGCCTCTTTAGAAAACTTTCAGAAAAATCTTCAAATGGCTGAACTTAATCTTCAGTCATCTTAAGATATTCTTCAGATGACCAAGGTTGAAGGTCAGACGAACGAAGTGTCTAGTTCAGTCTTCTGATGTTCCGCCGTGAATAGTGTTCAGTTGGCTGACAATTTCGACCCTATTTCAGTATTTTAGTCTTAACGTTTTCTATACAACTCGAAATTAGGTGTTATTGGTTTCAAAAGAAATCTAAGATAAAATAATACAACTTTAATGTTGAACACATTTTAAAATAAGAAGTTTTTGATAGAGAAAAATGCACCTCAATATAGATGTATAAAAACTAACAGGAATTGGGAAATCTTCTTTTTGGTACTTTTCATTCCAAAAATGATTCTAACCTTTTTAAAATAATTTTTGAGCTTATAAAAATATTTTTCAAGTATCTTAAAAGGTTTCTATGTCTAAGAAATTAACCTAAGAACTTCTTGTATCCATATTGAAATTGAATGAAGTACTTACATAAAGCTTTCTTAAGATTTCTTCAACTCTTGAAGTCTTCATGCTTTGTCTTTCTTTGAGCCCTCTCACTTTGCTTTTCTTTGGCTCTTTTGACTTCTAAATTTTCTTTGGCTTTCAATAAGTCATCCATGTCCTCATTTTCTTCAAACTTTAAAATATTATCTTTAAATCCACGCTTTGACACTTTAAGCTTCATTTGATCCTTGTGAGCACTTTGACCTTACTTTTTCATATATGAGCCCTAAATAACATTACTCACACAAATATGTTAAGTTCCACTTGTTTGTTAGCATCAAAGCAAGATAACAAGATTTTAAGTCTTGTAAGGCCAACGTTAGGTATTTCTAATCCTTTCTCAAGGATGGGGCTTATGCTCCCCAGTATATTCTTAAGTACACATAATTGCTTTTACAGTCAATGAAGAAATTTCATTCAAGCACATTAAACCTATGTTCATCCTTCATAACAAGACTTAGCATACAAGAGAATATAGGCATTAAGAACTTATTCATTTTTCTTAATGGTGGGGTTTATGCTCCCCCTGTATATTTGCGTGCACTCATACTTGCATTATAGTTCAAGGATGATAGTCATTTAAAGACACTCATCATATATTCATCCTTTTTCAAAGGATTTCTGTATGCAACAAATATTGGTCATTCAGCACATATGCATGACATATTGCATTTCAATTTAAAACACGATAGCCAATTAAGGTTATACTCAATGGTAATTCAATAGGGGTTCAATATAAGAATAACATGACTCAAAATACACAATGAGTGTGTGTGTGATGAACACTCCCCCTAAGTCATGCAATTTTCCTACTTTATGGACCATCATCAAGGCATGTGACATTTGATTAATAGGATGATGCTTTGCCATTTAGGTCCTGAGTGAGAGTACATAACCCAAAGATTAGGACCAGATGGTGTCCATGAACTAATCCTTCCTAAGACAATAAAATGTGTACATGTCTTAATTTATAGCTTTTTGGTTTAACATGTACTAACTTATTCAATTATCTAGCATCCTAGGAAATGATCATGAAGACTTTGCATGTTTTTCAGTTTAGCACATACAATTTTAAAATTCAACATGCACCAGCTAACTATTTAATTATTTTGATGCATTATAAAAATAATTATAAAGTTTACCTAGCATGCATTTTATGAAAATTTATTCTAATACATGGCTTCATTTTTGGGAAAACTTCTACCAAAATTTAGGCAGCATGCCGTCTATAAATTGAACATTTTCCCATTTTTCCATGTACCTAAAACCTGATAGATTCAAGCAATCAATTTATAATTCAATTCAAGCATGCGAAAACCTATATCCACTACTAGCATGCAATTCTCATCACTGCATCAATCATGCAGGAGACATTCATTACAAGCATGCATTTCACTAGTTTCATCAACAATTAATATAGAATATAAACTATCCATCATAAGATATAACATTTGGCAAGTAATGGATAGTGACATTTAGCTTGAATAGCAAATCATGCAAAAAAAAATGTATGTTCATCAGATGATATAAGCATTAAGCAAAAAATGGATAATTGCATTTAGCTCACAGCAGATTATATCAAGAATATAGTCCATCCATCAAAAAGGATTAAACTTTAAGCAAGTAGTGGATGGTGGCATTTAGTGTAGATATCACAAAGGCATAAAATATAACCATAATAAAATGGTGTTTTGAAAATACCCATATTGCCATAAAAAATTTTCTGCTCCCCCTTATTTACGTAGTTAAAGCATCATTATATTTTCAATTTTCACCTATAATGCTTTCAAATCTATCCCAAGACCTGAAATTTTCAATAATCAATATTTGGCATTTCAAGCTTAAATTTATTCGATAATTTCTAACTAGGGATGAGCTTTGAAGATGTTTAAGCATTTTAGTTTCAATATGAGTTTAGGATCTAGTATAATGATTAATTCCCTAAAACTCAATTCTGTGTGTTGGACAATATATGCTATATTCAAGAATTTTAAATTTTAAGCAAATATATATAGCATTAAGAATTAAATACACATTTGTCCACTTGAAGGGGATTCACTCAAGCATGTAATTGCCAATATTTTTATATTATAACCAACCATAATAATATGTAGAAGTTAAATGAATAGATTTGGATATTTCCATTTAAATTTTCATAAAGGCATGCTTTCCAAATGGTTCAAGGTAAAATAATAGTGTATACTAAAATTTAAACTTTTAAGCACAACTATTCAAGCATTTAAAAACATCATAACCCCTTTATATAATATATTCTAATAAAAATCTTATGAGTCTTAATAATTTTTTTTTGAAAGTGCACGTCAGAAGATGGTTGCAGTCATAAACAAATTCAACTCATGATTCAATAAGAATTATAACACACAATATAACACAAGAATCATGACATGAAATTATTACAAAAAAATATCATATGATTCACAACAAAAATTTAACACACGATATATCATGTGAATCATAATATGAATTATTCAATAAATTAGAAGGAAGAAAGATATACCATCATATTTTACTCCTTTTTAATCGCTTGAGCTCAGGGTGGCATACTTCTCTCTCTCTCTCTCTCTCTCTCTCTCTCTCTCTCTCTCTCTCTCTCTCTCTCTCTCTCTCTCTCTCTCTCTCTCTCTCTCTCTCTCTCGGATTTTTCAAAATTTTATTGTTCCTAAAATTCCTTAGGACTACTACAAGTCATAATCTTTTAAAGACATTAGTAGCTAAGGCATTACATAAATATATGCATGACATTCAAATGATATGCATTAAAATTATGTCATGCAGATTCAAATCATTTTCAAGTTTGGGAAACATGCATCCACTACAAAAAATCAGGGTATTAGTGAAGGATCAAATCCATCACTAATACATATAAATTCGCCACTAATAGTATTAGTGACGAATTTGGAAGTATTAGTGACAGTTTTAAATTAGTTGTTATATCTACCGTTACTACTAACTATTAGTTACAAATTTTAAGTTCGTCACTAATAATGGAGTATTAGTGACATATTATAAACGTCACTAAAACCCTAATACCGTCACTATAAATTCCACATCGGCTCAGCTCAAATTCGTCACTAATAGTAGGATATTAGTGACGAATTATAAGTTCGTCAGTAATAATACAATATTAGTAAAAGATTCAAATTCGTCACTAATAGTAGGGTGATAGGGACGAATTATAAATTTATCACTAATAGTTGGGTATTAGTGAAGGATTCAAATTCGTCACTAATAGTAGGGTATTAGCGACGAATTATAAATTCATTACTAATAGTCGGGTATTAGTGAAGGATTGAAATTCGTCACTAATATCCTACTATTAGTGACAAATTTGTAATTCATCACTAATACCATACTATTAGTGACGAATTTGAATCCTTCACTAATAATTAAGAAATTAAAAAAATTTTAATACTAATTTTTTTGAATCATCAATTCCTATGAAAATTTTTAATTACATTTTCACGTACATAACTTGAAACCATAATTAGTACAAAAATCATAAATTATTCAAAATTTTGAATTCAAATACAAATTCAATGTCTTTAATCAAATCATAAGTGATTTGATGCAGGTTGATGTTAAGTTTGATGAAGATGATAAGGCTTTGATGTTACAAAACTCCCTACCATCGACTCATACCTATGAAAATCTAGTTACCACTCTTACATGGGGAAAAGAAACTCTTGATTTAGAAGAGGTAAAAAATGTCTTACTAAATTTTCATCAAAGGTTGAAAATATGTGATGAAAGAGAAGGACTTTTGGTGAAAGGGAACAATAGGCGTGGCAATGGAAAGTTTAAAAGTTGGTCAAGTCAGAAATCCCGCCCCCAATCCAAGAAGAAAAAGGAAATCTGGTGTTATAAATGCGGTAAAAAGGGGTATCTTACAGAGTGTCTGGATTGGAAGAAAAGGAATGCTGAAAAGCATGAGGCTATTTTGAAATCAGCGAATGTGGTTCAAGAATGAGGTTCAATTTGTAGTGATGGTGATGCTCTTTCAGTTTCATTGGGGTTAGATGACCTTACGGGCTCTTGGATACTTGACTCGGCATGTTCTTACCATATGATTCCAAACAAGGAGTGGTTCAACACTTACAGATAAGGAATTTAGGTTCAGTTCTTAAGTGTTAGCTTTGGTGCAACCCCAAAAGGGGGAGGGGATGAATTGGGTATTTAAAAATTATCACCTAGGTCAATCGGTTTAACAACAGTATTACACAACTTAGGGTCAATATTTGCGATCAATAAATAAACATACACATGCAGTAAAAGTAAAGTGCAGAAAAGTAAACAATACATGCAATATGTTATCGAGGTTCGTCCAAAATTGCCTATGTCCCCACCTTGGCTACACCAGCACAAGGATTCCACTACGGCTCACTTAAACGGGTGGAGCGACACCTAATACAACACGCCTTACCAAGGTGACGCACCTAGTTTTCCTAACCGGATTTAAGCCAATCCGGCTATATTCCACATGACTAGTCTCCCTCTTCAGGCCCACACCTGGAATACAACAAATGATATGAAATTTTTGTACATGAAAATACGCTTCTTCACAAGCATATATGTACACCAGTATAGCTCAAACAATATTACAAGCACATATGATATGTAAATATGCTCAGTGCTCTAATATGTGCTAAACACTCAACTATGTGTAGATAATCAATCTAGATCAAGAGTGTATATCTAAGCAGGATTTGAAACACAATATTTGAATATCACAATATCATATCAAAGTTTCGAATATGCTAGCAAGTTGATTCAAACAAACTCAGCAAGATGTTTTCAATATACCAAGCACAATGAGTGTTTGAATGCAAACTTTGAAAATGATTTTTGCACACAAAAATATAGGCTTAGGTAACTTGCAATGACAATGCAAGAACCACAACCCACTTAGTCTTCCCATACAAGATTTATCAAATGAAATCTGTGGAAGAACTTAATGTTATACTCTGAAATAAAATCAATCAAACAATATAACAAATGAGAGTACTAGCTAGTGAGATTAAGCAGGAGCACTTTAGAAATACTCGCAACACTTGAAAGATAAAAAAAATGAAGTGGATATGTGTTTAGGAGTAGTATAGGCTAAAATAGGCTAATCCTTGCTAATTATTACAAATGAACATGTATATGTAGGCAAGGAGGAATTTTTTATCATTAGGGACTCAATGGGGATAATTAGAAAAGTTTAAAATCGGTTTAGAAAAATTAACCCAGTTTACCCCTTTTATTTTTTAGTAAAAATTAATTTTCCCGGCGAGATTCAGGTGCCCGATCTCAGGTTCGGGTGCCCGAATAGACTCAGTCAGAAAATCAGTTTTTAACAGTTCGGGTGCCCGAAGTCAGGGTCAATCGGCTAAAAAAAAAGACAAAAGCATTCTGTCCGAGGTTCAGGTGCCCAAATCTAAGTTCGGGCACCCCGAGGGCTTTTTGAACGTGAAGGTTCGGGCGCCTGGGTTGGTCAAAAGGTGTTCTAACACGAGTTTGGGTGATCAAGGAAGATATGTTTAAGTCGATTCGGTCTACCGAACAAGAAGTCAACAATTTGACTTTGTTCGGGGTTCGGTCGCCCGAGGCATTTTAAATGCCATAGGTTCGGTCGCCCGAGCTCTCTCAAGATTTTCAATTAAGTCAAGATTTTTGCTTCATTTAACTCCCCTAATATGATAAGTGATGATAAGAACTACAAGCACTAAGTGTAGGCACCTAAGGTCCAACTAGGGTCTGTTTGAGTATACCTACCTATCATGCATGATGCAAATTATTACAAATCATAGGAGTGTATAGTTCATAATAATTTTACATCCCACAATGAAGAAAGTGAAAAATAATTACAAATACAACACAAACTTCTTCATTCATCGGCACGAACACCACACGCCAACATGATATGTCTTTCAGTTCGAGTACGTGCGCAATGTAAACGTGCATGCAAGTCTTAGTACAACCATCAGTACCAAGAGTATTTATCATGATCAAAACTGGGTGTGACCTATCAGGTCAACATTATGAGTAATGATGCTTCTTATAAGATCATTGGCATAGGAAATGTTAAGATAAAAATGTTTGATAGTGTTGTGAGAACTTTGAGCGATATAAGACATATACCGGAGTTAAGAAAGAGTTTGATATCACTTGGCACCTTGGTTTGTAATGGTTTTAATTACAAGTTCGAAGGTGGAGTTATGAAAGTATGGAAAGGAAATCTGACGGTGATGAAAGGGCAAAAGCTAGATGGGAATACACATTGTAGGGAACTACTATTGTAGGTGGAGTTATAATTGTAGATGCTGAATCTGATGAGACTGTCTCATGGCATATGCGTCTTGGGCATATAAGGGAACATGGTATGAAGGAATTACACAAGATGAAACTCTTGAAGGGTTTTAAATCATGTCATCTGGACTTTTGCAAGATTTGTGTTCTTGAAAAATAAAACAGGGCAAAATTCAAGTCAGTTGTTCACAAGATGAAAGGTATTCTTGATTATGTGCATTCCGATGTTTGGGGCCCGGTTAGAGTAGCATCAAGAGGTGGACATATGAATTATGTAAGTTTTATTGACGATTACTCACGGAAAGTATAGATATACTTCATGCGGCACAAGTCTGATACGTTTGCCAGGTTCAAGTTGTGGAAGGCTAAAGTGAAAAACTAGATGGAAAGAAGAATCAAATATCTAAGGTCGGACAATGGGACCGAGTACACTGATTCTCGATTTATGGAGTTTTGTGAGCAGCAGGGCATTAAGAGACACTTTATCGTTCGTTGGACACCTCAGAAAAACGGTGTGGCTGAAAGGATGAGTCGAACTCTAGCTGAAAGAGCTCGGTGTCTTAGACTTAATGTAGGGCTACCGAAGAACTTTTGGACTAAAGTAGTTAGTATGACTTATTATCTGATAAACCGATCACCAAGGGTGTCATTAGAGGGTAAAGTGGGACAAGAGGTATGGACGGAAAGTGCAGTAGACTACTATGGGTTGAAAGTATTTGGGTATCCAACCTATGTGCACATATTTAGTGAGGAGAGGTCTAAGTTTGACCCAAAGTCTCGTTGTTGCATCTTTTTGGGACGTTAAAAGGGTGTAAAGGGGTACAAGTTGTGGGATTTAGTGACAAAAAAGGTGATGATTAGTAGTAATGTAGTCTTTGATGAGAAGGTTATGGTGAAGCATACTCAAGATTATGATGAACAGAAATAGGAGCTAGAAAACTAGGGCAAAGATGAACATGTTGTGCAGGTGGAGTTGGAAGCTTAGGGCAATGACAATGACCATGGTCCTATGTTTGCAAGGAGCTCTAGCTCGGAAGACCAACAAGTTGACGATTTTCCTATATGGAGATTTAGACGCACTATCAGGCCTCCGCTAAGGTATGAGTTTAAAGAGTTAGTGTCTTATGCTTTTGTTACTAGTTGCAACAATCCAACTACATTTCAAGAGGCAGTGCACGGCTAGGAGAAAGGTAGGTGGATGGGTGCGATGATTGAGGAGATGGAATCACTACATAAAAATCAAACTTGGAATTTGGTGAAGCTTCCAGATGGGAAGAGGCCGATAGGCTGTAAATGGGTATATAGGAAGAAGGAAGCAATTTCATAAAAGGAATGAGAGAAATTCAAAGTACGGTTGGTGGCAAAAGGATACTCATAGAGGAAGGGGATAGACTATGATAAGATTTTTTCACCTATGATCTGACATACTTCTTTTATGATTGTGTTGGGGTTGGTAGCTTATTTTGATCTTCATTTGGAGCAAATGGATGTGAAGACAACGTTTCTTCACGGTGATTTGGGGGAACAAATTTATATGGTAGACCTAGAGGGATTTAGTGAACGGGGGAAAGAAAACTTAGTTTGCAAGATGAAGAAAGAAATCTCTTTACAAGTTGAAATAGTCTCTAAGGCAATGGTATAAAATATTTTATTCCTATATGATCAAGATTGGCTACAAAAGGTGTGAGTATGACTGCTGCGTATATGTGAACAAGCTTGATGATGGTTCTTTTATTTTATAGTTATTGTACATCGATGACATGTTAATAGCCACAAACGATTTAACTGAGGTGAATCAGTTAAAGGAACTGTTGCATAAGGAGTTTGACATGAAAGATCTTGGTTTAGCCAAGAAAATACTTAGGATGGAGATTCGTCCAAATAGAACTACAGGGCGGTTATGGTTATCTCAGGGCAGTTATATACAGAAGGTGTTGGAGAGGTTTAGCATTGCTAATGCAAAACCGGTGTGTACACCTCTAGCAAATCATTTTAAGTTAGCGTTGTGGGGAGTTTAATGTATGTCATGGTGTGTACAAGGCTAGACTTGGCACATGCTGTGAGTGTGGTAAGTAAGTTTCTCTCTAATCCATAAGACAACATTGGGAATCCACCAAATGGATATTCAGATACTTATGGGGCATATTGAGATATGACATCATGTTTGTCAAGCAACAGGGTTGTCCTTCAGTTATGGGGTTCGTTGATTCTGATTATGTAGGGGATATGGATGACAAAAGGTCTACAATGGGTTATGTTTTTACCCTTGTAGGAGAATCTATATGTTGGTTGTATGAGATCCATGGTTCAATCTCTGGTAGCATTGTCCACGACTGAAGCTGAGTATATGGCAGTTGTTGAAGCTGCAAAGGAACCCTTATGGCTTACCGGTTTTGTCAAAGAGCTGGGATTATAGCAAGATGGAGTTGTGCTGCGTTGTGATAGTCAGAGCACTATTTATTTAGTGAAGAGTCAAGTGTACCATGCTAGAACCAAGCATATTGATGTGAGGTTCCACAGGGTTCGGGAATGTATTACTTCGAGTGAACTCGTATTGGAAAAGGTTCACACATCTAAAAATGCAAAAAATATTTTAACAAAACTAGTGACTAGTGGAAAGTTCAAGCATTGCTTGAACTTACTCCATGTCTAAAATTGATATAAAGGAGAAACCCAACAGAGCATTTTAAGTTCAAGGTGGAGAAGTAAAATATGTTTTTCGGGTTCTACAAAGGGGCGTATTATCGTCAAAGTGGAGATTGTTGTTTATGGTGTGGCTCTTATACTTGGAGTTTCATAAACAAATGAAGGAAGAAAGACATAATGGTGCAACACAGAAGGGACTTGTTGATGAGTGCCTTGTGCTCATCGACGAGTATATCCCAAGAGCAAGGAAAATTCAGAATTTCTAAGATACCAAAAGCAGAATAGAAGACTCGTCAACAAGTGGCCTTACTAGTCAACAAGTGGTCTTTTGTGTCTTGTCGATCAGTGTCATGTTCTCGTCCATGAGTACGCCTAGGCTGCTAGAAATAATTTGAATTTTGAATTGGAACGTTGGGGTGGTTGGGAATTCGAAAGGAAACTTCCGAGGAAGTGTTATTTATGTACTTCTGGGCATTCTTTGATAGAAAAGAGAGATCATTGTGAAGTGTATTGTGTACTTTTACATTTCTTAGTGATATTATTATGTAGATTGTTTCCGTGGATGTAGGTTTTGCCGAACCACGTAAACCTTGTGTTGATTCATGTTTGTTTCTTAATCTTTTGGTTGTGTTTCATTCGCTTGTTGTTGATTTACTTCTTCCGCTGTGCATCCTATATCTGATCATTATACAACAACTAATAAGGTGGGTGTGTGTGTGTGTGTGTGTGTGTGTGTGTGTGTGTGTGAGAGAGAGAGAGAGAGAGAGAGAGAGGAGAAGAAGCATAAATGTTTGTGATATGTTTGCACCTGCTAGTAGCAATGGTGTCATTATGATAGTACTCTAGTTTTGTAAAGAAACTCTCTTGCTGATAGCTATATCTCAATGATATTCTTGCCTACTAATTAACTTTGCCTACTATTATATATGCTCTTAAATTCTAAGTTCCTAAAAAATACTTACTTCAGACTTTCGACTTTAGGTTTCATAGGAGCGTTATAAATGTAGCTAGGACTCATTAGACATTATCCCAAATAGCCAAAGAAGAAGAAGAAGAAGAAGAAGAAGAAGAAGAAGAAGAAGAAGAAAAATCATAAATGTTTATGACATGTTCATTCTTGCTAACAACAATGGTGTCATGGTGCTAGTCCTCTATTTTTTTGGAGGAATGCTCTGGTGCATGCATGATAGTCATTGGTATTGCTGCCTACTACTTCTTTGTCTACTACTATGCTTTCAAACCCTAAGTTTCTAAATCCTGACTTCGGACTTTCGAATTTATGTTTCATAGGTGTGTTAGGAGTGTAGAACTAGCTCTTCAGTCATTACCCCAAATAATTTAAAAATATATATATATTAACCCAAAATTAGATGAGGGGCTCTAACCTCACTTTAGGTTATCACAAGGTTAGTTGGATGATCAGTTCTAATTGGTTCTCACTAGGCCTCAATCATATTAGAAACAATCTGAGACTTAGATCAAATTAAGAAGACTTGTTTCCTAGTCCAACTAGTTGAATCAACCGATATGATGATTTTGTTTGTTTTTGGTTTTGAGATCAAGGCTTTGACCACAACCTATCATTCCTCTTCTTAGGTTAATGTCACCTTGCCTTTGTACGAGGCTCTTTTGCCTCCTAAGGGGTAATATATTTCTCTGCTTATGTTAAAAGAAGCATACTAGAGAAGGAGTAAGCCAACTTGAAATCTTTTAGCTCAATCATTTCAACTTGAAATATTTTAACCTAGTCATTAATGGAACAACACCTAACTCTTGGCTAAGATCTAGGATCTAGAGGGACACAATGCTAAATCCCCAAGCATAGTCCTTAACGCACGATAATCCTATTTCCCAACTTCCATCCAGTCAAATAAGTTTTGCAATGTTTTAAGCTCTTTACAAAGTGAGTCTTAAGCAATTCAGACAATTGATTAACTAATCTAACTGAGTTCAATAATGAATGGAGGTACAAGTTGCTTACTATGCCATATCAAAGGCTCATAAAGCATATATATATGTTGTCATCTAAGACCCCAATAAAGAGTCATGATGACTCTAAAGCTTTCCATATGCATGATTAATTTATTGCATCTTTGATATATCGCAGCCCTTGATTTGTGACTAGCCAAAATTTCTAAAGAGTATATCATCTAGAAATTCTTTTTTAAACAAGATTAATGTTTGATCTGTTCACTTATTTTGTTGACCTACCTAGATCATTCATTGCCCTTTTTTTTTTTTTTTTGCTTATTAGGCATATACTTGGATCAATCTATTAAATCTACTGTATTAGCAATTTCTTTGACCTAGGTCATCAATGTCCATGCATGACAAGCCTCCTCATCCAGTTATGGTGTGATACAAGTGATGCATGGCCTAGATCTCTAGTAGGGAAAAACGTTTGTAGGCCTATGACTTGGTTTGTTAGGACCACGATGTGTTCTTGAGAAGGTGGAACTTGCTGCAAAGCCTTGTCCTACGGTTCTTCATAAAATTGAGTCCTTTGTAGTAGCTCTTGTGCATGGCTTGACTTTGGTTTGGAGAGTCACCAAAACTTTTTCTTTGGTTCCTACAATGGCAGTAATAATGTAAGTGTTTACTCGTCACTTTAACTAATAGTTGGCAAACTTAGACTGAAATTGGTAGGTCTTAAAATATACTAAACTTGAAAGATAAAAAGACTGGAAAAGAGAATGAAAGAGTTACCTATTACAATTGCCTTCTAATGCTTAAGAGATGGTGAATCAAGTTAAAGAAATCGCAATCTCTCATTCTATCAAATGCATAGTGTTTGGTTTGACTTCTAAATTAGAAAATTAAGTAAATAATAGTCTTGAGGCAGTTTTGTTAACCCAGTTGGCAATATTGACCACTACAACTTCTGACAATGTTCATCAACTTTTCATATGTTATGTATGTAGGTATACATATTTTTCAAATATCACTTGAAATCTAGTTCACGTTTTGGTACTGGGCAACCAAACTCATTGTTTGATGAACTTTATTTATTTATTTTTTCCGCTCATTTGTTGTAGATAATTTAATATATAGTTTATCTGCGTAAGTTAGAGACAATATGACGGTAAAGTACATCGATTTTGAGAATGCAAATTAAATATATAGCACAAAATAATTAAGCAAATTAAACAAGATATTTTTTTTCTTTTTTAATTTCCTGTTTTAGTTTTAGGTTGAGAAAAAAAAAAAAGGTGGGTTGATAGGGATGTAGCTGATGGAGTGAAAGTGGTCCTGTGGTCCATGTATAGGTGCTATTGAGTGCCAGTGTGGAGATTAAGTGTAGGTGGTCCATAAAAGAGGCTCTCTTTTAAGTACTGCACATATATGTGGTCCATGAAAACCCTAGCTTGGAGGGCAAAGCGACGTGGAAGTGGGTTAAGGGGTGCCCCCCCACCCCCCCACCACAAAAGTTAACATACAGATCAACTCGCCCAGAGCTTCTGCTTCCGCGCAACCCCCCTTGAACTCCCATTACAAAAGAAACCAAAGACAAAACATGAACAAAATCAGATGACATGACGCCATCCCTATCATGTCTCTGTTTTTTTTCACTTTGTTTTACATGGTAATCTGTCATCTGTAGTTCTATACATCGATTTGTTGGAGCCACTAACCAGTCGCAGGAGCAATATTCATTCCATTATGCCATTTTTCTAATTTCGTAACACCATTTGCCTTTAAATGGTACAATAATTTAAGGGACAAGTGCCCTTTGAAAAGGGTGAAAATACCAGCACAAATGGCCATAATCATTCGTCATTAGAAATATTTAGGGTTTGATGTGTGCTTTGGATAAGGTGATGGGCAGCTGAGAGTGCCTTTGTCACGCGTACTAACGGATTGACAGTTCAAGCCCAAGGCATGCAGATGATCGAATAATAAAAGTCTGTGATGGATACTGCTTGTCCATTCTCTCCACTATTTGTGCAGTGACATAGCAAGGTTTGGTCAAATCCAATTCATTAAAAGTTGCTATTTCACTGATGAGCTACAATTGCAGTCTATTTCATCTGCAGGGCTTTCCAATACTAAATTTCTGCCGATTTAATTGGAGGTGGGGCTTTGTTTTTGTACCTTTAAATTCAATGCTCAGGAAAATAGAAAAAAGTAGTAGTGCCATTTGTGTGAAGGCATTTTAGATAAATCAAGAAAAAAGCTAGCTAGGGAGATGAGGTGGAGCTCACATGATATGACTTCCATATCTTCACAGATGATTTTTCTTTTATTTTTATTTTTTCCCTTTTTTGGATTTGATGGTTGATGCATGATGCGGGATTCATATATCAAATATTAATATTCTTTTAATTTAAATTAGCGTTCGAGATCTAGAAAGTGTATGAGTACTATGAGCATAGGTCTAGAAAAATAGGTTAAAATGTATGTCCAATGGATGATTCGTGGCCTGTGCGTTTAAATTAGAATTGAATTTAGGTAGTATAACATCTTGTAAAATCAGGTGAGAGCAAATTGAACTTGATCAATATGATAACAGGCTAATGGAGAAATGTCTCTTGAATTTTTTGACGAGTCCATGCATATGAGTTAAAGCAGGTTAATCATTTCATCCACTCCACAACCATATGCTATCACCCAACTCAAATTAAGGCAGACCAAAGACATAAAAAGCCAAAAAAAAAAAAAAACACTTATATCTTTATTCTATCAGTTACAGAATATTGTAGATAAGCGAGATATTTTAAGATAATCATCATAGTCAATCAATTGTAGTATCATTGAATCAAATCCAATGCGACTCTCCAAAATTTTAGACTATAAAACTAGCATGTCCTATAAAAATATAATTTGATTTATTATCTGTCCTTTAAACTATCATTTAAATTGTGAAAAGAATCTTCAGAAATGAACACAAATAGCTTAAAATATATATCTTTTCCAATTTAGGTGTGCATCCTCATTTTATTTACAATTTTTTTTGGCAGGCCCAATGTAGCATTAGTTAATAGTACTATTCTCTTTTAAAACTTTATCCAAGAAGGAGATTCTTAAATTGTTTAGGCACTAGGGCTTCACAACTTATAATATAGAGTTATATATCTTATGCATTAAGACACATTAATCAAGTTAATCTTTGTTAAAGGTTAACTGAAAAATAAGGTATAAATGTCATTTCTATTTAAATGTATGTGAACTTTTCTCATTTTTTAAACATTAAGGACGGTCCATGTCTTTTTAAAAAACTTTTCATTTATTTTGTCCTACAAAATTCTTTCGTTTTATGTTGTATTAACTTTATATATGTAACCTCCATGAAGAATGAGTAGTTTTGATTTGCCATGTGCCTTCTTTTTGCTATTTTTTCCTTTTCTCTAATGTTGGTGTAATATATTGTAAGTTTCTCTATCAAATGAGACCTCCACTCCCCAAAATAGTTATCTCTCTCTCTCTCTCTCTCTCTCTCTCCCTCTCCTATAGGGATGGCAAGATAGGTCAATGGATGAAATAGCTAATAAGTGTTGGCATGAGTTGCCATTAGAATCAATTAGAGACATTATAGGGATAATAAGCCTTGCATGTAAATCCCCTATTTCAAGGTCATCCCTTATTCTAGCCATAATATTTGTATATCCAAATATAGGTTTCAATTATCTTCTATATGTGTGTATTTCCATCTCTGTAAGCATAATGAAGTAATATACAATTTTTTTTTCAAAGTTTAACATGGTATCAGAGCCAATAGATCAGTGGCTCTCAGTTATCTCTGACGTTTGATCGACTCCTCAGCGGAGGACATTGGTGACCTTGACAACTCTTATGAACCCCGAATTAATCAACACCATTCTCACATAACTAAGCACCCAAATGATAGAATATTTTACCAAAGCTCAGGCCTCGACCCAAACCATCGAGAATTTCACTGCACTAATTGACATCAAGTTGGTCAACACCAACTATGCTTTTTGGTCCCAAGTTGTCAAGATGTACATCTCTGGTGAAGACAAGTTGGGACATAGCAACGGAGACTTTCTGAACCTCAACGACTGAGGTTGTGTGCAAATTACAACAATTACTATATGGACTGAAACAATCACCTCAAGCATGGTTTGGGCGATTTAGCTTGGCAATGACAAAATATGGACAAAGCAATTCAGATCATACACTCTTCCTAATGCATCAACTGGGCAAGGTAATAGATCTGATAATCTGTGTAGATGATATGATTATTACAGGAAATTATTTAGAAGAAACTTTTAGACTTTAAAAGTAGTTGGCTACTGAATTTGAGATGAAGAATTTGAGAGGACTTAAATATTTTTTGGGAATTGAAGTTGCTAGATCTAAGTAAGGTATATTTCTCTCCCAATGAAAATATATATTTGATCTACTATCTGAGGTAGGATTACTGGAGTGTAAGCCTGCAGACACACTAATAGTTTAGAACCACATACTTGGAGAAAATCTAGACCAAGTGTCGACAGACAAAGAAAGGTACTAGAGGTTAGTTGGGAAACTTATTTATCTCTCACATACTCGCCCAGATATTGCTTATGTTGTAAGTATAGTAAGTCAAATCATGCATTGTCCTAGTGAGGATAACATGGATGCAAAAATTAGGATTATTTGATACTTAAAGTCATCTCCTAGAAAAGAACTTATATTTTCAAAGAATAATCATCTCAGGGAAGAAAGGATATATTGATGCAGATTGGACAAGAAATATCTTGGACAGAAAGTCCACTTTAGGTTACTTCACATTTTTTGGAGGGAATTTGGTTACATGGATAAGTAAGAAACAAAAGCTAAGTAGTGGCATTATCAAGTGCAGAAGCCGAATTCTGTGGAATGACTAAGGGTCTTTGTGAGCTCCTCTGGCTAAGGAGACTATTAACGGATTTTGACTTTGCTCTTATTTTCGAGATGGATCTGTTTTGTGACAATAAGGTGGCTATTAACATTTCTCACAACCTTGTCTAGCATGATTGCACAAAACATATGGAGGTAGATCGACATTTCATCAAACAAAACCTTGAAGCCAAGATAATTCTTTTTCCTTTCGTGAAGTCTGAAAACCAGTTAGCAGACATACTTACAAAGGCAATATGCAAAAAAAACTTCTACAACTCACTTGACAAGTTGGGCATAAGAGATCTGTATGCACACCAACTTAAGGGGGAGTATTGGCGTAAGCTATCATAAGAAACAATTAGAGAGATTATAGGGACGAGCCTTGAATGTAAATCTCCTGTTTCAAGGGTCACCCCTTATTCTAGTAATCATCTTTGTATATCCAAATATAGGTTTCAATTATTTGCTATATATGTGTATTTCCATCTCTGTAAACAGAATGAAGCAAAATACAATTTTTTTTTCTTCAGAATTTAACAATATGTAATTACTGAGTATTGATTTAAATGAACTCATTTATAGTCTATTAATAGGTGATAGTTGATAATTATTAACAAATTATAATAAATTTTGGGATTAAATTACAAATGATACTAGATTTTCTTTAGTAACAAGTTACTCCACTAACTCTGACTCAATATAAAAAGATCCATTTTTTTTTTTTTTTCATAGTGTGACTATATGTTGTCTAACTTTTACTTGATATAAGAAATCTACTAAATAAGGAAAGCTAATACATGTAGATTGAGTTCGGAAAAAAGATCTTCTAATGGATTGTAAATACATAATATATGTATATAAATTAAAGGTTTCTTATCCTTTTAAGGTGGATTTTTGCACGTAATGATAAGTTTTAAAAACTAAGCTAATATATTTTATTAAGATTTACATTAACTACTATTAAAGTAAGTTTGGAAATATTGATTAATAGCAAATAATTAAAATGAGAGTTTTAAAATATAAAAAATATTCTTCTAAATTTAAAAATAATATTAACTCACTTATTGCAAGAATTTTTCTTAAAAAATAATATATCACAAAAATAAATTAGTGTATTAATTTTTATTTTCTTAAATTTATTTTTTCAATTGGTGAATGTAGTTTTATAAATGTATTAAATAATAGGTTCATTTCTATTGACATTCTTAAATTTAAAAGATATTTTCTTGAATGTTATGCATGTTATATGTACATATGAATGATATATATATGTATATATATGAACTATCAAACCTAAGAATTTAGATAATTTTATCGTTGAAAAAATAGAAAACTTAATTAGAAGACTTCCATAATTTTATTTTTTAAAAATATTTTTATTAACGTTTCAAAAAAAATCAAGATCAATCCACAAAATGATATTGCACTCGTGTTATATTTTAGTCTTTACTAAATGAGTTTTTCCTAAAAAAATTTCGGTGAGTGTGTGAGTGGCAAAACAAGTCAAGAGATCAAGTAATTACTGAAAGAGGGTTAAGAACGATCAAATTTAAGTTAAATATGACATTGATTAATTACTGGATATATATTCATAAATTATAAGAAATTCACATTGTATAGTTTCTTTAATATTTCAATATATTTAATTAGGTAGAACAAAATAATTTTAGTAGACCATCTGTTGTGTACTTAAATAACTATACTTTATGGTCGTTAATAAATTGTCTACTAGACAACATCTCATTATTTAAAATTTGAGATTTCTATGTTGAAAATATTGAGTTTGAATCCTAAAAATAAGTATGGGAATGAGATGGGAAATAATTATCTCTCACTGTATAGTCTAAACTGAGTGTGAACCCATAATAATCAATCAAAAAAATAATTACTAACAAATCTTGTCTTATCATTACATTTCCTTATAAAATTATTAATCTATTGGCTGTGCTTTCATAAGGTTGAACCCATTATGAGAGTTACAATTAATATAATTAATTAAGTTTTGGAAATTAGAAAAAAATAATTAATTAAAAGATAATAATAATGTTTTTACATTTTTTTTTTTAGTTATAATTACTCAATATTAGCGAACTTCATGTTAATTATCTACATATTTTTATTTTTAAATCATTATCAGGTCATATTTCATAAATTTATTGATATAATCTAATTTTCATTCATTATGTTGCAAAGAATAGTGAAAAAGTCTTGACTTAACTCTAATACCCAATGAGGTATTATTTTGTTTGGCCTTCGACTCTCACGTCCTTGTTCAATAAAAGGTGTCATAAGGTTGAAGCCTAAACTATTATTATATGACTAATATATCCCTAGTTAGTATATACATATCTATTGCAAAACCATGTCAACTAGCACTTCTGCCTAATCTTTGACGCTTTCATTTTGTCAACCAACACCTCTCTGTGTCACTAACACCTTTATACGCGTGGGATCTATATGCATGATGGCATACTTAGGGTAACTATGCTACCATATATAATGGTAATCTAAGACTCTCAACTCAACTAATAAGGTATTATCTAATTCCCTTTAACTCATTATTAGGTTTCATGACTTTGTCCCATAAAAAACTTCAATTATTGCAGAGCGTGCCAACACCTCTGTTTGTCACTAACACCTTTGTACACGTGGGATCTATCTGCATGACAACACGCTTAAGGTAGCTCTGCTACCAAATTTAATGGTAATCTAAGGCTCTCAACTCAACTAATAAGGTATTATCCAATCCCCTTTAACTCATTATTAGGTTTCATGACTTTGTCCCATAAAAAACTTTAATTATTGTAGAGCCGACCAGCACCTCTGTGTGTCACTAACACCTTCGTACGCGTGAGATCTATTCGCATGACAACACGCTTAGGGTAGCTCTGCTACCAAATTTAATGGTAATCTAAAGCTCTCAACTCAACTAATAAGGTATTATCCAATTCCCTTTAACTCATTATTAGGTTTCATGATTTTGTCCCATAAAAAACTTTAATTATTGTAGAGCCAACCAACACCTCTGTGTGTCACTAACACCTTCGTACGCGTGGGATCTATTCGCATGACAGCACGCTTAGGGTAGCTCTGCTACCAAATTTAATGGTAATCTATGGCTCTCAACTCAACTAATAAGGTATTATCCAATTCCCTTTGACTCATTATTAGGTTTCATGACTTTGTGCCATAAAAAACTTCAATTATTGCAGAGTCAGCTAACATCTTAGTGTGTCACTAACACCTTTGTACACGTGGGATCTATTCGCATGACAGCACGCTTAGGTTAACTCTGCTATCAAATTTAATGGTAATCTAAGGCTCTCAACCCAACTAATAAGGTATTATCCAATTTTCTTTAACTCATTATTAGGTTTTATGACTTTGTCTCATAAAAAACGTCTTATTGAGACCTAAAATATTCGCATGTAGTTAAAAATTCTTCGTAATGCACATATGATGTGACATCTATCAAACAACCTTATCACTAAAGCATGTGCATTGAAAATTTTTAAAACTTAAGCAAGTGCACCAACCATTTTCACTTGTGATGCAGCTGGGGTCTGTGGTGTATAGTGACCACATGATTGTATGAAATGTGAATGAACTAATTAAAGTGCTAAAATTATTGGCTACATATCACTTCTTCATTATTACTCAAAAACCATCATAGGGTAGATCACAGTGTGTTCCTAATTAATTAATACCCAAAGGCCTTTCATTGGATGAGGGTTTGACAAGGCACGTCCATTATTTGGTGATTTATATGCTTCCAAAATGACCGGTGAACTAACTGCTGACTTTATTCCTTACATTTCCATAGTTCAACACTCCCCAATTAAATGGACTTCAAAATCTTCATACTTTTCTCCTCACAAATGACATAAGAGTCATTTGTGCTTAGAAGATTGGGATTTGAATATTAAATTTAAATTTTATGTGTTTTGTATAAAATATAATAAAAATATATATTTTATTTGTGTTTAGAAGATTGGGATTTGAATATTAAATTTAAATTTTATGTGTTTTGTATAAAATATAACAAAAAATTATATTTTATTTTATTTAAATTACATAAATTCAAATTCCAATCACGATCTAAAATTTTAATGTAAATAACGTACTAAATTTTTGAACTTTCAATTTGAATTGCATAGATTTAAATAAATGTATTATAAAAATATATCATTTTTTCCTAAATTTGCACAAATTTAAATACAAAATTCAAAATATATATTTTCAGATACTACCTTAAAGTTGTTAAAATTTACATGCCTTTGATTAGTTTTTGTGTCATTTATTTATTTTTAACAATTTAATTGTGAAACAATTAAATTATTATACCTCTAGACTCATTCCTCCACCATGTCACAATTTGTCGACATCAACATTTGTTTAACATTCCAAAAGATTAGAAAAATATTTATTTTATGCTCTTACACTAGAATTATATCCAACCTGTAGATTTGAAAGTGTTCAGCCAAACTTAGTTTTGAAAACTTATATCTAGCATATCAAAGTTTACTTTAGACCTTTTTCTTTTAATAACTTCTTCATGTATAAAGATATTATTTAGCTGCTATCCTTTTATTCGACACAATCAAGTGATTTGGGTGGACAATCCTCTCTCTCCTTTTGAAATTAATGGGCCATAAAAATTTCATCTAAAACTCAAGATCAATATATCTAGATTTTACAATAAACAACGAGAAATTAAGATCATCAAATACCCACAATTTATTAGAATAACATCAAAAACTTACTTTTGGCACCAATATTTATTTATTAAAACTATATATTAATTAGGGACCCTCTAAAACTACATTAAGCCAATTCATGTATGAATGATATTGCAATATTTGCAATTCGGGTTCTAAGACAATTTTTTTTAGCATATAAGAATGAGAATTTCACTTTGGAATAATGATCACCGATCTTAAATTTGCTCCTTTTTTAATCAAAGCTCCGAGCTTCAATATAAAAAAAAAAAAAGGATGTGAATTCATAACTATTGCTATCCTATGCCCTTACATGTAAAGTGTTATGCTAGCTCTCTCTCTCTCTCTCTCTCTCTCTCTCTCTCTCTCTCTCTCTCTCTCTCTCTCTCTCTCTCTCTCTCCATTTTTTTTTTTTTTTTGGTTCAGTTTTGTTGTCATGAGTTGCAAATAGTTTATTAGTGTTTAAAGGACGCGTTTATGGGTATTTCTTTGGCATTTGCAATATTTGAATCAATTAAGGTTGAGTATTGTGTGTGTTTTTAATTGATATGGGACATAAGGATAGTGTTTAAGATATTAATGTTTGAGCAATTAATCTTATCCTAAATCAATTTTAGGGTTTTTTTTATGAGAAAGGATGAAAGGAAGCATTGAATTTCTTTAATTTAAGTGGTGTACATAATCAATAGTGTTACAGATAACCTATAAAATTCTAAAATAAAGTCAACATCCCTCTAGATAGTCCTAACAAAAATCTTTCTAAAACATGACTAACTATAATACAGCAACTTACAAGGACTTATAAGTTTGCTGTTAAAACCCCTAAAAATATTCAAAATTAAATAAATAAAATCCACATAAATAATGGTTATGAAGAAATAATATTAAAGGCAATGAGAATCAAAATATGATGTGATTTCCCCGTATTTTGTCCCAACATAAGCAACTATGTGAATTTGATCTTTCTCTCCCTCCCACACACACACACACACACACACAAAAGAAGTTGTTGACACCATGAAGCATAATTATGTTGTGAAATTACACTCTTAGATTATGCGCGCACGACACAGAAAGTATGAAAATTAGAGAAAATCAAAGTGAAGAAGAATACAAATTTATGTAGTTCGTTAATATACTGAAGTCCATGGAATCCCTGGGCAATTTACACTATCAATGAAAATTTCCTTAGGGTTTCAATTCTTGGCTACAATGTGTATATATAGTCCCATATGAAAATCCTAAAATACCCTTATATGATATATAGTTACATTGCACCCTAACTAAAACATATTGTACTATACTACGTATTGTTTATGGTATGACTCTTATAGTTCATGGGGGCTTATAAACAAAGGGAGAAAAAAATATGTTCATGTAGAGCAGCAAAGACTCGTCAACGAGTGCCCTGTGCTCGTCGACGAGTAGATACCAAAAGTTTAAAAATCTTAAAGCAGAAGACTCGTTGACGAGAGGATAGACTAGTCGACGAGTGGGCTTTTTTGACTCATCGACGAATCTTATGTTCTCGTCAACGAGTGCGCCTGGGTTGCGAGAAAAAATTCAAATTTTAAATTTAAAAATTGGGGCGGTTAGGTTATTAGAGGAAAACCTTAGAGGGCTTGTTATATATGCTCTTCTAGGCATATTTTGACAAATAAGATAATAAGAGAGGGGTGAGAGAAGGAGAGAAGATCATTGAGTGTGTATCTTTGATTTTCATAGTGAAATCTCTTGCCGATTGCTCCCGTGGATGTAGGTTTTTCCTTTCACGTAATTCCTAGTGTCAATGCTCTTATCTTACTTTCTTTATATTGCTATGGTTGTGGAATAATTTTGTATTTCACCATTGAGATTGTTGCATATGGTATTGTTTGATCCTTTACAATGTTTATTCCGCTATGTATTGTTGGAAGAGGCATTATTTTCACAACACTATGGGAGGCAAATCCCAACGCACCTCCACTTAACTAGTTTAACCCGATAGGTAGGTCTCGTGCATAGGGGAATTTGTAACAATTTGCAATTGTATACCCTTTGAATATGAGCCACAACTCAATAATTTATAATCGCACAATGGTAAACTTTATGGTGGGAATGTATGGCTTATGTAGGGAATGGAGGACATCAAATTCAAATTCAAATTCATGTCCTCCTTTAATCCTAATTAGCCTAGAAAGTACGAATTTTATAAAAACCTTTAAAGTGTTAGTATCAAAAGCCTTTTTTTTTTTTAAAGGAGGGCAACACCTCTATTTATTTATTGATACATCCTCACTTTTGGCGGAGGAATGTCATGGTTACAAGACAAGCATTGGGAGATTACAAATAAAAAATTTAAAGGCCTCCCAAAAAATCCACCAACAACCAACCAAAATAGGACTACAAATCCAATCAAAGCTAAATAAGAAATAAATCTAAACAGACCTATCAAAAATAAAAATAATAATATAAACTAAACTCACAAAATCTAAACCAACCAAACAAAAATCGAGAGGTTGAACTAATGATGAAAGGAAGTGAAACCTAACCTATCCATCCAAAGGATACCTTTTAGAGAATGTGGTAAAAGATATTGTTCTTCGTAGATAACATTGTTTCCCATTTCTCCTTCTCTGGCGAGAAAATCAGCCGCACAATTGCCTTCCCAATGTTGATGGATCACCATGAAGTTCACTCCTTCTAGTTCCATCACAAGGTCCTCTCAAAAATCTCAAAGACACCACAAGGTGCATCAATCCTTTCGAAGCCAATCAACAACAATTTACGAGTCACTTTCAATAATCACATTAAAATAATGAAGTCATTTGCATAAACTAATTTCTTCCAGAATTGCTTTTAATTTCGCACTGTTGTTCGTACCATTGCCAAAATATATTAAAAAATTTGCTTTCACCATGTCATGGCAGTCCTGAATAATTTCTCCACCTCCTGAAGTACCCAGATTACCCCTACAGCTCCCATCACAATTAAGTTTTATCCATCCTGTTGGGGTTTTAGCCCACGAAATAATTTTTCTAGGCCTAGCGCAAACTCCCTGATGCTAAATTTGAAACTCTTTCAAAATCGTAATGTCTGATATCTTCAATTTTTGAAAAGAATTAGAGCTCTCAGCTAGAGACCTAACCCAATATGGAACACTTCTCCACGTCCGATCCACACTTTGATAAACTCCTTCCATTTTCGCTTTGCATCTTTAATTCCAGAGGCACCACATAATCAAACACGAAATTAGACCGATTAAAATACCTTTAATAGATGATTTTTGAGCATAGTAGAACTAGTTTGCAATTTTGTTTTTCTAGGGAATGAACCATTGGAAAGGAATCCCCAACACCACACTAGCCCGACGCCAAACCTCTAAACCCACCTTGCCTAAAGAAAGAATGTGATCTGTAACGCTCCGAACCTATAAACCCAGGTCCCGTGCATTAAACCATATAAAATCTTGATAATCCATAATTCCATACATACGTAGCGGAAAACATAAACACAATCTCCATAATCCATAATACAGTAATGTCACAATACCGTAATACCAGAGTTTACTATTCCTATCTATATTCCATAATATTCATCCATCACCTGCATTTCCAAAAATACATAATGCCACAACATTCCAGTATTTTCATAATCATTCATCCCTCAACATCCTTAAAACATAACGACATAAAACATAAAACATAAATATTTACATCCAAAATGTCATCAACATATCTTGTTTCTTTATATTCCTTAAAAAGACTAAATACCCTCGAGATCCCTAAACTCGACCTTGAGGATGTCCTGAAAAAGAAATAATCATATTCAGGTGAGACACATCTCAGTAAGGGAAGAAACATACATATTAAAACAGTGTGTGGCCAACATAAGGTAAATAGATATCATTTTAATTACATTTGCAAATCATTATCATAACATTGGAATCGTTTTCTAAACCAAAACAATCACATGCAAATATTTAACCCATGAGATTACCCAAGGATAGGGGTGATTGCCCGCCTATACAAGTAGCACCCCTCTGCTCTGATACTTAGGCAACTAGAAGGTCAATACTGAAGCATACCAGGGCATTCACCTTACTCAACAAGCCTTCAAGTATTAGATTGATCTTTTACTCACATCGTTCAACAATAGTTTACTAGCAGAGACCCTAAGGATAGAGAAATCTACCTGCCCATACAAGTAGGTTCCCTCTGCCCTAATACATTATGCAACTACTATCACATCTGAAGCTACTAGTGCACTCGCCTTTCTCAACAAGCCCTCTAGCAAAGAGTACGCGCCGCCCAAATCATAGCATATTCTACATACATAAATACTTCTAATATCATAATACATCATTATTTCTGTCTTTCTTTAATCAATACACATCCATTCATGTTCATAGCTTAACATTGCATTGCATTTCACTTTAAGTGACTCTTTCCCATTTGTATCGTTCACATTTCACATTTCATTTCATGGCATTGTCATTCTATTGTCATTTCATTACATAATGTTTTCATTTCATTCCTTCGTACTACAGCTGGTCTTTAGCCATCATCAGTTAGTTCACATAGAAATGCGCTAGAATCTGCTAATATATAGTTCACATAGAAATACGCTAGAATCTGCTAACATGGTTGTCCTTCAGCTGTCTTACATTTACATGGTTGAATTTAACATACACAGGAAACATTGTCCATATCATATTTTATTCTCAATACTTTACTTGCTTAGCCTGCATCTCATACATTTAACATATATTTGCACATAATCTCATGCCACACAATTTAACTGTAATTTCATGCATATTCCTATAAAAAAAAGTCAACCTACATTTAACATTTATATGCTGAAAATACATTTCATTTCTTACATAAATTCCTCGAAAAATTACTTTTCACTTTAATCCGTTTACTTTCACATATACATAGCTATATAAACATTCCTAGGCTCAGAAAACATGGATTTACATGGCTGGCATTTTAAATCTAGATAAAAACATATATATATATAACGCATAATCCATTTTAATTCATGAAAAACCTGATTTAATACATAAATTTCCCCCTTACCTGACTTTCGAGCTACGCTAATAGGATCCTCGAATAGATACCCATAACCTTCACTTTGACCCTGAATCCAAAAATCCTATTTAATTAAAATAAATTCCAACTAACTCATATCTTAGGAAAAACACCTATTTACTACTTTCTAGGCTCCAAATAACATTATTCATTAAGGAAATCCCAAAATAACTCCCTTACGCTGATTTTGGGATGTTTTCCAAACCCCTCAATCCAACAATCATCTCTTACAGCCTTGCAGAGAATGATCCTACGAACCTCATGGTAGTTCTGGATCATCAAACTAGGTCAAATCCGATCTAAAATCGAAGAGAGAAGGCTGGGAGACAGTTTCTTAGAGAGAGAAGAAAAGAATTCCCAAGTTTTACACTGAAAATGAAGAAAAAGTCTATTTATAGGCAGGGCTTCGTCGACGAGAAACATGGATTCGTTGAACAGGCATTGTAGATACTTCGTTGACGAGAAGATACCTTTGTCACCGAAATTCAGAGTTTCAAATTACTCTCTTTGGATTCCTTCGTCGACAAGGAACTGGTGTTCATCGATGATCTTAGAAGGGCACTCGTCGACGAAGACAGGACATTCGTCGACGAGGCCTGCTTTTCTTTTAAAAATCCCTTCCTTTTTCCCTTATTATCCATTGATACATTTAATTTATTATATCTCCTAATTATTTTAATCTCCGAGTCATTACATTCTCCTCTCCTTAAGAAATTTCGTCCTCGAAATTTTACTAACTAATCCTTTTACATGACTTAATTCATTTACTAACTACCATCATAAGAACTTAACATGCATATCTTCATATAAGGACCAATCTCACAATTCAGAAACAAAAACATCTAAGGTTTACTGTGGCTTTTCTGAGGCCGTCGAATGCTTCAGAAAATTCACAGGAAATCGCCGACGTATTTTCGCCTCTAAATCACAAAACACAATCCTATACTTTCCTATATCAAACCTATTTCTCAATACCTAACCTATTCATCTCCTATTTTCATCCTAACTTATTCCTATACTCTGGTATATATCATTTCTTAAATCCTAAAAATCCCCAAAATCATTGCTCTGATACCATAATGTAATGCCCCAAACCCATAAACCCGGGTCTTGTGCATTAAACCTAATAAAATCTCGATAATTCATAATTCCATACATACGCAGCGAAAAACATAAATATAATCTCCATAATCCATAATCCATAATACAGTAATACCACAATACCGTAATACCATAGTTTACTATTCCTATCTATATTCCATAATATTCATCCATCACCTGCATTTCCATAAATACATAATTCCAAAACATTCCAGTATTTTCATAATCATTCATCCCTCAACATCCTTAAAACATAACAACATAAAACACAAAACATAAATGTTTACATCCAAAATGTCATCAATATATACCCTATTTCTTTATATTCCTTAAAAATATTAAATACCCTCAAGCTCCCTAAACTCAACCTCAAGGATGTCTTGAAAAAGAAATAATCATATTCAGGTGAGACACATCTCAGTAAGGGAAGAAACATACATATTAAAATAGCGTGTGGCCAACATGAGGTAAATAGATATCATTTTAATTACATTTGCAAATCATTATGATAACATTGAAATCGTTTTCTAAACCTAAACAATCACATGCAAATATTTAACTCATGAGATTACCCAAGGATAGGGGTGATTACCCGCCCATACAAGTAGCACCCCTCTACTCTGATACTTAGGCAACCCGAAGGTCACTACTGAAGCATACCAGGGCACTCACCTTACTTAGTAAGCCCTCAAGTGTTAGATTGATCTCGTACTCACATCGTTCAACAATAGTTTACTAGCAGAGGCCATAAGGATAAAGAAATCTACCTACCCATACAAGTAGGTTCCCTCTGCCCTAGTACGTTATGCAGCTACTGCCACATCTGAAACTACTAGTGCACTTGCCATTCTCAGCAAGCCCTCAGGTGAAGAGTACGCCCTGCCCAAATCATAGCATATTCTACATACATAAATACTTCTAATATCATAATACATCATTCTTTCTGTCTTTATTTAATCATACACATCCATTCATATTCATAGCTTAACATTGCATTGCATTTCACTTCACTTTAAGTGACTTTTTTCCATTTGTATCGTTCACATTTCACATTTCATTTCATGGCATTGTCATTCCATTGTCATTTCATTGCATAACGTTTTCATTTCATTCCTTCGTACTACAGCTGGTCTTTAGCCATCATCAATTAGTCCACATAGAAATGCGCTAGAATCTACTAATGGTTAGTCCACATAAAAATGCGCTAGAATCTACTAACATGGCTATCTTTCAGCTGTCTTATAATTATATGGTTGCATTTAACATACACAGGCAATATTGTCCATATCATATTTTATTCTCAATACTTTACTTGCTTGGCCTACATCTCATACATTTAACATATATTTGTACATAATCTCATGCCACACAATTTAACAATAATTTCATGCATATTCCTGTAAAATAGGCCAACCCACATTTAACATTTATATGCTGAAAATACATTTCATTTCTTACATAAATTCCTTAAAAAATTACTTTTCACTTTCATCCATTTACTTTCACATATACATAGCTATATAAACATTCCTAAGCTCAGAAAACATGGTTGGCATTTTAAATCCACATAAAAACATATATCTATATATATATATATATATATATAATGCATAATCCATTTTAATTCATAAAAAACCTGATTTAGTACATAAATTTCCCCCTTACTTGACTTTCGAGCTACGCTAATAGGATCCCTGAACAGATACCCACAGCGTTCACTCGAACCCTGAATCCAAAAATCCTATTTAATTAAAATAAATTCCAACTAACTCATATCTTAGGAAAGGCACCTATTTACTACTTTCTAGGCTCCAAATAATATTATTCATTAAGGAAATCCCAAAATAACTCACTTACCCTGATTTTGGGATGTTTTCCAAACCCCTTAATCCAACGATCGGCTCCTATAGCCTTGTAAAGAATGATCCTACAAACCCCGTGGTGGTTCCGGATAGTCAAATCAGGTCAAATCCGGCCCAAAATCGAAGAGAGAAGGCTGGGAGACCATTTCTTAGAGTGATAAGAAGAGAATTCCCGAGTTTTACGCTAAAAATGAAGAAAAAGTCTATTGATAGGCAGGGCTTCGTCGATGAAGCACTGTATAGACTTCATCGACAAGAAGATACCTTCATCGCCAAACTTTAGAGTTTCAAATTACTCTCTAGAGATTCCTTCGTCAATGAGGAACTGGTGTTCATTGACGATCTTAGAAGGCACTCGTCGACGAAGACAGGACATTCGTCGGCGAGGCATGCTTTTCTTTTAAAAATCCCTTCCCTTTTCCCTTGTTATCCATTGTTCCATTTCATTTATTATATTTCCTAATTGTTTTATTCTCCGAGTCATTACATGATCAGTGTTTGCCTAGCTTCTCTGCATGCAACAATCACAAGTCGAAGCCATCGATATTCCTTTGGCTTGAGTTCTATCATCTACTGCCAAGCATCTAAACCAGGCTTTCCATAAACATATTGAGATTCTTCTAGGCAATAAAGAATGTCAAAACCAATCATTCCACTCAAAATTATCACTTCTGCTCCTTACTGCCTCCCATACCGTTTTTGTAGAGAAATTGTCGTCAGGGGCAGGCTTCCAGATGAATATATCCTGACCACTTTTACCAGCAGGCACATTATGCAAGTTTCCATTATTCTTTCGGCCCCAACCAATTCCATTAATAAATATGAGCTCCGGTTGTTATTCAGCTAGCAATCCTTAATACACAACTTCTTGTTCGAAATATCCTCAGTGCGCACAGCTAACGTGTAAGGACCCGACCCGAGAAATGTGAAATAAATAAATAAGAAAAAGGGAAGGAATTTAGAAAGGTGAAAACAGCAGGGTTCGTCTACGAGGTTCCTTCCCTCGTCTACGAAGTCTCTTTTGTGGCTCGTCAGCGAGGTTCAAAGGATCGTCGATGAGAGTATACCGAGAGATTTCGAGAATTTTGGAATCTTAGGCTCGTCGACGAGGCCAACTCTGTCATCGACGAGCGCTCCACTTCGTCAACGAGTCTGGACGGGTCAACTAAATTATAAATATCTATTTCATTACCTCATGGTTAAGAAACATAAAAGCTCTCTCTCTCTCTCTCTCTCTCTCTCTCTCTCTCTCTCTCCTCTCTCTCTCTCTCTCTCTCTCTCTCTCTCTCTATAGAACTGGAAAACTCTCTCCCTCTCTTTGATCCTTCGTTGTTTGTCACCTAAATCCATGATCCAACGTTACTACGTTGATCAGGGGAAATAAATCTACGGTTAAAGTGGACTTGATCTTCATTTTGAGGATTTTTAGGTTTTATCTCGAAATCGAGGTAAAGGTCTAAGTTTGTTTTTGGTTCGGTAGATCTGTAGTAAATAGTATTGTGTTGAAGTACTATTTTGTGATTTATAGGTTCTAAGAACTCGGTTCGTTGTTTTGGAGCCATATAGTTTGCATTTCAGGTTCGAGGAAATAGGTAAGGGAATTTGTTTATATCAGTTATTTTAGAAAACTAAACCGCTAAAAAGTTAGCTTATGTTTATATGCACGTATTGACTGCTTATTTGTGAAGTTTCACTGAGTAAAAAATGTTGGTTTTACGATTTTACGATTTTGGTAAAAAAATGAGGGTTTTGGCATATGATCTCAAAACTTTTCAAAACTTCGTTATTTGCATTAAACTTAACGTAGGAGATGCTTGAACCCCTTGTTTTTTGTTTAAATGTTACTTTTCGAGTTATATACTATGTATAGCGTATTTTTTATTAAATGAGTGTGGCATATGAAATGAAATGGAATATAGTGAATCTATTTAAATATGTATATGAACAATGGGAACTGGAGTCCAATTTTGCTATCTAAAAATGTGAAAAATAGGTGCCGATTATATACCGAGTTTTGTATGTGAAAAGGGTTAAACCGAGAATGTGTGCGCTGGTTTATACCATAGTATGAATGAATGAATTTGTCAAAATACTAGAACTGTACAGGTGATTTATAAGTTGGAAACAAGTTAATTTGGTTTTAACGTAAATTGTATATATGATATTGGGACTGCAGCTTTTTACTATGAGAGCCTTAAAAAGTTCAACGTTATGTGAGAGCCTTAAAAAGTTCAATGTTTTATGAGAGCCTTAAAAAGCTCAACGTTATATGAGAGCCTTAAAAAGCTCAATATTATATGAGAGCCTTAAAAAGTTCAATGTTATATAAGAGCCTTAAAAAGCTCAATGTTATATGAGAGCCTTAAAAAACTCAATATTATATGAGAACCTTAAACAGTTCAATGTTATATGAAGCCTTAAAAAGCTTAAGCGCGGTTCCATTGCTATATTTTGGATACAGTGCAACCACACATCTGATTCTCAGTGTGGGTATCGAGATAGTTGGCTAGAAAGGAGTGTGCCACTAGTGGATTAATGGACCAGGTGGATTCAGTCAGACTATAGTAAATCGCACAACATGTGTCGCGGGGTAATGTTAGCATAGTTATTATTGTTTTAAAGATAGACGGTGTTTTATATATGCATATACATGATTTAAAAACTAAAATGGGCAAAGTTACAGGTTTGAGTACCAGGCGGAGGGATTGTACAGTGTATGGGTCTGTACCCTACCCTAACCTTGGGAACTCTCGCTTGCAACGATGTTGAATTATCTATTGCAGTAAAAATATAAATATCTCCTATATTACAGTATTGAGAATATGCTTTATATGTAACTGCTTTCAACTAAAATAAACACATGTTGTCACACACTGATGTAATATCTTCCACCTTATTGAGAAGTGTCTCACCCCAACATACAACCTTTGTTTCAGGTCCTTCAGGGCACAGGTCTTAGTTGCTAGAAGGATTTGGAGTGTAGACTTATGTGTGGATTACGTAAGTTTTTTGTATAAGTAATAGACCTAGTTAAGAATGTATTTTTGGGGATTGTAAGAGCAGGTTATGTTTTAAGTATGATCGTATGTACATAAGGATACAATTAGAAACTCTAGCTTGTCTATTAGATTCCATATTAATGTTTATGTTTTTCGCTGTGCATGAGATTTCAAATCAATATAAAACACCCGTATGTCCCTATTCAAGGAGGATAGTAAATGTATGTTTATCAGAGACAGGTGTATTATATAGGTGTAGTAGCACTCCTGGGCCGTATAAAAGGTCGAGGCATTACAATTTGTATAGGAGCCTTAGCCAGGCGGAAGTGTGATACGGTTCACACTGCCTGGTTATGGAAATGCTTGGAACTTAGGTTGTTAGGTTCTATAGACTAGAATTTACCAGATTTTATGATATGCATAATACATTTGAGTTTTTCTTACTAGACCTGGAGACAGAAATCCATTGACAGACTTCTATATTTTTTTGGATCAATCAAAAGGTTCAAAAAATCACGGCAATCCATCGACAATTTTTTTCTGAGTGGAGGGGCAAAACTTGATTTAGAATGAGAATGTTGAGTTATCTGAGTACGTCAATAGTAGGAACGTGGATTAGGGAATTGAGTATATAATATTGTAGTAGTAGCTGATACTTAGGTTATTAAGTTTCTAATCAATCTTTTTAATTGCTTCTTCAGGATGGAGTCCAGGGATAATACTGCCAACGTTGGAGGCAGTAGTAATGAGGGAGCCATCCATGAGGCTGGCAAAGACTCCAAAAGTGTACTATGGGATTTCACACAGCAGCTTATGGCTGAGCTGGTGTGAACAAATAGGGGGCAGGTGCATCCCACAACTGAGATGGGCTGTTCTATCGACTAGTTCACCAAATTGAAGCCTTCTGTTTTCATAGGAAGTGCATATCTAATTTGATTTGAGAATTGGAGCCAAGAGATAGAGAATATCCTGGATGTTCTGAACTACACAGAGAAGCAGAAAGTAACCTTTGCAACGTTCAAGTTGTCAGGGGAGGCAGAGAGATGGTGGGTGTCAGTAAAGAAAATGGAGGAGCATAGACTGATACCAGTAGTGATGATGTGGGCCTATTTTAGAGAGTTATTCTTTGAATGGTACTTTCTGGCCACGGTCAAAAACACGAAGATGGAGGAATTCATGAGCCTGACACAGGAGTCGCTGACAGTTCAACAATATGCTGCCAGATTCCAGGAGCTATCCCGATTGATACTAGATGAGGCAATGAAGGCCTATAAGTTTTAGAAAGCTTTGAAGAAGGAGATCTAGAGGTAGACAGCGATCTTGTAGTTCTAGGACTTTACTACTCTGGTAGACAAAGCCACTATAGCAGAGGAGAGCCTATAGGAGGACGCCGAGGTCCAGGTTCCGAAGAAGAGGCCAACGCCTCCTAGCTCTTCTTCTGGTGCAAGGCAAGGCAACTGGAAGAAGAATAGTAGTGGTACATCTCAAAGTACCTCATCCACTCATGTTTTTCCTACATGTGGTATTAGGCACTCCGGAGAGTGTCGGCGGGGTACAGGGGCTAGCTTTCGGTGTGGTAATATGGGACATCAAAAAAGAGATTGTCCTATGCAGGGGAACAACGAAACCCCACAACAGCCATACAGAGGAGGTACGCAGGCGCAGCATGGTGGTCAACATGGAGTATAGCCCAGGCAAGGGTGTATTCCTCGACTCCAGGTGACGCAGAGAATGCTGGTGATGTAGTCAAAGGTACCATTTACATGCTTTCTCATAAATCTGTAATATTATTCAATTCAGGTGAAATGCATTCCTTTATCTCCAGGGGATTCGTTAAACTGTGTGGATTAGAAGTTCAATAGTTAGATTATGAGCTGGTAGTGGCTACGCCATTTGGGTCTGTAGTCATATGTAGTAAAATAATCCATGATTTCCTAGTAGAAATTCAGGAGAGGGTACTACCAGTCAACCTTATTGTATTTGACATGCATGGCTTCAATATCATCTTAGGGATGGACTGGTTATCTACTAGTTATGTCAATATCGATTGTCACAAGAGAGAGGGGGTGTTTAGACCGCAATGGGAGCAGGAATTCAAGTTCTTAGGGTCATGTGTGTGTTCAGCACCATAGATCCTTTCAGCCATGTAGGTTAGGAGGTTACTCCTGGAGGGATGCCAAGGGTACTTGGCATTTGTGAAAGACACGCCGGAAGAAGAACGTAAACTGGAGGGGATTCCTGTAGTGTGCAAGTTCGCAGATGTGTTTCCAGAGGACTTGCCGGGATTACCTCTAGATTTTGAAGTGGATTCTATTATCGAGTTGGTTCCAAGTATGGCACCAATATCAAAAGCTCTATATCGTATGGCTCTAGCAGAATTGAGAGAGTTGAAGGAGCAGCTTCAGGAGCTACTAGATAAGGGGTACATTTGACCGAGTGTTTCACCCTGGGGAGCACCAGTGCTATTTGTAAAGAAGAAGGATGGGTTGATGAGGATGTGCATTGACGATAGAGAGCTTAACAAGGTGACGACAAAAAAATAAATATTTGTTACCCATGATTAATGATCTGTTTGACCAGCTTCAGGGCACACAAATTTTCTTTAAGATCGATCTAAGATCTGAGTATTACCAGCTGAGGGTGAAAGAAGAGGACGTTCCAAAGATAGATTTTCGAACCTAATATGGCCATTACAAATTTATGGTTATGCCTTCGGTTTGAAAAATGCACCTGCGACATTTATGGATCTGATGAATAGGGTCTTTCACAAATACTTAGACCAGTTCGTCGCGGTATTTATAAATGACATCCTAGTGTATTCTAAGAGTGCTATAGAACATAAGGTTTATCTGAGATTGGTACTACAAATGCTCAAGGAAAAGAGGTTATATGCTAAACTAAAGAAATGCGAGTTCTAACTAGAACAAAATGCATTTATAGGGCATGTAGTGTCCAAAGAAGGGGTATCAGTGGATCGACTGACAAAGACTGCTTATTTCATTCCAATCAAAGTCAGCTATTCTATGAATAGGCTGGCAGAGCGATATGTGCACAAGATTGTATGACTCCATGGAATCCCAGTTTATATCGTTTCAGATCGAGACCCACGTTTTACCTCTCAATTCTGGAAAATCCTATAGGATGCCTTAGGATCGCAGCTTACATTTAGTACGTCATTTCACTCGCAAACAAATAGACAATTTGAGAGGACTATTCAAACGTAGAAGATATGTTGTGGGCATGTGTACTAGATTTTGGAGACAGCTGGATACGGTATCTACTGCTTGTGGAATTGGCATATAACAACAGCTACCAGGCCAATATAGAGATGGCCCCATATGAGGCATTGTATGGTCGTCAATGTTGGTCTCCGTTGTACTAGGATCAAGTAGGCGAGTGGCAGATACTAGGACCGGAACTAATTCAGCAGGCCTCTGTAAAGGTTAAGCTGATTAGAGAGAGAATTAGGGCAGCTCAGAGTCGACAGAAGAGTTATGCAGATACTTGTCAACAAGAGCTAGAGTTCGAGGCAGGAGATATGGTATTCCTGAAGGTCACTCATATAAAAGGGGTGATGAGGTTTGGAAAGAAAGGGAAACTAAGCCCTCGGTACATTGGACCATTCGAGATCCTAGAAAGGATAGGTCCAATTGCTTATTAAGTGGCATTACCCCCAGCACTATCTAGAGTCCACGATGTGTTTCATGTGTCAGTGCTGAGGAAGTACGTGCCAGATCCTTCGCACGTGTTGAGTTACAAACCTTTGAAGATCAGTGATGCATTAGCATACGAAGAGGTTTCGGTACAAATATTAGATCAAAAGGTGCAATAGTTACAAATTTAGGAGATACCATTGGTGAAGGCACTATGGCGTAATCACGCAATGAAGGAAGTTACATACGAATTAGAGTCAGAGATATACCAGAAGTACCCTCAGTTATTTAGAGATAGTTAGAGTTAGACAGGTAAGTAAGAATATATGTATGTACGGTAGAATAGGTGGTTCAGGTTATTTTAGATATGGTTTCGAGAGAGTTTTGTATGTGCATTGTAATCTCCCGAAGCATCACATTGTAACCACGGTATTCCTCTGCCATATGTGAGGGTATGTAATAAACTTGGGCCGAAGCCGCTATGTGGGTGGTTTCTGACTCTTCTATAGAATTGAGTTATAAGATAAGGTTATGCTTAGAAACGGTTAACAAATTTCGAGGACGAAATTCTTATAAGGAGATGAGGTTGTAAGTACCTGACCCAAGAAACACAAAAGCTCTCTCTCTCTCTCTCTCTCTCTCTCTCTCTCTCTCTCTCTCTCTCTCTCTCTCTCTCTCTCTCTCTCTCTCTTCGATCCTTCGTTGTTCGTCACCCGAATCCACGATCCAACGTTACTATATGGATTAGGGGGAAATCCTCTACGATTATAGCGGATTGGATCTTCATTTTGAGGATTTCTAAGTTTTATCTCGAAATAGAGGTAAGGGTCTAAGTTCCTTTTTGGTTCAGTAGATCTGTAGTAAATAGTATAGTGTTGAAGTACTATTATGTGGTTTATAGGTTTGGAGAACTCAGTTCGCTGTTTTGGAGCCGTATAGTTCATGTTTCAGGTTCGAGGAAATAGGTAAGGGGATTTGTTTACATCAGTCATTTTAGAAAACTAAACCGTTAAAAAGTTAGCTTATGTTTATATGCACGTATTAACTGCTTATTTGTGAAGTTTCACAGGGTAAAAATTGTTAGCTTTGGTGTATTCCCAAAAGAGGGGGAATTGGAATTTTCAAATTTTGTTTTAGTTTAACTAATCCAAAAACCAATATTACACAAACTTAGGGTCTGTCTATGCAGTTCCAATATGCGTAGATAAATATAACGTGGAAATTAAATCATACTCAACATTCACACTATAACATACACGTGTGGAAATATAAATTGCGAAAATATAAACAGTGCACACACGATATGTTATCGGGGTTCGGCCACTATGCATACGTCCCCGCCTCTAACTCGCAAGCTCGAGAATTTCACTAATGCTCATTTAACAGGTGGAACGGCACCAGTTACAATTAGGTCAATTAACGGGATTGACCTCAACCTAACCACACCTTACTAGGATGGTACACCTAACTTTCCTAACCGGGTCTAAGCCAATTCGGGACTATTCAACAAGGCTAGTCTCCCTCTTCAGGCCCATGCCTATAATACAACGAATATGAAATTTTTTGTACAAACAAACGCTTCTTACACAAGCAGATATGTACTACAATACGCATAGTATAATCAATGCACACCAAACATATATGAACTATAAGCTTAGTGGTGTAAATGTGTGCAATCAACACTTGGTATAGTGATTATCAATGCACACCAAACACATATGAACTATAAGCTTAGTGGTGTAAATGTGTGCAATCAACACTTAGTATAGTGATTATCTCCAGTCAAGCATACAAGTGTTTATACAAGCTAATCTTTGAAACTAAGCAATGATAAAATCTCAATCTTAGTTTAGGATTTTAAAGATTCAAACTAATAGAAATCTACAATATCTCAAAAATAATTTTCTTAATAACAATGCACAATGAGATATTCAAATCTCAGCTTGTAAAATATTTTTGCACACCAAAAGAAAATATAAGCTTTAATGAGTCTTGCAATAACTATGCAAAGACCCACTTAGCTTGAAGATTTTTCCCAACCAAAGATTTACTAAATAAAAACTATTATAAATATTTTAATAATTACTAAAAACTATTATAGGGAAATATTATACCTATATATGTAGGATTTTTACCCAAAATTAGTCATTTTAATAATTACTAAAAACTATTATAAAATATCTCCCCTTACCTAACTCCTGAAAGGCCTCCCAAAATAACCAGTCCTGCACCTGCAAGGCTCCCCTTTCAACGCCCTGAAAACCACATCTCTCAGAACTAAACTTCAGTATTTCTTCACATATAATATTTCCTACAACTCGGATAAAGCCAAATTTTACATAAAAAATCTTACCTTAACTCTAGGATGAATTCCTAACTAGTCCCACCGACGATCCACTATAGCATATTTGTAAAGAACTCTTCCAAGAGTGTCGTGGTGGCCCCTGATTGTCGAACCGATGGAAATCCAGCCTGAAATCAAAGAGAGAAGGTGGTAGTGCCGAATTTTAGTGAGAGAGAGAGAGAGAGAGAGAGAGAAAGAGAAAACATGCAGAGAATTCTTGTAGAAATGAAAGAAATCCACTATTTATACGCAGGGACTCGTCAACGACACACGTCAAATCATCGACGAGTCCTAGTGCACACTTCATCGACGAGATAGCCAACTCGTTGATGAATTTCAGTCATGCGAAAAACACCTCTCAGTTCCTCGTCGACGAGACACATACCCTTGTCGACAAGCTAAGAAGAACATTTGTCAACGAAACCAGTCTATTCGTCGACGAATGCTTGCTACAACCTTTCGAATTTATTCCTTCTTCCCTTTCCATCTTCCTTATTATTTTAAATTGTTTAAAATTTCCTGAGTTGTTACATTCTCCCCCCTTAAAAGAATTTCGTCCCCGAAATTCGTTAGTCACCCATTTACATATCAAAAAGTTAACTAACCACATATCCACGAATTCCAAACAATTCAAACATATGCAACATCCAATCATGCAAGGTCAAACAACATTAATGAACATATTACATATAAACACATTACCTGAGCCTTTAGTGTTGCCTTCCTCAGGTGTACCCAACATATAGACACGCGTCGGGCCTCCGCCGCCGCGAGGTACCAAGTTGTTTCTTTGGTTCTAATTTTGGTTTGGTGCTAGTGCATTACTTGGCAATTCTCGACATTCCCAAGCAATGTGACCCTATTTGCCACAACTGTATCATATAACACTCCTGCCTCAGCATTCCCCCCAATGCCGCTGATTACACCTAGGGTAGTGGGGACATGACAAATCACCCTGCCATCCCTGATCCTTTCTCTCTAACCCTTGGCCCAAAACATCTCTATCTCCCCTCCACGACCCTTGCCTAAAATTTGATTTGGATCATGGAGATGCAGGCCTTTTCCTTCACTCAAAAGCCTATGTACCCCTCTGCAGACTCGACTTTGCCACCGTAGCTTTCTCCGCCAATTCCATGAATTCCTGAATCTGCAAACCCCCATATGCTCATGGATCCTCCGATTCATGCCCCTCTTAAACCACCTCGCCTTTTGATATTCATCTGGAACCACAGAAGGTGCAAAACGAGACAACTCTAGGAATCTAGCGGCATACTACTGAACAGTGAGGCGTCCCAAAGTCAAGCTGAAAAAATTCTTCCGCCTTTGCATTTCTAGTGGTGGTAGGAAAATATACGTCATAGAAGACCTACTTGAAACGACCCTAGGTCATCGCTATTGGTACCACCCACTATTCCTCTAACAATTTCATCACATGCCACCACCATTCAACTTCTCCGACCAGCTTAAAGGTGGCAAAGAGGACCTTCTGCTCCTTGGTACAGTTTAACACAGCCAAAATTTTCTCCATTTCTTGCATCCACATCTCAAATTTATTTGGGTCGGTGCCACCCTCAAAGGACGAGGGTTTCAGATGAGTAAACTAGTCAATGGTGCAACCCTGGTGCACCAGTGGATAGCCTGCTCCTCCAAAATCCCGCCTCATCTCTTCTTTGACTTGATGAGCTATTCCTTATAACAACCAAGATGTGTCAACCTCGTCTCCACTGGAAGCTTCCATTTCACTTCCTCCTTCATCCACACCCTTGCCTCCAGGATCCATCCCTGAATATAAATGTACAACAAAGCAATTTAAAAATCTCCACATCATTATATATACTATAATCATATAACATACAACCGAATTAATATCTATATCCTCAATTAAACATCCACGTCGATTTATCCACAAGCTTCTTAACCTTCAAAATCAAATTCCAAATTTTAGTCCCATAACTCAGAAACATCACCGTCGATGGATTTAATGTGATTTTCTGAAACCTTCAAATGATTCAGAAAATCACAGAAGTCCATCAAGGGATTTCTTCCTCCAAGCTAGGAAACAACTCAAACTCCTATCCACACCCTAACCTACCCAGTCCTACCCCCATTTAACTCAACCTATACTCTGGTATTAGTCCTCCAAAGTCCACAAGACCGTTATGCTCTGATACCAACTGTAATGCCCCGGACCCGCCACACGGGGCCCGGTGTGTTAAGAGACCGTCACGTGCCTCTGATACCATTTATGTAGCAGAAATGATAAAAAAAATTTCGACAGAAAATACCAGAGTGCTATATTTACATACATTGATCCATAATAATTACAACCTAATCCTTCATATTATAAATCCAGAATTAATACATATTAAACATAAACTAAATACATATCCAATCTGCTATATTTAACTCACAAAACTACCCCGCTCTAGAGCTACCTAAGCTCGATCGCCTGGATAACCTGAAAAGATTTAACATATGTTGGGGTAAGACACCTCTCACTAAGGAAGAAATAATTCATAATAGTGTGTGGCTGAAGTATTTATAATACAATTTAAAATATCCATCCTGGTGTACACACAGTTCACAAGAAGCCAGATAACATGCCCATAATCACACAGAATCAATGTCCTTATCATCCAATCACATACCCATAACCATCAAGTATTTTAATGTTAGTTTCCGAGAATAGGGAAATCCACCCACCCATACAGGTGGGTTCCCTCTGCTCTAGTGCTAACACCAGGGCATTCACTTTTCTCAGTAAGCCCTCGGGTTGTGTATTCAGGTAAAGTTACCGAGAATAGGGAAGATCACCCGCCCATACAAGTGGCTTCCCTTTACTCTGGTACCCACAATTAATTACCAGTGTACTCGCCTTTCTCAACAAGCCCTCGGGTGGAGTAATATACTTTACCCTAAATACTTAATTAATTAACATTTGTACACAGCCGACACAATTGCTTCATAGAATTTCACGCATACGCCCATATCATAATCAATCCATCACACAACATCAGTGTCCACACAGGACTGGTCTACATAGGACTTATCAACACACTGCATCAATGTCCACACAGGACTGCTCAAACTACAACATCGACGTTCACACAGGACTACTCAAGCATAGTATAAATGTCCACACAGGACTGGTCCACAAAGGACTAACCAATCACACAAATTACACGGTCCACATAAAACTAATCAAACCACACGGATTAAAAAACAAACACCTCGTCGATGGTAAATAAATAACAACCTCCTCATACCACTTCCAATGTTTACCTCCCAGTATAAATGTCCATATAACGACCTCCTGATACCACTACCAACGTTATATGACGGTTATACCAGGTACGATATAATGACCTCCTTATACCACTACCAATGTTATATCGCCATTTACATGAACCACACCACAGATCAATTATACACCTAACCAATCAACCATGTACACGCAAATACCATAGTATACTCAACCATCTAGTATTTTCAACCAAATAATGTTCACAATCCAATCAGTGTATTCAACCAGACAAGAATTTCAGTCCAATGACATTCACAATCTCAATAATTTCCTCATTCCACTAAGCTCAACAATCATTTAATGATCAAAATGGTTTCAACCACACAATTTTTCCCCAATTTAATACTTATATAATTAAAACAATATTTTCATTATCAATTTGGTTCAGAAAAATTATACCTGTATATGTAGGATTTTTACCTAAAATTAGTCATTTTAATAATTACTAAAAACTATTATAAAATATATCCCCTTACCTAATTCCTGAAAAGCCTCCCAAAATAACCAGTCTTGTACCCGCAAGGTTTCCCGTTCAACGCCCTAAAAACCACATCTCGCAGAACTAAACTTCAGTATTTCTTCGCATATAATATTTCCTACAACTAGGGTAAGGCCAAATTTTACATAAAAAGTCTTACCTTAACTCTGGAATGAATTCCTAATTAGTCCCACCAACGATCCACTCCAGCATATTTGTAGAGAACTCTTCCAGGAGTGTCGTGGTGGCCTCTGATTGTTGAACCAACGAAAATCCAGCCCGAAATCAAAGAGAGAAGGTGGTAGTGCCGAATTTTAGTGAGAGAGAGAGAAAACATGCAGAGAATTCCCGCATAAATGAAAGAAATCCACTATTTATACGCAAGGACTCGTCAACGAGACACGTCGATTCGTCGACAAGTCCTAGTGCACAGTTCGTCGACGAGATAGCCAACTCGTCAATGAATTTGAGTCATGCGAAAAATATCTCTCGGTAATTCCTCGTTGACGAGACACATACCCTCATCGACGAGCTAAGAAGAACATTCGTCAACAAAACCAGTCTATTCGTCGACGAATGCTTGCTGCCACCTTTTGAATTTATTCCTTCTTCCCCTTCCATCTTCCTTATTATTTTTAATTTTTTAAAATTTCCCGGGTTGTTACATCAATGTTATATGAGTTCTTAAAAAGATCAACGTTATATGAGAGCCTTAAAAGGCTCAATGTTATGTGAGAGCCTTAAAAAGTTCAACGTTATATGAAGCCTTAAAAAGCTTAAGGGCAATTCTGTTACTATATTTTGGATATAGTGCAACACAACTGATTCTCAGTGTGAGTATCGAGTTAGTTGGCTGGATGGGAGTGTGCCACTGGTGGATTAATGGACCAAGTGGATTCAGTCGGACTATAGTAAATCGCACAACCCGCGCCACAAGGTAGTGTTGGCATAGTTATTATTGTTTCAAAGCTAGACGGTGTTCTATATATGCATATACATGATTTAAAAACTAAAATGGGCAAATTCACAGGTTTGAGTATGGGCGGAGGGATTGTACAGTGTATAGGCCTGTACCCTACCTTAACCTCTAGAACTCTCACTTGCAACGATACTGAATTATCTATTGCAGGAAAAATATAAATATCTTCTATATTAAAATATTGAGAATATGCTTTATATGTAACTATATTCAACTGAAATAAACACATGTTTTCACACATTGATGTAATATCTTCCACCTTACTGAGAAGTGTCTCGCCCCAACATACAACCTTTGTTTCAAATCCTTCAAGGCATAGGTCTTAGTTGCTAGAGGGATTTGGAGCGTAGACTTGTGTGTAGATTACGTAAGTGTTTTGTATATGTAATTGACCTAGTTCAGAATATCTTTTTGGGGATTGTAAAAACAGGTTATGCTTTAAGTACAATCATATGTATGTAAAGATACAGTTAGACACTCTGGTTTGTCTATTAGATTCCATATGAATGTTTATGTTTTTTGCTATGCATGAGTTTTTAGATTTGTATGAAACACCCGTATGTCCCTATTTAGGGTGGGTAGTATATGTATGTTTATCAGAGACAAGTGTATTATACAGGTGTAGTAGCACTCTGGGTTGTGTAAAGGGACGGGGTGTTACATAGTAGGTTTGATGTAAGCTACCTATCGAACTAAAACGAAGAGTTTCCACTTCACAAAAAATTTAACATTATCCATAACTTCCGGAATGGTGGTCATCATTGATTTTCATAACTGAGAATCATTTGGTCTTCTCTTCCTTATTAATAAATGATCATTTTTGCAATATTTAGTCTTGAAAATACCTAACTATAGATTGTTAGAAGTGAGCAATTTGAAGGCAAATTTCATGAGGGGCGATTTTTGGACTTCTTTAAGATCACTCAAGCCCATACCCCCTTCTGAGGTAGGTTTACAAATTTTTTCCAAGAGTGCCAATAAATCTTCCTTTTACCTTTCACCTCTCCCCATAAAAAAATTAGCAAGAAGAGAGTTGATGCGAGAAAATGACCTATGAAACATTAATAATTGATATCAAATGTATTGGCATGCTAGACAACACATATCTTAATAAAATTAATCTTTCACCTTGTGAGAGTAACTTAAATTTTCACCCTGCAATTTTCTTCCTAATCTTCTCCACAAGAGGCTCCAAGATCTTAGAAGACAATTTTCCAAATACCAAAGCGTACCCAATTACATAATTGGGAATTTACCTTCCATGAAACCTGTGATTCTCAATAATCCACGTTTCCAAGCATGAGTAATGTATTTCGAAAGGAATAACATAGACTTTGTCTTGCTGATTTTTTGACCTGACCACTTCTCATACATCTCCAAAGTGTAAACCAAAATTCTAATAGACATTTTCTCACCATTTGCAAAATAAGAATATCATCCGCATAAAGAAAATGCGAAACTAAAGGGGCTCCAATCAGATGATTAAATTTTCCAATACGACCTGTCTCATAGTTTTTCCTAAGCAATCTTTTCAAAACCTCCTCTATTATGATGAATAAATAAGGAGAAAGTGGATCCCCTTGCCTCAAGTCTCTAGTCGATTGAAAAAACTCTTTAAAGGTTCCGTTCATCATAACGGAAAACCACGGGGACTCCACATAATTTTTTATGAGCTTGCAAAACCTCTCAGAGAAGCCAAAGGCCTTAAGAATCTCCAAAAGAAAATTCCAATTCACTCTGTCATAAGCCTTAGTCATATCTAATTTTACCATCACATTGCCGCCAACCATTTTTTGGTATAAAGAATGAATCATTTCCTATGCTAGCGTAATATTCTCAAAAACATTACGCCCGAAATTAAAAGCATCTTACCCATGCGAAACCAACTTATCAACAATCTCAGTTAGCCTAAAAACAATAATCTTGGAAAAAAATTTGTAAGCCACAAAACACAAACTAATAGGCCGGAATTTATCAAAATTAGAAGGATTGTCCACCTTTAGAATTAAAACAAAAAATGAAGAGAAAAAGAACCTAAAAAGATGAGTGCTCTAAAAAAAATTCTTTACCGCATCAAAGATATCTTATTTAACAATATTCCAACAAGAAATATAAAATTCAGAGTCAAACCCATTATTAGTGTCAAAAGCTTGTCATTTGGCATGTGTTAATTGTATTTTGCAACATAATTGTGAAACTTCTTGTGATAGGTTGACACGTTTTGAGCATGATTTCGAAACTTTCCCACTCAATCCAAAACATATCTTTTGGGTCTTTCTTTCTTGTATTTTTTTTTTTTTTTTTGCTATAAATATTATGTGATATTTATTTGCTAGATATGCATTAATAATACTAATTTTCCTCATAAATATAATTCAGTTAATTTACAAACCCCAATATTAACCATGCCTAAATATTTATTTTAAAAATTAATCAATCCCCACAATCTCACCTAATAATATTTGTAATAAAAATGCCACCGCTGCTGCCCATAGATGCTTTTCAAGAAAAGTTGTTTGGTGGGTGAGTAAGACACAAAATCACCACCAATCAAATTCCAAACATCAGTACAGCTCCGGCCTCTTCCGGTCATCCCATCACTCCTCGTCTCAACCCCAAAGTAATTATATATGCATATAATCAAGGCTTCACCTCAGCCAACAAAGTCACGGACAGAGACCCAGACAACCATCTCTCTCTCTCCTTTGCCTACTGATTTTCCAACCAAATGACGTAAGCAAACGTGTATTTTCACACTTGTAATTAAAGTAAAATATTCCCGTCACATGTCTGTTACCAAGTCTGAGAGACCCCCAGCAGGTACGCAGGGCGAACCTTCAAAAATGATCTGAGCTGAACAGTGAGCTCTGCGGGTTTAGATGGCAGAGCATGGTTGGGCATTCGTTGAATCTAGCTGACCGAACATATCTCTTAATTGAGATCCGTTGAAGCGACCTACCGAATACGAATGACCATTTTTTTTTTTTTTTTTTTAATAGTTGAAAGTTTTATTATTATCGGACGGGACAAACACAGTGATCTTCTTTTTGGCTCGTGTTAAATGTGTGGGCCCGTATATGGCATCAGATGATGACACGTGTTACGTCGTGCGTGGACTGAGCTGACGTTGCCGTAGATGCCACGTTTGACGCGGAGGTGTCGGGTGTTCCACGGAACCAAGACCGCCACGCAATGCACTCCCTCCTATTTGCTTTTGACCTGCATGTCTTGACACGTGGCAAATATCTGACCGCCCGTTGCACGATAAGGCATACTTCCATTATTTGAAAGGCTGATGGGTAAAGTCAAGCACATTCCCTCCTCATAATAATCATCTTCTATGTTTTTTCCAACTACTTTAAAAATTCCATATTTTAAAAAATTAATGACAAAATCATCCAAGTCGTTAGGGATGACTTCCAAGTATTTATATAAAAGTATTTTATAGAAAAAAAATATATCAAATTTAGTAAGTACTAATGTTAACTAGTAAACTATAACGTCCCAACTTGAGTTTGTTAGGGAGCACTACGTCTCTCCTCCTTCACCTGGACCAGATAACAGAGGAGCGGGTTTTATCGGACTAATGACTGACCCCACAAACCAACACGTATCCTTTTCAGTTTGTTTTTTCCTCACTCACACACTTCCTGAAAAAACTTCTCAGGTGGTCACCCATCCCAAGATTGCTCCAAGTTAAGCACGCTTAATTATGGAATTCTTATGAGAAAACTCCCGAAAAGAAATGTGCACCTTATTGATATGGGTAGTAACATCTAATCTTTTTAAATCTTTCATCCATGGGGTATCACATTCTCCCCCACTTATAGAACGCAACGTCCTTATTGCGAACCCACATTTCCAAACCCAGACAATGTAAATCTCATCACACTTTCAGCTGGGTGTTGATTCTGATACCATTTGTAACGCCCCAACCTGGGTTTGTCAGGGAGCATTGCGTCTCTCCTCCTCCACCTGGACTAGACAACAGGGGGGTGGACCTTATCGGACTAATGACTGACCCTACAAACCAATACATGTCTTTTTTAGTATGTTTTGTCTCCACTCACACACTTCCTAAGAAAACTTCTCAAGTGGTCACCCATTTCAAGATTGCTCCAAGCCAAGCACGCTTAACTATGGAGTTCTTATGGAAAAACTCTTAAAAAGAAATGTGCACTTTGTTGATATGGGTAATAACATCTAATCTTTTTAAGTCTTTCATTCATGGGGTATCACATAAACTAGAAAAATGTTGAATGTTATAAGTAGTATTTTGTTATATTTAAAATAAGTGATATTTAGATACTTACTTTTATTATAAGATACTGATTATTTTTTCATATATTTTAAAGTACAAATATAAATATTTTTTACTAATAATTTTATTGATGATTATTTTGATTATTTGAAATTTAAATTTAAATATTTTGTACTATAAAATAATATGATATTATTTTTAAGTAATACTAATCTTGTTATTAATGTATATTTATCGCATATTACTACGATATTAAATTATGATAAAAATAATATTATTGTTGTGAAATAACGTCTCTTCAAACAATGCACAGCTGAATAAAACATTGTATAAAAGGATCACACATATACTTACAACAATATCAATAGTGAATACAAAATCATTTCACAATCATGACAATATAAAGAAAGTAAAAATAAAAACAATGACACTAGGAATTACGTGGTTTGACAAAGCATACATCTACAGGAGCAATCGACAATAGATTTCATTATGAAAATCAAAGATACATATTCAATGATCTTCTCTCCTTCTCTCACCCCTCTCTTACTTTCTTACATGTCAAAATATGCCAAGAATATATATATATATAATAAGCCCTCATAGACTTCCCTCCGAATCTGTTGGAATTGGTGTGATCCCAAGAGAGGGAGTCAATTGAGTTTTAAAAATATTTCAGTTAATTTAAACATTTACACCGATTCACTACAGTTCATAGTTCATTCATAATACAAACGGGTATGTAAATTAATAAAACGATAAATGTAGACATACATGTAGAACATAACTTATTTAAAACAGAGGTGTAAATGCAAATAATTAAATTATGAATGAAAGCATACACATGCGAAAATTTAAGTGCAGAAATATAAATAAGAGAGAGAGAGAGAGAGAGAGAGAGAGAGAGAGAGAGAGAGAGAGAAAGAGAGAGAGAGAGAGCAACACAAGATTTGTTATTCAGGTTTGGCCAAACCAGCCTATTGCCCTGCCTTGAACATATCCCTCAAGGATTACACTAACCCTACTCACTTCAACGGGTGGAGCAGAATCCATTACAACCTCTCCTTACAGGGTGAGGTAAACCTTAGCTCCATTACAAGGCTAAGCCCAACTTGTCTCCGTTACAGGGTGGAAACTCCCCAATTCAATTACGGGCTAAACCCAACCAGTCTCATTTGCGGGACTAAGACTCCCAATTCAATTTCGGGCTGAACCAAATCGGTCTCACTTAAGGGGTTGAGACTCTCTAGTTTAATTTCGGTCTAAACCCAACCAATACAATAAAAACCTTTTTGTACATAAAAAAATGTTTCTAAATACAAGCAAAGATGTACACGTTTAAACTCAAAATGCACTCTTTAATGATATGAAATATGCTCAGGGAGTAAGGGCGTTTTACTCAAAGAGATATTTTCAATCTTTGAAGAAAATGTATATAATATATACTTCAAAGATTTGGTCCCTAATAAAATATTCTCCAAAAATTATTTTTCAAAAAATAATTGGAGAACTTAGGGTTTTGGTTTTTCAAACGATTTTTGTCATATAAAACTTTATCTATGAAAGCATGGATGTAAAAATAAATGTCTTAAAATAAAGATGCTCTCTTTCAAAAGATTTTCCAAAGAATAATAAAGAGAGTTGGAGAGTGTAAAAATTTAACTCCAAATAGATTTTTGAAATAATAGTGTGTGTGTGTGGGGGGGGGGGGGACTTTGATTAAGTGAAAATTTTAAGAGAAAAATATGTAACAACCTACCTATTTTACCATAATTATTTTTTTTTTCACATACAAAAATATCATTCTTAATAATAAACTCGATGCCAATATAGAAAAATCAACCCAAACTCGTGGGTGTCAGGGATACACCTATCATACACAACGGACACCTAAGTAGCAGAAAATATAAATTACATCCATAACAAACAGTACCAGAGTTTTACTACAATCCATAACATTCTTGTAAATATAGATATACAATCCTCCAAAAGAGCAAAAGGAAAAATTAGGATCATACTTCAAAAACCATCTGACCTAACTCATTAACTCACCCTCCTACCGGGGTAGTATGAATTGTCTTTACTAACACAGAACTCAATTCGCTCATCTATTTGGATTCCCTGAAATGTTTTGTAAGCTAGGGTGAGACACCTCTCAGTAAGGGAAGTAAACTAATATCAGTTGTGTGGCGGTATGAGTATATTCATACTATAATAGATAAACAGTATATAATACTTGTCTGGATAAAAACTTGTGATATAATATTGGATAAAATATACATAATCATGATCATGTTAAATTATACTGAATTTTAGTTATTATAAAACCATCTGCTATAACTGATAGTACTGAAATATTACCCAAGATGGATAACTAGCTGATGTCATGTATTATCCCTCATAACTGAGTTGCGCAGCCCGAAGGCGGAACTTGACAATGGCTGGCCGACCACCGCCAAGTTAAAAGTGTCTGTAAGTACGATGGGCCCGCCCCACCCTAGTCTAGACTGCTAGTGGGACATTTACAATACTACACTAAAGCCACATCGACTATCCATCTCCCACACTCTCTACTGGCAAGTGTGGTAGCACTAGTCTGAACTGAAATGAATAGCTACGATACCGAGCCCTAAATACTGATCTGAACTAAACCATCCGAGTTCTAATAACATATAATATGTTTACATATACTAATTTAACATGAAACTAGATTGATAGCATTTTTCTGAATTTTGGCATATCATACATAATCACGACCTTGCACTGAATAACATACATAATTACGGCCTTGCGTCGGCTATCAATCACGGCTTTGTGTCGAGCATATTATAACATACTAAACTGAAATTTGTACTATTTATCATAAAATTCTGAAACCATAATTTCCTATATTATTTATGGTTTTCCTGAAAAACTGATGTAACATGTTTTTACTGAAAATATGACATAACATAATATTCGTAAAATGATACTCATGCCACAAAAATTTAAATAGTATTGAAACTAAATATCTAAGCTGAATATATTTCTGTTTAAACATCTTAAAACTATTTTCCTATTCAACAGCAGTATTCTCAAATATTCTAATATAACATATATAATTACTGTAAATACATGCTGTTTAAAAATAATAAATTTTCATAAAAATAAATTGACTTAATTTATCCCTTTACCTGACATTCTGAGAAGCCCACACATTTAAATAAATTTACTCATGTGGCATTCCCAACTCAACACCCTGAAATTCACATTTTTTCCCAGCAAAACTTCATTATTATTTCATCCACTACACCTCCTCAGTCTAGAAATACCAAATACCTTATAAAACTTAAAAATAATTAACTTACCCAAATTTTGGGATTATTCCCAAATTTCCCAAATCTAATTTCTGCTTCGACTATGTTGTAGAGAATCTCTCCAAGATCACCGTGATAGATTTTGATCATTGAATCGAGGAGAATCAGAGCCGAAAACCTAGAGAGAAGTGAGAGAAACCATGTAGAGAGAGAAAGAATGTGACAACCCGAATAATAATGAGATTTAAATAATAAAGAGGAAGGGAAATGGAAATAGCGACAGAAGGAGGAAGTCGATTTCGTCGACAAACGCGAAGTGTTAGTCAACGACAATGCATTTTGGAAATAATAACCGAGGGAAATATTAGGGTCTCATCGACGAATATAAGGGATTCATCAACGAGGGCATAAGAAGGCCTCGTCGACGAAGCTAAATTTCGTCGACGAGAAAATACCGAGAGAGGTTTCTGAGCAGACTGAAATTCGTCGATGAGGAGTGGATTTCGTCAACGAAATTATTGAAGGACTCGTCGATGAGATGACGTGGCTCATCGACGAATCCAGTCCTATAAATATCAAAAATTTGAATTTTAACTTCTAAACTAAGCAATCTCTCATCCTCTCTCTCTCCCTTCGGCTCCCTCTCCTTCTTTCTTCGATTTTGGGCCAAATTTACACTAGATCGACAATCTGAAGCTACCACGACGCTCTTGGGGAAGTTATCTCCAATTCTGCCGGAGCAGATCGTTGGTGAAAGCTAGTTGGAAATCATCCCTGAGTTGAGGTAAGATTTTTTAAGCCAAATTTAGTCTTGTGGTAGTTATAGGAAATGATATACAAGTGAAACTACTGAAGTTTAATACTGGGAGTTTTCAGTTTTAGGATATCGATTAGGAAATCCTACGGGGGTTAGATCAGGATATTTTAGGGGCTTTCTCAGTAGTCAGGTAAGGGAATAAACTAAAGCAGTTATTTTTCACACAAATTACTACTATTTACAAGTAAATTGATTTCCTAAAAATATTTACGATATTTGAATATTATGGAATAAATACACGTTTGGGAAAAATACTGTTATTATGTTGAAACGTGTATATATGTATGAGATGCTTGAAATCATGATTTTTAGAATACAATGTATGTTTTTATACAACAAATGTGTGACATGAATATTATTTTACGTGGAGAAATATTATGATGTGAATATGATATGAATGAAAGTATGGTTTGAGAAATTATGAAAGTATACAGTACATTATGATATTGACAAATACATGATAAATTGATTATTTTTAGAATGACGTATTTATGTATGATTCCGACGCGAGGCCGTGTATATATATAAAATGATTTCGGCGCGAGGCCATATTTATGTATGATTTCATCGCAAAGTCGTATTTATGTATGATTTCGGTGCGAGGCCGTATTTATGTATGATTCCGGTGCGAGGCCGTATATATATGAAATGATTTCGGCATGAGACCATATTTATGAAATGTTTGGCGCGAGGCCGTATTTATGAAATTATGAAAGATGCTATATTATCATATACTATAAGATATCAGAACCTGGATGTTAGTTTAGTTCAGTTCAGGGGCATGGTACCGTAGCTATATATAGTTCAGATATCTATGTTTAGATTAGTGCTAACCACCCCACGAGGGGGTGGGAGATGGATAGTCAATGTGACTTTTAGTAGAGTGTGGACGTCCACTTGGTAGTCCGAACCAAGGTGTGGCGGGCCCATCGTACTTACAGACATTTTTGACTCGGCAGTGGTCGGCCAGCCATTGTTGGGTCCCACCTTCAGGCTGCACAATCCGTCATGGGGGGTAATACATGACATCCGCTAACTATTCATCCTGTGTATGTTTTCAGTATTATCAGTTATAACAGATGTTTTGTGAACTATATGAATTATTAGTAAATATGAAAGCATATGATGATTCGCTATATTATGATGAATGTTTACAGATATATGAAATGTATTGTATATCTATATTATCATTAAATGTTCATGTTGCCACACAGTTGTATTTAGTTTATTTTCCCTTACTGAGAAGTGTCTCACCCCCGAATATTAAATGATTTTTCAGGAGCCCCTGAGAGACCGGCGGGTCATGACCGCCGTTGAGTTTGTCAAGTTACCCCGTTATGAGGGTAAGTCTTGTACTAGGATCAGTAGATTTTTGTTGTATGATCCTAGGGTCATTTTGATATTTTGGTGGTTGTATATAAATACAGTATAAGGTAATGTAGTAAACATCTGGTATTATGTAATTAATGGTTTGATGGATGGAATTTATATTTACTACTACTTAGGTTTCCGCTGTTTATGTCAGACTATCCCTGCTACCCACGGGTTTGGGTTGACCTTTTCTAATTATTATGTTACATTTTATATTGAGATTTTGAGGTCGTTACAAAGAAATTGATAAAAATGAAATTATTTCCACTGAAATCGTTTTTGGGGCTGTATAGAGAGTGCTGTCCATGTGGCCTCATCAACGAGTCACATCTTCTCGTCGACGAGTCCAAAAAGAGTTTCGTTGATGAACACCTTCTCCTTATCAACGAGTTTTAGGCTCTAGAAACAGTCATCTCGGTAATTTCTATTTGACGAGACATGCGTCCCTGTCAACGAGCCCAAGAGCCCTGCTCGTCGACGAGCACTTCTACACTCGTTGACGAGACCCTGCTGAATTTCCCCTTCTTCTTCTTTTTTTTTAAAAAAAATTTCTTCTCCCCTTTCTTTTATTATTTAATTACTATAATTCTTTGGGTCTCTACATTCTCCACTCCTTATAAAAATTTCATCCTCAAAATATACTATCTGTATTGAACACCATCCTATAAAGAAAATTGGCTACTTATTTTATTACCCTCACTTGTGGCGGAAGAATACTGTGGTTACATTCAGGGTCCTGGAAGATGACAAATACATAAACTAAAATTCTCCCAAAAGCAAAATACTACCTACTACCAAAAGATTATTACATGTACTAATTAACCTGCAAAAGGGACATTACATACTTATTTGCATCTTTTCCTAATTACTACTGAACCCCACTGAATAAATACGGGTATTTCTGTCATATCTGCTCCTTGAGTTCCCATGAAACTTCCTCTACTGTATGATTTCTCCATAGGACTTTTACTAAAAGAATCTTTTTATTGTGCGATTCCTGATCTTTGCAGTTCAGAATCTGCACTTGTACCTCCTCATACACCAAAGTATCCCTGAGCTCTAACTCACCATAACTGATCACATGGGAGGGGTCTGGGACGTATTTTCTTAACATAGAAACATGGAATACGGCGTGTATTCTAGACAAAATGGGTGGTAAGGCTAGTCTGTAGGTAACTAACCCCACTCTCTCAATGATCTTAAACGAGCCAATAAATGTAGGGCTGAGCTTACCCTTCCTTCCAAATCTCATAACTCCTCTTAAATGAGCTATTTTCAGAAACACGTGATCTCCCATATCAAACTCCAATTTCCTGTGACGAGTATCAGCGTAACTCTTCTGTCAGCTCTGAGCTGCACTGATCCTATCTCTGATGAGCTGAACTTTATTATATGCCTATTGCACTAGCTCTGGCCCCACAACTCATCGCTCACCCATCTCATCTTAGTATAATGGGGAATGACACCTTCTTCCATACAATGCTTCATAAGGTGCCATACTGATGCTGGCCTGGTAGCCATTATTGTACGCAAACTCCATGAGCGGCATATTCTAAGTCCAACTACCCCCAAACTCCAGCACGTAAGCCTGTAGCATATTTTTTCAAGAATATGAATCATCCTCTCAGTCTGCCCATCTGTCTGAGGATGAAAGGTCGTGTTGAAAGATAACTGAGACCCCAGAACCTCCTGCAAGCTCTTCCAAAATCGTGACGTGAAACATGGGTCTCGGTCTGATACTATAGAAACTAGCACACCATGAGAATGAACTATCTCTTGAACATAAATCTCTGCCAGTCTGTCCGTGGAGTAGTTGATTTTAATGGGAAGAAAATGGGCGGTCTTCATTAGACGATCCACAATCACTCAAATTACATTCTGACCATGCAATGCCGATGGCAGCCCACTAACAAAATCAATAGATATGTGATCCCACTTCTACTCCAGAATAAAAAGTAGTTGCAACTGACCCGCCAGTCTCTAGTGCTCTGCCTTAACTTGTTAGCACCTCAAGCACTATGCTACAAACTCGACAATCTCCCTCTTTATGCCACTCCACCAGAAAATTCTCGAAGGTCCCTATACATTTTTGTGCTTCCTAGATGAACCATGTATAGAGATTTGTGAGCTTCCACTAAAATCATTCTCCTGATATTAGCATCTGCAGGCACACATAATCTAGTGCAAAACCTCAGAGCTTCGTCATCCAAAATACTGAACTCCTCTCCCTTACTTCCTTGTACTTTGGCTATTACCTCTGCTATTTCTAGGTCCTCTTTCCGAGCAGCTTTAATCCTTTCTTGTAATGTAGGCTGCACCACTAAGTTAGCAATAAATGCCTGATGATCACTTTCTACCAACTTTACACCAAGTCTCTCCAGATCCATATGGATCGGATGTTGAACCTCCATAGCTGCCAGTGTTGGTCCCACTAATTTCCTGCTCAGAGCATTAGCTGCCACGTTTACTTTCCCTTGGTGGTAACTGATAGTGCAGTCATAATCTTTAAAAAGCTCCAATCACCTCCTCTGTCTCATGTTCAGTTCCTTTTGAGTGAAAAAGTGTTTCAAACTTTTGTGATCGAAGAATATCTCGCATCTTTCACCATACAAGTAATGTCTCCAAATCTTTAACATGTGTACCACTGCAACCAATTCTAGATCGTGGGTAGGATAGTTCTTTTCATACTCTTTCAATTGTCAGGAGGCATAAGCTACAACCCTACCATGCTGCATTAATACACATCCGAGCACTTTCAAAGATGCGTCACTATAAATAACATAACCATCACCTCCTGACAGAATGATCAACACTGGTGTAGTGAAAAGCCTCTATTTCAGTTCCTAGAAGCTCTGCTCGCTATCATCATCCCATTCAAGCATGACATTCTTCCTGGTCAAACGTGTGAGAGGCCCCTGATAAAACTGAAAACTCCTCTACAAACTGACGGTAATAACCTGCTAGTCCTAAGAAACTCCTAATTTCCTAAACGTTCCTCAACCTGGCCCAATTCAACATTGCCTCAATCTTAATGGGGTCCACTGAAATTTCATCCCCTGATATAACATGCCCCAGAAATGTAACTTTCTCTAGTAAAAATTCAATTTTCTAAACTTGGAATACAATTTATTTTCCTTGAGCATCAGAAATACCAGCCATGGATACATCTCATGCTCCTCAAAGCTCATCGAGTAAACCAGTATTGTTGGCCTCACAAGGCTTAAAATCTTGTTATCTTATTTTGATGCTAACAAACAAGTAAAATTTAACATATTTGTGAGTAATGTTGTCTTAAGGCTCATATATGAGAAAGCAAAGTCAAAGTTCTCACACAGATCAAATGAAGCTTAAATGAGTCAAAGCATAGAATTAAAGATGATATATTAAACCTTGAAGAATATGAGGTCATGCATGATTTGTTGAAAGCCAAGGAATGTTTAAAGTCAAAAGAGCCAAAGAAAAGTAAAGTGAGAGAGCTCAAAGAATATCAAAGCTTGCAGACCAAGAAAGGGTCAAAGCAAGCATGAACACTTGAGCGTTTAGAATGTTAATGTCTTAGAAGTCTTATGTAAGTGCTTTAATGTTTAAAATATCGTTTGAAATATTTTGAAGCTCTTAAGTTAACTTCTTAAACCTAGATACCTTTTAAAATACTTGGAAAATATTTTTATAAGGTCAAAAATTATTTTAAAAAGTTAGAATCATTTTTGGAATGAAAAGTACAAAAAAGAGTTTTTCCAAATGTTGTCAGTTTTTATACATCTGCATTGAAGTGAATTTTTCTCTATCAAAATCTCCTTATTTTAAAATGTGTTCAACATGAAAGTTGTAGGATTTTCTTTTAGCTTTCTTTTGACACCAAGAAAACCTAATTTGGAGTTATAAAAAAAATTATGGCCAAAACACTGAAGTAGGGTCACAACTATCAGTCATTTGAACACTGTTCATGGGAGGAACTTCAGCTGTTTGAACAGCACACAAAATGACCTCAGATGTTTAAAGATTAAGCTCAGACGTATGAAGATTTTTTGGGATAAAACTGAAATAGGCAGTAGATATTCAGACGTCTGAACCCGACACTTCAGACATCTGAACTCGACACTTCAAATGTCTGAACCCTCTCTTCAGATATCTGAACACTGTTCAACAGACAAATTTTTTAAAATCTAAAATTTTAAAATATAGCCGTTTGAACTCCAAATTTTCTAAACAACTTGGGATATTCTCTAAGGAAACTTTTATAACAAGGAAACTTGTTTGAAAGCCTATAAATATATGGTTTTGCAAATCAAAAATATATCCAAGAATTGAAAAATCTATTTTGAAAAGTTGAAAGAACTTTTGTTCTTCCAAAGTTCTCTTGCTCACTCATTGCAAATCTCTTTTACTAAGATATTCTGAAGTGCTAATCCATCCTTCTCTGAATTCCTACTGCTAATCCTCATCTAAGAAGGATATTGGTGAATCCTAAACTTAAGCTTCATTCTATTTCATATTGATATTTTACATTGAAGTATATAGTGCTGAAATTGTACTAACTTGCTCTTTGAGAGAGTATACTTGTATGCAGATCTTATCTTGTATTTCTTGTAGTTCTTTGACATTCCAATGATTGTTTGGATCGTTGGCTAAGCAAGGGGACATTGCTTAGAGAGGCGGGCTCTAGCCTAAAGGAGTGATCGAATGAGGGGACATCGTTTGGAGAGGCGGGCTCTAGCCTAGTGAAAGAGTGTTTAAGTGTGGGGTATCACTTGTAAAGGTTTTGTTCCACCTGTCAACGGAACAGGTTTAGTAAATCCTTTGGTGGTTTGCCAAAGGCGAGGACGTAGGCTGGGTATAAGCCGAACCTCGTAAAAATCCCCATCTTACTCTCTCTTTCCTTATTCTTTATTTTAGTTCATATACAACTGCGTGGATGTTTTAAATATCTAAATTATACATACTATGCATATTTGGAAATCAAGTAAATTTAAAGTCCAAATTTTGATTTGGGTTGCGGAAATCGAAAGGGAGTACGTTGGTTACACCATATCTTGCGAAAATCATACGGGAGTACGTTACTTGGTTAACACCTGAAAGATAAATTTATCAAGAGTTTATTTGAATTCTAAATATTTGGAAAGAGTGATTGGATTTATCTAAATCAGTAGCAGTTCAGACGTCTGAACTCATGACTTCAGACATCTGAACCTAGCACCTCAGACGTCTGAACCCTCTCTTCAGACATCTGACCTTGTATCTAGTTCAAATTTTAAAAGGGTTTTAAGAACTTCAGACGTCTGACCTCGAATCCTCAGACATCTGAACACTGTTCAACAGGCAAATTTTTAAAAATCTTATTTATTAAATTATAGCCGTTTGAACCTCAAATTTTCTAACAACTTGGGAAACTCTTAAAGGAAACTCTTGCAACAAGGAAACTTTTTTGAAATCCTATAAATACATGATTTTGCAAATCAAAATACACCAAGAATTGAAAAATCTATTTTGAGAAGCTGAAAGTACTCTTGTTCTTCCAAAGTTCTCTTCCTCACTCATTGCAAATCTCTTTTGTTGAGATATTCTGAAGTGCTAATCCTTCCTCATCTGAATTCCTACTACTAATCCTCATCTAAGAAGGATATTGGTGAATTCTATACTTGAACTTCATTGTATTTCATATTGATATTTTACATTCAAGTATATAGTGCTGAAATTGTACTAACTTGCTTTTTGAGAGAGTATACTTGTACGCAGATTATATCTTGTTTTCTTGTAGTTCTTTGGTGTTCCAAGGATTGTTTGGATCGTTGGCTAAGTAAAGGGATATTGCTTAGAGAGGCGGGCTATAGTCTAAAGGAGTGACCGAACGAGGGGACAACGTTTGAAGAGGCGGGCTCTAGCCTAGTGAAGGAGTGTTTGAGTGTGGGGTATCGCTTGTAAAGGTTTTGTTCCAACTGTCAACGGAACAGGTTTAGTGAATCCTTTGGTGGTTTGCCAAAGGTGAGGACGTAGGCTGGGTAAAAGCCGAACCTCGTAAAAATCCCTGTCTCACTCTCTCTTTCCCTATTCTTTATTTTCAGTTCATATACAACTGCGTGGATGATTTAAATATCTAAATTATACGTACTACGCATATTTGCTCTATCAAAGAGCAAGTTAGTACAATTTCAATACTATATAATCAAGAATTTAAAAATCAAGACTCTGAATCAGAAGAAAAAGATATCAGCAAAAAGAAATCAAAGAATAAAACTCCTAAATGCTACAATTGCAATAAAGATGGATATTTAAAATCGAAATGCCCTCTATTAAAGAAAGAGTCTAAAAAGAAAAACAAGAAAGCAATGAAAGCCACTACTTGGGATAGTACAAGTAGTTCGGAGAATGAAATAAGTGACCAAGAGGTTGCTTACACATACTTTATGACATGGGATAACGAAGAAAGCTCCTCAACTAAATCTTCAAATAATTCTTATAGTGATGAATCAACTGATGAGGGTATGCCAACTTATGATGAACTTCAAAATGATCTATTCAAAGTACATAAGATGTTGATCAAAGCAAATAAACAAAATACTTCATTAAAGAATAAAAATGAAAGTATAATGAAAGAATTAGAATTCCTAAAGAATGCTGAAAGAGATAAAGACTCAAAACTCAAGCAATTAGAACATAAGTATGAATCAGCAATGAAAGAAATAGAATCCAAAAATATTGCTGAAAAAGAAAACAACTTGAAAATTGAGAAACTAGAAAGCAAGAATGAACAAATGATAGAAGACCTTCGATCCCTATCCTCTACGGTATATGAGAAAGATATGTATATTTCTGGATTAGAGGATAGAATAAGAAAATTATCTCTAGAGTTAGAGAAATCACAAAAGAAGGTTGATAACAAGAAAGAGATGGAAAATCTCAAGAGTCAGATTGAAAATAAAGATAAGATCATTCATAACTTCACTAAAGGAAAAGAAAATCTTGATAAGATGATTGGCTTACAAAGAATGTCTCTAAATAAAGAAGGCATTGGTTTCAATGGAATTGAAAATAAAAAGAAAAAGAATTCTTACATGGGATATTTCTCGAAAGAATCCAAAGACTATACTTGCACATCTTCTAATGCCTACACAAACACCATATGCTATCAATGCAAGAAAAAGGGGCATATAAAGTTTGAATGTCCATTTAAGAGGAAAGGTGTTAAAACAAAACAAGTATGGAAGATAAAAGAAACCTCCCTTGAAAAATCCTTTAGACCCAAGAAAATATGGGTACCAAAAATAAAATAATGACTTCATACATATATAAAATAGAAAATGACATTGTTGGCCAAAATCATAGGATGATTTTTACAAGGCTTAACTTAAGAAAATATAAAGAAAATATCAAATCTGAGCTTATTATATAAGCGCCTTGATGTTACATGCTACATGCTTACTTGCCTACATGTGATGTATTGATATGCTATATGCTACATGTGTATTAATTAACTTGACTTGATTTATATTGAAAAGTATAGCTCACTATATTGAAAATTGAGAATGAGATTATTGAGTTTAAGCATAAATTTTTTATATAAGGATTATTCTTGAACATGCATGATTTTAAATGAATCACATGGATAAACATACTGCTCTTTATCTATGAGCTATGAAAGATATAGTAGTTATATTGGTATCCATGAACTATACATTATGTGATATTAAGTTTTGGTATCTATAAAATATTTTTGGTTTCACATGTTAAAAATTTCAATAGATATCAAATCTAAAAGCTCACTTGGTATCACAAAGTCAAATTATTTATGAGCATGATTATGCCTATGAACATGATGTGACATTGATGATCTTAGCATGATATTAATATTTGATACATGATATGATTTAATATTTTACATGGGATGATAAAAGAAAAATTAATAACAAAACTGAATGTATTGAATTCAGGAGGAGTGTCATGAATCATTAATCAATCGATATCATGAATTAATTTTTAAATTTTAAATTGGTATTATAAATATCATCAAATTAATTTTAGTTGGTATCTTGAATAAATGTTGTGAGCTACACACTAACCATGCTATATTGAAAAACAATAACTTGAGTGTGTACATATGTTTGGAATACATGGTTATTGATATGCTTAAAATGATTTGTATTTGAATTTAAATCTTTTCTTTTCTTTTTGATTGATGTCAAAAGGGGGAGAAGTTGTGAAGCAAAAATTGAGCATGAACATAATATCTATTCAAAAGAAGTATTTAAATATTTAATATTGATTGAAAAAGCTTGTAAAATCAAAAGAAAGTGATGAGCATGATTGATGAAATTAATATTGATTTTATTAAGATGAAGCTTATTAAAAGGGGGAACCCTTTTAAGGCTTACTCAAATTTTTGTTCCTTGTTTGTCATCATCAAAAAGGAGGAGATTGTTGGTCTTACAAGGCTTAAAATCTTGTTATCTTATTTTGATACTAACAAACAAGTGGAATTTAACATATTTGTGAGTAATGCTGTCTCAGGGCTCATATTTGAGAAAGTAAGGTCAAAGTGCTCACAAGGATCAAATGAAACTTAAATGAGTCAAAGCATGGATTTAAAGATGATATATTAAACCTTGAAGAATATGAGGTCATGCATGATTTGTTGAAAGCCAAGGAATGTTTAAAGTCAAAAGAGCCAAAGAAAAGCAAAACGAGAGAGCTCAAAGAATATTAAAGCTTGAAGACCAAGAAAGGGCCAAAGCAAGCATGAAGACTTGAGCGTTTAGAATGTTAATGTCTTAGAAGTCTCATGTAAGTGCTTTAATGTTTAAAATATCGTTTGAAATATTTTGAAGCTCTTAGGTTAATTTCTTAAACCTAGATACCTTTTAAAATACCTGGAAAATATTTTTATAAGGTCAAAAATTATTTTAAAAAGGTTATAATCATTTTTGGAATGAAAAGCACCAAAAAGAGTTTTTCCAAATGCTGTCAGTTTTTATACATCCGCATTGAGATAAATTTTTCTCTATCAAGCTCTCCTTATTTTAAAATGTATTCAACATGAAAGTTGTAGGATTTTATTTTAGCTTTCTTTTGACACCAATAACACCTAATTTAGAGTTATAAATAAAAAGTTATGGTCAAAATACTGAAATGGAGTCATAGCTATCAATCATCTGAACACTGTTCACGGGAGGAACTTCAGCTGTCTGAACAGCACACAAAAAGACCTCAGACATCTGAAGATTAAGCCCAGATGTCTAAAGATTTTATAGGACAGAATTGAAATAGGTAGTAGCTATTCAAACCTCTGAACCCGACACTTCAGACATCTGAACTCGACACTTCAAACGTCTGAACCCTTTCTTCAGACATCTGAACACTGTTCCACAGGCAAATTTTTTAAAATCTAATTTTTTAAAATATAGCCGTTTGAGCTCCAAATTTTCTAAACAACTTGGGAAACTCTCTAAGGAAACTTGTTTGAAAGCCTATAAATATATGGTTTTGCAAATCAAAAATATATCCAAGAATTGAAAAATCTGTTTTGAGAAGTTGAAAGCACTTTTGTTCTTCCAAAGTTCTCTTACTCACTCATTGCAAATCTCTTTTGCTAAGATATTCTAAAGTGCTAATCCATCCTTCTCTGAATTCCTACTGCTAATCCTCATCTAAGAAGGATATTGGTGAATTCTACACTTAAGCGTCATTCTATTTCATATTGATATTTTACATTGAAGTATATAATGCTGAAATTGAACTAACTTGCTCTTTGAGAGAGTATACTTGTACGCAGATCTTATCTTGTATTTCTTGTAGTTATTTGACGTTCCAAGGATTGTTTGAATTGTTGGATAAGCAAGGGGACATTGCTTAGAGAGGCGGGCTCTAGCCTAAAGGAGTAACCGAACGAGGGGACATCGTTTGGAGAGGCGGGCTCTAGCCTAGTGAAGGAGTGTTTGAGTGTGGGGTATCCTTTGTAAAGGTTTTGTTCCACCCGTCGACGTAATAGGTTTAGTGAATCCTTTGGTGGTTTGCCAAAGGCGAGGACGTAGGCTGGGTATAAGTCGAACCTCGTAAAAATCTCCGTCTCACTCTCTCTTTCCCCACTCTTTATTTTAGTTCATATACAACTGTGTGGATGTTTTAAATATCTAAATTATGCATACTACGCATATTTGGAAATCAAATAAACTTAAAGTCCAAATTTTGATTTGGGTTGTGGAAACTGAAAGGGAGTACATTGGTTACACCATATCTTGTGGAAACCATACGGGAGTACGTTACTTGGTTAACACCCCAAAGATAAATTTACCAAGAGTTTATTTGAATTCTAAATATTTGGAAAGAGTGATTGGATTTATTTAAACAAGGCTTTATATCTGCAAGCATAAATTCTCATTCACTACAGGGCTTGGTTCAAATTTGGCTAATATCAACAAACAACCATTTTAAGTTTTTGTATTACATAAGTGCTGTGTATTGGCTTGTTTTTTTGCTTTCTATTTATAGTTGATTGGTTTGGTTGAATGATTGGATGTTTGTATGGTTAAGGATTAAATAAAGAAACTAAGTTCTTGAGTGCTTAACAAATTAAACAAATAAGTCACAAATTGGTTAAAAGAAATAAAATAAGTTTAAGAATTCTAAAAAGGAATGAAAAGAAATTTTTAAAAGCCAATTCACCCCCCTCTTGGGAAGCTAATCCTAATTTCAAGTATGTCATCAATGAAAATTACAACGAACTGGTCTAAATACTGGTGAAAAATTCTATTCATCAAATCCATGAATACAGCAAGGGCATTTGTCAGACCAAAAGGCATAACGAGAAATTCATAATGCTCATACCTGGTCTTGAAGGTTGTCTTCAAGATGTCTTCTGCTTTAACTTTTACCTGGTGGTAGCCTGATCTAAGGTCAATCTTGGAATAGACTCATGTACCCTAAAGTTGATCAAATAAATCATCTATACGGGGTAGAGGACACCTATTCTTGATTGTCACCTTATTGATTTCCTTGTAATCTATACACATCCTCATGGACCTGTCTTTCTTCTTTACAAATAACACTGGAGCTCCCACGGTGATATACTAGGCCGAATAAATCCCTTATCCAGCAAGTCTTGCAACTGATCCTTTAGCTCTCCCAACTCAATTGGAACCATTCTGTAAGGAGATTTAAAAATCGGTGTCGTCCCCGAAAGTAGATCAATAGAGAAATCTACCTCGTGATCAGAAGGCAAACCGAGTAACTCATCTCGAAAGACATCTAAAAACTCCTTCACTACTAGCATATTAGTAAGCTTTAATTCATTTCTTGACATTTCCTTTATAAAGGCCACGAACCCCTAACAATCATCTAGGAGTAATCTCCTCACTTGTATGGCTGATACTAACTAAGGCAAGGATTGCACTCGCAACCCCATGAACCTAAATTCTTGTCCTCATAGAGGTCTGAATATCACTTCTTTCAAATGACGGTCTATACTGGTGTAGTTAGCTGCCAACCAGTCCATACAAAATATTACATCTAACCCATGCATGTCCAACACTATCAAGTTAGCTGGCAAGAATTTCCCCTGAATATCAACTGGACAGCCTCGGAGCACTCTACTATACCTCATTATTGACCCTGTTAGTGTAGTTACTAACAATTCGGTGTCAAACAACTGTGTTTCTGCCCCACATAATCTAATACACCTTATAGACATGAATGAGTGTGTGGCTCTTGAATCAAACAACACAATAACTTTAAATGAAAGAATATTAATCATACCTGTCACCACATCGCCGGCTGTCTCAGCATCACCTGGTGTCAAGGCATAAACTCTCGCCGGAGTCATATTCCTCTGCCGACCTCCACGCGTCACCTGATAACCTCCCCAAGCAGGTTTGGGAGCGGGAGCAGCTCCAGTATGAGCCTAACAGTCTCTCATCATATGCCTTGGCTCCCTGCATCAGTAGCAAACACTATGCCCAACACGACACTCTCTCGGGTGTTTCTTTCCACAAATCTAACACGATGGGTATAACTGTGTACCCTGAATCCCATGGCTTCCTAACTCCTACTTTTAATCCTTATAGTAACCACCCTTCTTCCACGAACCCCAACTGGATCCCTGTTGGAAACCCGAAGGCCTGGATCTTTTTTTCTGTTTCTGTTCCTTAGCATCCATTCGCTCTCCGACTTCTACCACAATTGTTCTGTCTACCAGCTCGGCAAAGTCCTATAGTTGCCACCTACTTATATAGTTCTCGCCTCAAACCTCTTTCAAACTGTCTTGCTTTCTTCGTTTCGTCTGGGATAATGTACGGGGCAAAGCGAGATAATTCAATGAACCTCACCACGTTCTGTTGCACTGTCTGCTGTCCCTGCTTCAAATTCAGGAACTCCTCTACCTTGACTTCTCTGGACGAGACCGAAAAGTATCTATCGAAAAATATTTCTTTGAATCGATCCCATGTCATTTCTATAGACACTAACCTCTACTGCTCTAGAAGTTTCACTACCATCCACCATCTCTCAGCCTCTCCTGTCAATTTATACGTGACAAATAGAACCCTATGCTCCTCTGTACACTGCAGCACTGCCAACACCTTTTCAAACTCCTGCATCCAATTCTCAACGACTGCAGGATCAGTTCCTCCTGATAAAGCCAGGGGATTCATCTTTGTAAACTTCTTAATCGTACATTTGTGGCCTGTAGACGGACCTCCCTGCTCCCTGAAGCTTTTGGCAATTTCAGCCATGACTTGCTGAGCCACGCTATGTAATACTGCATCTGAGTCGCCACCAGCTGCACCTGAGGGTCCAACACCCTCATTACCACTTGCATGCGCACTACCACCTCCAGGATCCATCCTGAAAGGACAATAAACTTGGCTTTAGGACCCTATTACCATAACATATCCAACACCTTTCATCTAACTAGTATATCATATCCTTAATTAATTTATCATCCCTGATCTTAATTCAAGGTTCAATCCTACAACCTAGACACCCAGCTCGACAATAGTTTGCTATGAATTTTTTGAAATTGTCACCCCAGGAAAGACAAATAAACCATCACGGTAGTCCTGCATCTAGACTACAAAATAAAACCTCAAATTCCTTTATCCTATACTTCGGTATTGTTTCTACTGCATTCTAAAGTCTACAGAACCTAGCAACCTAGGCTCTGATACCAAACTGTAATAACCTGCCTATTTTACCATAATTAATTTTTTTTTTCACATACAAAAATATCATTCTTAATAATAACCCTGATACCAATATAACAAAATCAACCCAAACCCATGGGTACCAGGGATACACCTATCATACACAGCGAACACCTAAGCAGCGGAAAATATAAATTACATCCATAACAAATAGTACCAGAGTTTTACTACAATCCATAACATTCCAATAAATATAGATATACAACCCTCCAAAATACCAAAAGGAAAAACTAGGATCATAATCCAAAAACCATCTAACCTAGTTCAGTTGCTCACTCTCCTACCAGGGTAGTATGAAATGCCTTTACTGATGCGGAGCTTGGTCTGCTCGTCTATCTGGATTCCCTAAAATGTTTTGTAAGTTGGGGTGAGACACCTTTTAGTAAGGTAAGTAAACTAATATTAGTTGTGTGGTGGTATGAGTATATTCGTACTATAATAGATAAACAATATATAATACTTGTCTGGATAAAAACTTGTGATATAATACTGGATAAAACATACATAATCATGATCATGTTAAATCATACTGAATTTCAGTTATTATAAAATCATCTACTATAACTAATAGTACTGAAATATTACCTAAGATGGATAATTAGCTGATGTCATGTATTACCCCCCATGACTAGCCGGCCACTACCAATTCAAAAGTGTCTGTAAGTACGATGGGCTTGCCCCACCCTCGTCCGGACTGCCAGGAGGACATCCACTATACTACACTGAAGCAACATCGACTATCCATCTCCCACACTCTCTACTGGTAAGTGTGGTAGCACTAGTCTGAACTGAACTGAATAGCTACGGTACCGAGCCTTGAATACTGATCTGAACTAAACCATCCGAGTTCTAATAACATATAATATTGTTAGACGTCCCAGCCTGGGGGTATATAGTCCAGAGAGGGGTGAATGGACTCTTTTGCAGAATTACAAACTTTCTCTACAAAATAAAACACTTGGCAAGATCCAAGCAACTATATCACAATATATGAAGTTTACATCATACAAAAGACAAATAATAAAGAGTATAGAGAGAGAAAATCAACACCGGTATTTTTAGATGGTCCGACACCAAGCATACATCCACGACTTGATACCAACTTAAGGATTCCACTATACGATCTCCTTTACCGGCGGAGAAGCCTTACAACTCAGGAACAAATCCCTACCCACTCACCAAGAGCCTCTTTGGTTCACAAAGAACCTTCACCAAATGGTCCACAAAGAACCTTACAAAAAAATGATGGAAATATAATATGATGCTCCTCAAATGAGCAAATATTAAATACAAAGCAAACCTCACACTATCTCTCAAGTAATGAATCAAACACAATTAAAGTGCAAGAGAGAATGAGCACTTGTGAATGAAGAACAACAATGCAAAGTACTAGATGCTTAGGTTTTGGTGTAAAAAGATATTTTTCACTAAGAATGATCAAAAGCCTTCAAAACCATGTTAATACAAGTCTAATAGCTTGTATTTATAGCCCAAGAGCCTTAGGAGCCATTAACTAGCCATTGGGGGGGGGGGGGGAAGAAAAGATATTTTATTTGGTAAACTAGCCGTTTTCCACCCATTAGCGTCATTCTGCCCATTGGACTCGTCGACTAGGCCCTTGCACTTGTCAACTAATCATATACTGCAACTTGTCGATGAATCCCCTTTGTTCATTGATGAGGTCCCTAAATTAGAAAATGTTATCAACATAAAAGTTGTGGAAATTGTCATAGCTTTCCAGAGATACCAAGATCATCCTATTTGGAATTTTTTAGTAAAAGTTATGCCCAAAATACCGAAAGGTGTTTAGGACTCAAGGCTACACTACGGTAGTGACGATTGCTTTGTTTTTCCTTATCAAAAAATGTTTTAATGACTTAAAACATTCTTGAACAAAAGTATATGAAATATATTAAGTCTAATAAAGATTAAAACTTATCCAAATGAGTTTTCTTTTTAATATAAGATATCTTAATTAATAAAACACATTTGAAAACCCATTTTGATATCTTATATGCATAGTATGTCCTTTTATAAATATACTTGACTTTCTTTGAACCTTTAGGACATAAAACTTGTTTTAACACAATCGGGACTAAGTATAAAAATGTTCTTAAAACTAGAATGTTAAAAACTTGTCCCTTTGAAAACATATTTGAGTTTTAAGATTCATTTGACAAACTCTTGTTTTAACTTAGAAAACTATGAATTGTGAGTTTGTTACTTTTGTGCAGATCCTATATGCTCATGTGTCCTAGTATGCTTATACAATGGCTCAACTCTTACTCATAAATCATGCAAGACACACACCGCAAGAGTTACAATACGCACTCACTCACACAACCTTTATTACAATTAATTTATACACAATAAGAACTTCAAGATAAGCTTTGGTGCTTCCGAGTTAGCGTCCTTCTGATCTTTCCTATTTGATGTCTACTCGGTCTGATCTTTGCTTCTAATTTGGTACTTCTGTGTATTCGACACTTTGGACTTGTACTAGATAAGATTTGCAAGGATGGAAAATACTAGAAATAACAAATAGGTTAATATCATCAAAACATATAAACCAAGATAGTGTAGCAGTCAGGTCTAACATTCTCCCCCTTTTCGATGATGTCTAACCTATTAAGAATCTACTTAATCTTTGCATTTGTGTTTTTTCTTACTAAGACTTATTGTGCAAAGATAAGTTTACTTAAAACCACTAATGCGTTGTTATCATCAAAACAAAATAATTAAGCTTACGTAACCTCTAAGGCTAACATTCTCCCCCTCTTTGATGATGGCAAATCATTGGTGTTCTCCTTTTGGGTATATTTTAAAGCTCCCCCTCAATTTATGCATATTCTTAGATAAGACTAACATTTGCTCCCCCTTACTATATGCATATAAGGTAAAAATATTTATCTATATTTTTCATATCTATTAGAGCTTTAAACATGCATACCATAAAATAGTTCATTTAAAATAAAGTTATAAGCAAAATGAACTTATCATATCACCATATGCATTTTACCCTCACATGCATTTCACTTCACCCCCACACATAACATCAAACATCTTATTCCTAACATATAGGACACCAAAAATCTTCTCCCCCTTTGATCATCATCAAAAAGAAAGATGCAATTCACTTTAGCTAAAAATGATTTCTCCCCCTTAATATAAGATTCCATGGTGGTGAGGTGAGTATGTGCTAAACACATAAGCCAATTGTTGGTGCTAAACTATAAAATGTGAAATGCCCAGATTGGCTTCCTTACTTACTCATGAATGATGATTTCTAAGGTTTATTTCCACTTGATGTTGAATCAATCATTCAATGATCATTCAAAAATGGACATTTTCAAAATAAGCATAAAATTTTTATGCTTGTAATTTAAGCATGGTAAATATTTCCTAACAACTTGGCAAAGAGCATGCTTGTAAAATTGGCTTTATTTGACACGTTCTTCTAATTTGCCACTAATGGGAAAGTATTCTTCAAACATATGATATTACAAATAAATGCTTCATTTTATAATGCCACTTGTTGTTATGATTATTTTTACTAAAATTCAATTTTTAAGAATGTTATGTTTTAGATAACCAAACTAAAGCATATATCATCAAAACAATTCACATGAGAAAAATAAGGTTTTTTTCCATTTATCATCCATAAAATTTATTTCTAACTAACAAGCTATGCATGTTATTTCATCCCATAAATAATAGTCAATAAAAGGAAATAAACCAATTTTCAAGATGAATACAATTCAAGAAATCATATTGGTTTTAGTATTTTCATTCATCAACATTGGCTTGATCATCAAGAATTCCCAATAAAGTAATTTAACAATTTAGAATGCATAAATTGGGATTTTATCCTTTAAGCACATCTTAGTCATCATATTCTTTTTACATAGGTGAAGTAAAGTCTACCTAAAACTAATTCCTTATCCTAAGTTCTAAGAAAACAAGAATTCAAAGATCACGTGTTTCCTTTGGGTACTCATTCTTCCTTGGGTGACAATGGGTTTTTCTTCACTACCCATTCTAACTTCTTTCTTCGCCTCTAGCTCCTCTAAATGGGTAAAAATATCTAATATGATTCTTTCTTTCACAATATAGACAAATCTTATTTTAATGTAAGGGTCTTGACTTAATTGCATTATTTTTACTTATTGAGGCATAACCGTGTGATTTACAAGAGGATTTCAAATTCTTTTTCGAAAAGTTATTTCTTTTAACTCCCAAGAATTTATTTATGTTTTCTTTTCCTCTTATGATTTTACCATGATTTTCAACTTTGTTTTTCAAGAGAGTGTTTTCTTTCAAAATATTTTCAATTTTATTTTCAAAATTCCTACTTCCCCTAGAAGAATTTCATGGCCTTTTTTTTCTTTTTTCCATAAGCTCCTCATTTTCTCTTTTTAAAGAGCAATTTTCTTCTTTCAAGATAGAAAAAAGACAAGGTTCCTTGCCTTTGGATTTTGACAATTTTCCTTCCAAATTTTCTATCTTTTCTTTCAAAGTTTCATGCTCTTTTTGAGAATTTAAAACAAACTCTTCATTTATCCTTTTTAGGGGTTTATTTTCTTCTTTCAAAGAAAATTCCATTTTGTTTTGACAAAGCAAACTCTTTCTCAACATTTTTGTTCTTCCTTTTTACTAAAAGTAATTCATCAAACAATTTAACACAACTATGCACAATTTCATCATATGAAGGTGCAAAATCCTCCTCATCCGAACTTACTTCATCTTTTTGTTTGTTAGCCATGAAACAAGGATGTGCTTCTTTCTCATTTTCATCAATGGTGGCTAATCTATCAATTTGATCCCAAGTAGCACCATTTATGGCATTATGATCCCCATTTAGAAAATTTTCTTCATTTTGATTTAGGGGGCAATTTATCATGTAATGCCAGAGTTAGTACAATCGCAACATTCAATGCATGATTCTTCTTTTTCTTTTTGTTGCATTCTTTTACTTAAAAGTTTCTTAACTTCTCTTGTGAAGAATGAAATATCATTATCTTCAATTATTTCTTGTTGATTAGCACAAGATGATTCTAAGACAAAACCATTTTCTATCTTAGGTTTTTCTAGATTTCTTGCTTCTTCAATGATCATAGATAACTTAGGTAAAGATTGAAGAATTTTTTGAATATAATTTTCTAATGAATAAATTCTACCAAATGCTTTCAAGTTGTTTATGAAGCATGTGAAACAAGTGAGCATGGAAGAAATTTTTTCACCATCATTTAATTTAAATATTTCATATTCTCCAACTAGCATGCATATTTTTAATTGTTCATTTTGTGATGTGTTTCCATAGATGTTTTCAAGTACATCCCACATTTCTTTTGCGGTTTGACATTCACAAATAAGACTATGTACATCATCATTTAAACAACAAAGAATAATATGTTTTGCTTTAAAATTTAGTTCAACTAACCTTTTTTCGCTTGGTGATTGTTCCAATAAAGTCTTTGGAATATCCTCATTTTTCTTTGTGATTAAGAAGTCTCCTTTGGAGATGATCTCCCACAAATCCAAGTCGTATGCTTGAATGAATACAGATATTTGATTTTTCCATGAGTGGTAGTTTGAACCGTTGAACATCAGTGGTTGATAAATAGATCGTCCACATGAAGAGGTGCTCACCAAATACTCCATTTGATCTTTAACGCTCTAGATTTTACTCCAAAAGTACAAACGCCTCGCTCTGATACCACTTGTTAGACGTCCCAGCCCAGGAGTATATAGTTCAGAGTGGGGGGTGAATGGACTCTTTTGCAGAATTATAAACTTTCTCTACAAAATAAAATACTTGGCAAGATGCAAGCAATTATATTACAATATATGAAATTTAAATCATATACAAGACAAATAATAAAGAGTATTGGGAGAGAAAATCAACACTGATATTTTTAGGTGGTTTGACACCAAGCCTACATCCACGCCTTGAGACCAACTCAAGGATTCCATTATACGGTCTCCTTCACCGGTGGAGAAGCCTTACAATTTAGGAACAAATCCCTACACGGTCACCAAGAGCCTCTTCGGTTCACAAAGGACTTTCACCAAATGGTCCACAAAGAACCTTACAAGAAGATGATGGAAATATAATATGATGCTCCTCAAATAAGCAAGTATTAAATATAAAGCAAACCTCACACTATCTCCCAAATAATGAATCAAACACAATTAAAGATCAAGAGAGAATGAGCACTTGTGAATGAAGAACAACAATGCAAAGTGTTAGGTGCTTAGGTTTTGGTGTAAAAAAATATTTTTCACTAAGAATGATCAAATGCCTTCAAAACCATGTTAATACAAGTCTAATTGCTTGTATTTATAGCCCAAGAGCTCTAGGGGCCGTTAACTAGCCGTTGGGGGGAAGAAAAGATATTTTATTTGGTAAACTAGCCATTTTCTGCTCGTTAGCGTCATTCTGCCCATTAGACTCATCGATAGGCCCCTGCACTCGTTGACTAATCATATACTACAACTTGTCGACGAATCCCCTGTATTCATCAATGAGGTCCCAGAATTAGAAAATGTTATCAACATAAAAGTTGTGGAATTTTTTCTTAACTTTCTGGGGACACTAAGATCGTCAACTTTCGACTTTTCTAACAAAAGTTATGTCCAAAATACCGAAAGGTATTTAGGACTCAAGGCTACACTACGGTAGTGACGATTGCTTTGTTTTTCCTTATCAAAAAGCGTTTTAATGACTTAAAGTATATGAAATATACTAAGTCTAATGAAGATTAAAACTTGTCCAAATGAGTTTCCTTTTGAATATAAGATATCTTAATTAATAAAACACGTTTGAAAACCCATTTTGATATCTTATATGCTTAGTATGTCCTTTTATAAATATACTTGACTTTCTTTGAACCTTTAGGACATAAAACTTGTTTTAACACAATTGGGACTAAGTATAAAAATGTTCTTAAAACTAAAATGTTAAAAACTTGTTCCTTTAAAAACATATTTGAGTTTTAGGATTCATTTGACAAACTCTTGTTTTAACTTAGAAAATTATGAATTGTGAGTTTGTTACTTTTGTGTAGATCCTATATGCTCATGTGTCCTAGTATGCTTATGCAATGGCTCAACTCTTACTCATAAATCATGCAAGACACACACCGCAAGAGTTACAATACGCTCTCACTCACACAAACCTTATTACAATTAATTTATACACAATAAAAACTTCAGGATGTGCTTTGGTGCTTCCGAGTCAGCGTCCTTTCGATCTTTCCTATTTGATGTCTACTCAGTCTGATCTTTGCTTCTGATTTGGTACTTCCATGTATCCGACACTTTGTACCTATACCAGATGAGATCTGCAAGGATGGAAAATACTAGGAACAACAAATAGGTTAATATCATCAAAACATATAAACTAAGATAGTGTAACTATCAGGGCTAACAAATATGTTTACATATACTAATTTAACATGAAACTAGATTGATAGCATTTTTCTGAATTCTGACATATCAAACATAATCACGGCCTTGAGCCGAATAACTTACATAATTACGACCTTGTGCCGACTATCAATCATGGTCTTGTGCCGAGCATATTATAACATACTGAACTGAAATTTGTACTGTTTATCATAAAATTCTAAAACCATAATTTCTTGTATTATTTATGATTTTCCTAAAAAATTGATATAACATGTTTTTACTGAAAATCTAACATAACATAATATTTGTAAAATGATACGCATGCCACACAAATTTAAATAGTATTGAAACTAAATATCTAAGCTGAATATATTTCTGTTTAAACATTTTAAAACTATTTTCTTGTTCAACAGCAGTTTTCTCAAATATTCTGATATAACATATATAATTACTGTAAATACATGCTGTTTAAAAATAATAAATTATCGTAAAAATAAACTGACTTAATTTATCCTTTTACCTGACTTTCTAAGAAGCCCACACATTTAACTAAATTTACTCATATAGCGTTCCCAACTCAACACCCTGAAATTCACATTTTTCCCCAGCAAAACTTCAGTATTATTTCATCTACTACACCTCCTCAGTCCAGAAATACCAAATACCTTATAAAACTTAAAATAATTAACTTACCCAAATTTTGGGATGATTCCTAAACTTCACGAATCGAATTTATACTCTAACTACGTTGTAGAGAATCTCCCCAGGATCACTGTGGTAATTTCTAATCATCGAATTAGGGAGAATCGGAGCCGAAAACCTAGAGAGAAGTGAGAGAAACCATGTAGAGAGAGAAATAAATTGATAAAAATGAAATTATTTCCGCTGATATCGATTTTGGGGCTATATATAGAGTGATGTCCACATGGCCTCATCGATGAGTCACATCTCCTTGTCAACGAATCAAAGAAGAGTTTCGTCGACGAACACCTTCTCCTCGTCGACGAGTTTCAGGCTCTAGAAATAGTCCTCTCGGTAATTTCTTTTCGACGGAACACGCGTCCCCATCGATGAGCCCAAGAGCCCTGCTCATCGACAAGCACTTCTACACTCATTGACAAGACCCAGCTGAAGTTTCCCTTCTTTTTTTAAAAAAAAAATTCATTTTCTCTCATTTCTTTTATTATTTAATTACTATAATTCTTCGGATCTCTACAAAATATTTGTTAATCAAAGTTACTAATCTAAGCAAATGAAAGGTTATTTATAGATTTTTTCAAAATTATGACCGTTAGGGACATATTAGGGATTTTTGAAATTGTTTAATTAGAATTTAACCTCAATTAAAGCGATTAATTTGAGTGAATCTAAGAGGTTTGGTTGCTGGGTTCATAGGGTTAGTCGCCTAAACGGACTCATAGACAAAATTGGGTTCGGTTTGCCGTGGGGAGAATTGGTTGGCTAGGACAAGGTGATTTCCCAAGCCTTCGTAGGTTTGGGCACCCAGTGCATGGTTCGGTGGACCAGTTCATAGGGTTCGGTCACCCGAGGCCTTTTTAAACTGCAAGTTCGGTCGCTCGGGGACAGTAGAAAATTCAATAACCAGGGTTCAGTCGACCGAGGAAGCTACGTTCATTTTTTGTTCAGTCGCCCAAGGCTTCAATCAACTATTTGACTTTTTGGCCAACAGTGTGTTCGATCGACCGAGGGCTATAACACATAAATCGGTCGGTCGCCTGAGGCTTTTAATTGAGCCTAAAAACCCAACATTGATCGACTGTTTTTGCCCCAATTTAAACCCTAATGACATTTTAAAACCTATGTATGATGTTAACTTTTATGAAAAAGTTTTTCGATGAAAAATTCAATGTCCTAAAGTCTATATATGACCTTTGGTTCCCTACATTCAGTTTATAGTTCTATCTGAGCATTCAAATCATTTCATATAAGATGTATGCATTATTACAAACCAAATAGTAAAAATTAAATGCAATTACAATAAGAAATAAACGTTTTCTTCTTCTTTTTGCTCTTCTAACTTCATGAAATGCGTCTGATCGTATAAGCTTTAAGTCTTGTAAGATTCCATTGTTGTTTCCTTATGTGTGTGTTAAATTAATGAACTTTTTGACATGCTAAATATACACATAAAAAATATGTACTTTGTCAGCATCAAAATAGGGATCATACTCAAAAACTTAACAGAATCCCCAACCGTTACATTGTTTACATTCAAAATTCAAATATTTTCTCGCAACCTAGAAGCACTCGTCGACGAGAAAAGGGCACTTGTTAATGAGACAAAGAAGGCCACTTGTCGACTAGTCTATCCATTCGTTGACAAGTCTTTAAACTCTGAGATTTTTTGACTCTCAGTATCTCCTCGTCGACGAGTTTTTGTTGTTGGCCTACACCAAGAACACATCTATATGTTTTTCTCACTTTGTTTAGAAACCCAAAAGTATTAGAGCCACACCATAAACAACAACTATAAATTAAATTTAAAATTTTAATTTACCTAATGTTAATTTTAATTAAAAAATAGTTCTTGTTTAATCCAAAATTGAATTATAGTAACTAATATATATTTTAAAATAAAAATATTAATATTTTTATAATTAAAATTTTAAATGATGATTATATTACTTTAATAATTAAAATTTAAATATTTTTATTAATTAAAATAATTTAATAATATTTATTGATCAACAATAATCTTATAACATATGATTATCACTTTAATTAATATTAAAAATAGTATTAATAACTAAATTAAAACTTTTAGTTCATTTAATATTAATTTAAATGTATAGATTATTATTTTTATCCATTTCAGAATTTTATTATATTTTTTTAATAATTAATACGTTATAATGCATAGTAAAATAATATCTATTTAATTTCAAACTAATAATTTAATTAATAATTATGTTAACTGTTATTTTTATTTAACATTTAAATATTTTTTATTTAGTAAAAAATAACATAATATTATATTTTGATTAACAATAATTTTGTTCTTAATTTCTTTTTATAACATATGACTATCATATTAATTTATGTTAAAATAATATTGTTAATTAAATTAGCATTTTTTATTTGTAATAATATTAATTTAAATTAATAAATGGGTCTTCTTCTTCATTCTAGAATTGAATTATGCATTATTAATAATTAATATATTATAATACATAATAAAATAATACATGATTATCTTCGAATATACTTTTTAAATTATATAATAGCCACTAAATTTTCTTATATTTACAAACTTGACTCTACTTATAAAAAGTGTCACTTATAATTGGTCAAAAAGTTATCTTAAATTGTTTCTCAAAATTCCCTTAAATAATTAAAAAAAATTGGTTCTAAAAATAATATTTTTTGAAATAAGTGTTTGTTATAGTACAAATCAAATGTTTCTATTTTTGCAAAAGTACTTTTTTTAAGTAATAAGTGTTATGATAATTTTTTTTTTAAATACTCTCAAACGAGAGCTTAGTTAAGGACCTATTTGGATTGTTGCTATTTTTTGTTTTTTGTTTCTATTTCTATACAATGAGAAACATATTATTAAAATGCATTTGCTTAAATTGTTAATTTTTTTTATTGCTGGTTTTCAGTTATTTACAAAAAAATATAATAATAAATTAGATTTTAGGATTTTCAGTTGTTTTGACAACCTATTGTCAGAAATTTTAACATCCAAAGGTAGTTTTTATTTTATTTTATTAAATCATTCATTTTATACACTTTAAAATTAAAATGAAAATTAAATGATCATATAAATTATATATAAATAAAATATTTTGAAAATAATAATAAAACCAATTACAAAATATTTATATTATTTTTAAGTAGTCATGTCCGATAAAATTTTTATTGTAAAGTAAATTTTAAAAATATAACAATTAAGTAAAATAATTATAATACATTTTTTATTGGAGTATTTTTTTAATGAATAATATTTGTAATAAAAATTATTTTAATCATATATTTATAATATTATTTGATTTAAAGATGAAAATGAGCATTTTTAATTAAGTTTTTATTTGTATTAGTTTTATAAGTGTTAACCAAACAAGTTGCTGGTTTCTGATTTTTAGTTTACGTTTTTGATTTTTGGTTGTCATTTTTTTTTGTTTTCGTTTTTTGTAATATTTTATTGTGATGTTGAATGGTCCCTAAAATTTATGCTAATCAATTTATTCTGAGTTTTTTTTTTTTTTTTGTCATTTTATGAACATTTTATAATTAATAAATTTATAACTTATCTTACAATATTTAAGCATAAATTTATGCACATCTCTATATTTTACTTGAGTATTTGACGATCGATCAGGATAAGCATAAAATTATATTATTTTTGAGTCAAACTATAATATACTTTACACAAGCTTATGATATTTATATTTAAGAAATCATAAAAAAAATATTTAAATTATTAAAATGTGAAAATATGTAGAATTATATAAGTATGTGTGTGTTATGTTCGAATGATAGTTATATACATACATATATAATAGGAGACAACATATAATTAAATCACTAAAAAAGATAAACATGCATCTCGCCAATAGTTAATGATAATACAGAAATGACATTTTATTTTTAACTACTACACTTATACTTACCAATTAATTAGTGCATTTTGTACTATATGCATGGTAAAATTGAACAAAGCAGATGGTAACTATAAGTATTATGTTCGAATGGTAATTATAGCACTAATAAGAATATATGTCATCAAATGGTTACTGATAAATTAAATATTCTTCTAGATATGTTGAAAGAAAAATGATAAATCAATATTGTTTTCCTTAATTAATAGAAGAGATATGTGAGTATATTTTATTCATTAATTGTTTCCTCTAGATTGGCTAGCCTACATGTTAGGCTTAGATATGCTTATTTTCAAGCTTATAATTAAGTATAGTCTATGTGTACATACATAGATCCATGCATATGTGGATTTGATATTTTTAATAGTTCTAAATATTTTGAATTTTATTTATATATGCATATTATATTCGTAATGACTAGGAGAATTTATTATAGCTTAACCCAAATATTACAATATTCCAAATCAACCCATCTAATACTCAACTTTAAAAAAAAAAAAACACAAACTTTAATTATATGCCCTCACTTTTGGCGGAGGAACACCGTAGTTACAAGTTAAGCATTGAGAGAACATGCACATTTCAAAAAACCCGAATGTTCACGTTCAAATCACCCTCGGGCGACTAAACATGTAAATTCGGTAGACCAAACTTGTGATTAGGTGACCGAACCTCGGATAGATAGGAAAATCGCCTTGATCAGCAAACTGAACCCTCATTCAGGCACCCGAACTTCAAAAATCACTTTTCTGTATGTGAGTGTTAGGGCGACCGAACCGATGGCTCGGTCAACCGAAACTCTCGGGTTGACCTAAATTTTACCGAGGTTAAATGGGGTTAAACAGAGTTAATTTTCTTAAACTCTTTTTAAACAAATTTAATAATTCCCTATGTATCCCCAACGGTTATAAAATTGGCCAAGTCTATAAATACAATTTCGTTATTGCAAGACTCATTGAACTTGTATTAGTGTACAAAAATCTTTTCACAAGCTCATTTTTCAAATATCTCTTGTGCTTGAATATTGAGAAAATATTTTTTAGAGATATTTAGAATATTCTTGGTAGAAATCTTTAAAAACCCTAAACTGTGATTGAGATTTACATATATACATAGTTTCAAAGATTAACTTGTTGATACACTCTTGTGCTTGATTGGACGTAGTCATTACTATTGAGTGTTGATTGCACACATATATCACTGAGTTTATTATTCTTATATTATTGGTGTGCATTGATTGATACTGGTGCAAATCTGTTTGATTAAGAAGCAAATATTTTGCACACAAATTGTATTGTGATTCTGTTATATTCCAGGCGTCGCCTGAGGAAGCATTGATCCAACTCGGAAGGATTGGTTGTGAAAGGTTGAGGTCAGCCCTGTGTTAATTTGACATAGTTATACTTCGGTGCCACTCGACCCGTAAAATGAGCCTTAGTGTAATCCTTGTACTTGGGAGTCAAGGCGGGGATGTAGGCAGTTTGCCGGACCTCAATAACATATTTGGTGTTGTCTCTCCTTACTTGCTTCATCTTACATGTGTAATTAGCTTACTTGTGTAATTTAATTTCAGCATAAGTATTGATTTATTTTATATCTATACTAAACTGACTCTAGGGTTGTGTAATACTGTTGCTGGTTAATTGACCTAGGGGAGAAATTTTAAAATACTAATTCACCCTCCCCCCTCTTGGGATTACAGTAAAACTAACAATTGGTATTAAAGCCTAGTAACTTAGACTTAAACGTTTTTCTGTAAAAAGATCTAGATGGCTCATAACACTGTAACCCTTTTCCTTGAGGGACCCTCTTCCACACATCCTCCTATTTTCAGTGGTGTCAATTACACCTTCTGGAAACAAAGGATGTGTATTTATCTTCAGAATATTGATTGGAAGGTGTGGAGAGTTGTCTCTAAAGGAAACTATGTTTCTATGAAAACTGAAGGTGAAACTAGAGTTCCTAACACTGAAGAGGAATATACTGATGACGATATGAAAGCTCTTAGTATAAATGCTACTGCCATGAATAATCTCTATTGTGGTCTTGATGTTAATGAATTTAACAAAGTTATGGCATGTTCTTCTGCTAAAAAATATGTGATAAGTTAGAGGTCACCTATGAGGGTACTAGAGATGTGAAGGATAGTAGGATTGATATGTTGACTAGTGAGTCTGAAGCATTTAGGATGAACATTGGTGAGTCCATATAAAGCATGTACACTAGATTCACATACATCATTAATTCATTGCATGCATTAGGTAAGACCTATCTGACGTATGAAATCATTAGGAAAATCCTTAGGGGTTTGCCTCCTGTTTGGGAAGCAAAGGTTACGGCCATATATGAGGGTAGAGATCTTAAGGATATGTCACTAGATGAATTGATAAGCTCACTTATCACCTATAAGTTAGCTAGTAATGAGAGATTGAATGAGCACAATAGAATGAGAAAAGTGACTGCATTAAAAACGTTTACTAATACATCTAGTGAGTGCAGTGAACCTGGATCTGGAGATGATATGGCTATGCTTACTAGGAAGTTTAGTAGGTTCTTCAGAAAGAATAGTAGGCCATACAAAAAGTTTAGAGATTGAGTATCTGAGAAGGGAGAGTCTAGTAAAAGAAAATAAAAATCGAATGCTCCCACATGCTACAATTGCAATAAGGTTGGGCATATCAAACCTAATTGCCCGTTGCTGAAAAAGGAGTCTAAGGAAAAGAAGAAAGCCGTGAAAGCAACTACCTCATGGGATAGACAAAATAGCAGCGATTTAGATTCATATTGCAGCGACTCTAAGATTGCTAACTTGTGTCTGATGACACGGGATGATAAGGTATTGTCTTCTTGCTCTTTATCTTCATATTATTCTAGTGATGATTGTGGTTCTGATAGTATGCCTACTTTTAAAGAATTATAATATGAATATATTTGTGTATCTAAATTGTTAAAAAAAAAATGACCAAGAAGAATGATGTTTTGAAAAAAAAAAATATGAAAATTGGTCAAAACTGTTTGAAATTGCAAAGAATTCTCATGCCCCTATTCTTAAAGAAAAAGATTTGAAAATTACTGAGCTTGAGAAAAATTTGGAGGATAGCTCCAAAATTGTTTATAAATTTATTGAGGGCCAACATAATTTTGAAAAACTTCTTGTGCCCAAAGAAACTCTCTTAGCAAAGAAGGTCTTGGATTTAATGGTATTGAAAATGTAAGACGACCTAATCTGTATTTGAGACATTTTACTCGAGAATCAAAATCCCAAATTCCACCTAAAGATCCTCGGTGTCAAATGATATGTTTTAAATGTAAACAAATTGGTCATATTTAGTTTGATTGTCCACGTAGAAATAGACATGTAAAAATTAAAAGGGTGTGGAGAGTCAAAGGTGATCCAGGCACTAACCCTTATGAACCCAACTGAATTTGGGGACCAACTTCAGTTACTTAGATTTTCTTGCAGGTGTGTTTAAGATCATCCTCATCTAATGACAAGTGGTACTTGGATAGCGGCTGCTCACAACATATGATCGGAGACAAGGCCAAGTTCGCATCCATCACTCCCAAGGATGGAGGTTACGTGACATTCAGGGATAATGCAAAGGGCAAAATCATCGGCGTAGATAAGGTTGGTAAGGAACCTTCCCTGGTTATTGATAATGTATTACTGGTTGATGGTTTGAAACATAATTTGTTAAGTATTAGCCAATTGTGTGATAATGGGTATAAAATATCTTTTTAAAATGATAAATGCATTGTTGAGAGTAAATCCGATGACAAAGTACTTTTTACTATTGAACGTCATGAAAATGTGTATACAACTAGTTTTGATAATTTAGCTTCTCAATAAGTTATATGTTTTTCTGCAATAAACGAAACTAATTGGTTGTGGCATAGACGTTTAGGACATGCTAGTATGGATCTTTTGTCAAAACTTGTGAAAAAGGACTTAGTTGAAGGCTTGCCTAAAACAGCTTTTGTGAAAAATAAGATTTGTGATGCATGTCAAATTGGCAAGCAAACAAAATCAAGTTTTAATAAAAAAACATTCATATCTACCACTAGAACACTTGAAATGCTACACTTAGATTTATTTGGTCATAATCAAGTTCAAAGTTTAGGTGGAAAATTGTATGCTTTCGTTATTGTGGATGATTATTCGAGGTTCACAAGGGTGCTATTTCTTTCTCATAAGTATGAATCATGTGAACAATTCACTAAACTATGTAAAAGAATTCATAATGAAAAAGGCTACAAAATCACACACATAAGAAGTGATAGGGGAACTGAATTTAAAAATGATGGCATAGAAAACTATTGTGACTTAGAGGGCATTCACATAATTTTTCAGTACCTAGGACCCCATAACAAAACGGAGTTGTCAAAAAGAAAGAATAGGTCCTTACAAGAAATGGGTAGGACAATGCTAAATGAACATAAATTACCTAAATATTTCTGGGCAGAAGTTGTGAGTATTGCATGTTATGTCATGAATAGAGTGTTAATCAGACCTTCACTTAATAGGACTCCATATGAATTGTGGAACAGCCATAAACCTAGTATTTCAAATTTTCATGTCTTTGGTTGTAAATGCTTTGTACTTAGAGATAAAGAACACCTAGGGAAATTTGACTCTAAATCTGATTAAGGTATTTTCTTAGGTTACTCACTCAATAGTAAAATATATAGAGTTTTTAATAAAAGAACATTAATTGTTATTGAATCTATTCATGTTGTGTTTGATGAATCTAATTCGTTTTCTAAAAGCAATAAGAAAGATGATATTGATATAAGAAAAGGATTAGATAAGATATCTATTGAAAATAATGTGGATATCAATTCAGAAGAAAATGATAAATCAATTGAAAATGATAAAGTTGAAAGTGAGGTTAATGAACTGCCTAGGGATTGGAAATTCATTAGGAACCACCCTTTAGATCAAATTGTAGGTAAACCTTCACGTAGTGTAGCCATCCGATCTTCCTTAAGAAATTTAGTTAGTTATTTTTGCATTCTTATCTCAGGAAGAGCTCAAAAACATTAAGGAAGCCATAAAGGATGAGTCTTGGGTAATATCTATGCATGAAGAGCTTAACCAATTTGAAAGAAGCAAAGTTTGGACCCTAGTTCTTAGGATTAACGATCACCCTGTTATTAGTACTAAATGGGTATATAGAAATAAAACGGATGAAAATGGGGTAGTAACTAGAAATAAAAATAGACTAATTGCTCAGTGATATAATCATGAAGAAGGGATAGATTTTGAGGAAACCTATGCTCCTGTAGCTAGAATGGAGGTCATTCGTATGTTGCTCGATTATGCCACTTTTAAGAACTTTAAATTGTACCAAATGGATGTTAAAAGTGCCTTATTAAATGGCTATATAAATGAAGAAGTGCATGTAGAACAACCATGTAGTTTTAAAAATCATAAGTATCCTAATCATGTATATCGGTTGTCCAAAGCCTTATACGAATTGAAACAAGCTCCTAGAGTTTGGTATGAGAGACTTAGTGGTTTTCTATTAGAAAATAGGTTTACCTGGGGCAAAATTGACATAACACTTTTCTTCAAATCTAAAAATGAAGATATGCTCCTTGTTCAAATTTATGTTGATGATATTATTTTTGGAACAACAAATGATGATTTGTGTAATGAGTTTGCCAAATGCATGCAAAGTGAATTTGAAATAAGCATGATGGGTGAACTGATTTTTTTTCTTAGGACTTCAAATTAAATAGGCTAAATATGAGACTTTTATATGCCAATCTAAATATGTTAGGGACTTGCTCAAGAAATTTAATATGGAAGATAGTAAAATTCTTGGTACTCCTATGAGTTTTTCCACCAAACTTGATAAAGATGAGCAAGACATTCTTGTTGATGTGAAATTATATCGTGGCATGATTGGTAGTCTCCTATACCTTACAGCTAGTCAACCTGATATCATGTTTAGTGTGTGCATGTGTGCTAGGTTTCAGGCCACTCCTAAGGAGTCTCATATGTTAGTCATAAAAAGAATACTTAGGTACCTAGTTGGAACTATTAAGTTAGGTTCATGGTACCCTAAGCATACGACATTTGAGATTGTTAGTTACACCGATGCTGACTTTGCCGATAGTAAGGTAGATAGAAAGAGTACTAGCGGCACTTGTCATTATTTAGGACAATTTCTAGTTTCTTGGTTCTCCATGAAATAGAACTCTATTGCCTTATCCACAGCCGAAGCTAAATATATTGTGGTTGGAAGTTGTTGTGATCAAACACTTTATATAAAACAACAACTTATGGATTTTGGATTGCACTATGATACGGTTCTGACTAAATATGATAATACTTGTGCAATTAACATTTCAAAGAATCCTATCTCACATTCATGAACCAAACATATTAAGATTAGACATCACTTCATTTGTGATCATGTGCAGAAAGGGGTGTATGACACTTGAGTATGTGTGCACAAATGAGCAGTGGGTTGATATTTTTACCAAACTTCTTTAGGAAGATAGGTTATACAGATTAGACGAGAGTTAGGTCTAATGCATAGTAGAGAGGCACATAGAAAATTGATAGAGTGCACAAACTTAGAGGGAGCTTCTTAACATAGAAAATCTATGGCTCTGAATAATTTAAATCTATCATTGCTTTATACTTTATAAATATGTTTATGGTTTGCAATGCATGGCTATCATATCTTTTGCATGTTGATAGTTATATTTATGTTTTCTATTTTAATCATACTAGACTGTTTAAGTTGTTAGTTGTGGATAAATTATAAATTTGAACTCAATCAGGTCATTTATATACAGATATTTTTAGGAAATGCTCTATTTTCAAATGACATGCTGCTGAAATTTCTAAAAATCTTCCCAACCATATCTTGTATTTGAATGATTCATACTCAATGTCTTGCCTATATGCTTTAAATTCATGGTCCTTTTTACTATTGCCAAAAGGGGGAGAAGAGGGCAAAATTGGGTACTTAGGATATGAGTTTAAAATTTTAAAACTTTAAACTTCTCATTATGCATACTGTCAAATGAGAAATTTTAAAACTTCTCATCAAACTTTAAACTTTAAACCTTTCTTGGCTATACCCACTTTTGCATGATGTATTTGTCATCATCAAAAAGAGGGAGAATCTAGACTTTATATGTCATACCCCATTTTGATTATGACAAATACTTCGATATTTAATGTCGATCAAGTTTGTGTGTAGGTTCATATTAGCAAGATCGTATGAGGGCATATGTTACCTTGAAGTAAAAGAAGACCCAGAAGATTCATTTGTTGTAATTTTATATTATGTTTTACTCAGGTCTGTAATAGTAAAGTAGGAAAGATCTATAATAATTAATGTATATCATGCATATAGGAACTGATAAGCTCAAATACCTTAGAAAGACCCTAGGTTCTTGCACTTGCACTTAGGTTAGTCCCCAAACTCACATATGCTATCAGGGGAACCTATTGAATTGAATCAAGACTTAAAGGACTAGAATAGTGAGGTTTCGGGCAACCAAACCTTAGTGTTCAAAACACCTCAATTGACTGAATCGTTGAATAGTCAGTGTGTTGACTTGACTTTGGGCAACCAAACTCAAAATGAACTGAGTGTCCACAATCAACCGAACACGAACCCTAACTTTTTCTGACAACTCGGGTACCTAAATGTTCACATTCAAATCACCCTTGGGCGACCGAACATGTAAGTTCAGTAGACCAAACTTGTGACCAGGCAACCGAACCTTGGGCAAATTGAAAAATCACCTTGGGTAGCAAACTAAACTCTTATTCAGGCACCCAAATTTCAAAAATCACCTTTTCTGTATGTGAGTGTTCGGGCTACTAAACCTATGGCTCATTCGACCGAAACTCTCGGGTTGGCCTAAATTTTATTGAGGTTAAATAGGGTTAAACAGGGTTAATTTTCTTAAACTCTTTTTAAACAAATTTAATAATTCCCTATGTATCCCCAACGGTTATAAAATTGGCTAAGTTTATAAATACAAGTTCATTTGCCTAGATTAAAGATTGATTAACACTTTGATTAGTAGAAAAATCCTCTGAAATTTTTCAAAGCCTATTTTTCATACAAAGCCTATACTTTCTTATACAATCATTCCTTTGATAAATCAATCTTTGTGAGAGCTCTTTGGGTGATTATACATTGTTCTATCTTGCTAAAAACTCTCATTGTATTTGTTGTTGTTTGATTTTCATTTTGAGACTTGAGTAAAGATTTTTTCCCCCGATTTTATTTAATAAATCTGTGTGTGGGAAAAATCTTATAGCTAGTGAGTCTTTGTGTCGTTATTGCAAGACTCATTGAGCTTGTATTTTTTAGTGTGCAAAAATCTTTTCACAAGTTCATTTTTCAAATATCTCTTGTGCTTGAATATTGAGAAAATATTTTTTTAGAGATATTTAGAATACTCTTGGTAGAAATCTTTGAAACCCTAAACTATGATTGAGATTTACGTCTATACATAGTTTCAAAGATTAGCTTGTTGATACACTCTTGTGCTTGATTGGATATAGTCATTACTATTGAATAATAATTGCACACATCTATCACTGAACTTATTGTTCTTACATTATTAGTGTGCATCAATTGATACTGGTGCAAATCTGCTTGATTGAGAAGCAAATATTTTGTACACAAATTATATTATGATTATGTTGTATTCCAGGCGTGGCCTGAGGGAGCATTGATCCAGCCTGAAAGGATTAATTGTAAAAGGTTGAGGTCAGCCTTGTGTTAATTTGACCTAGTCGTATTTCGGTGTCGCTCCACCTGTGAAGTGAAACTTAGTGTAATCCTTGTGCTTGTGAGTCAAGGCGGGTATGTAGGCAATTTTTCGAATCTCGATAACATATCTGGTGTTATCTCTCTTTACCTACTTTACCTTGAATGTGTAATTAGCTTACTTGTGTAATTTAATTTCATCATAAGTATTGATTTATTTTATATCTACACTAGATTGATTCCAAGGTTGTGTAATATTGCTGTTGGTTAATTGACCTAGGGGAAAAATTTTGAAATATCAATTCACCACCCTTTTGGGATTATAGTAAAGCTAACAATAACCAACCAACAGGACTACAAATCCAAACAAAGTTAAATAAGAAATAAATCTAAATATGCCTATCAAAAACAAAAATAATAAAATCAAATCAAATAAAAAAATCAAAAAAATCTAAACCTACCAAACAAAAATTGTGAGATTGAACTAATGACGCAAGGAAGTGAGACCCAACCTATCCATCTGAAGGATATCTTTCAGAGAACGTGGTAAAAGATGTTGTTCTTCGTAGATGACATTGTTTTCCATTTCTCCTTATCTAGCGAGAAAATTAGCTGCACCGTTGCCTTCCCTATATTGATGGATCATCATGAAGTTCACTCCTTCTAGTTCCTCCATGAGGTCCTTCCAAAAATCCCAAAGATACCACAAGGTACATCTACCTTTTTGAAGCCAATCAACAACAATTCGTGAGCCACTTGTAATAATCACATTAAAATAAAGAAGTCATTTTCGTAAACGAATTCCTTCCATAATTGCTTTAATTCCGCACTATTGTTCGTACCATTACCAAAATGGCTTGAAAAAATCGCTTTCACCATGTCATGACAGTCCCGAATAATTCCTCTACCTCCAAAAGTACCCGGATTGCCCTTATAGCTCCAATCGTAATTAAGTTTTATCCACCTTGTTGGGTGTTTAACCCACAAAATAATTTTTCTAGGCCTGGCACAAACTCTCTAATGTTGAATTTGAAACTCTTTAAAAATCGTAATGTCCAATATCTTCAATTTTTGAAAAGAATTAGAGCTCTCAGCTAAAGAACTAACCCAGTATCGAACACTTCTCCACGTTTGATCTGCACTTTGATAAACTCCTTGCATTCTCACTTTGCATCTTCATTTTCAGAGGCACCACTTAATCAAACTCAAAATTAGATTGATTAAAATATCTTTAATAGATGATTTTCGAGCATAGTGGAACCAATTTGTAATTCTATTTTTTCAGGGAAGGATCCATTGGAAAGGAATCCCCAACACCACACTAGCCCGACACCAAACCTCTAAAACCACCTCGCCTAAAGAAAGAATGTGATAAGTGTTTTCCTGACTTCTCTGCATGCAGCAATCACAAGCCAAAGCCATCGATATTCCTTTGGACCAAATTCTATTATCTACTGCCAAGTATCTGAATTAGGCTTTCCATAAACACATTGAGATTCTTCTAGGCAATAAAGAATGCCAAAACCAGTCATTCCACTCAAAATTATCACTTTTGCTCCTCACTGCCTCCTATACGATTTTTGTAGAGAAATTGCCGTTAGGGGCAAGCTTCCAGATGAATATATCCTGACCACTTTTACTAGCTGGCACACTATGCAAGATTTCCATTGTTCTATCAGTCCCAACCAATTCCATTAATAAATCAAAGTTCCAGTTGTTATTCAGCCTTCAATCCTTAATACACAACTTCTTGTTTGAAATATCTTCAGTGCACACAGCTAACGGGTCTGATGTAAGCCACCTATCAAACCAAAAAAAAAAGAAAAGAGTTCCCACCTCTCACCAAAATTTTAACATTATCCATAAGTTCCGAAATGGTGGCCATCATTGATTTTCAGAACTGAGAGTCATTTGGTCTCCCCTTCCTTATTAATAAATAATCATTTCTATAATATTTAGCCCTGAAAAAACCTGACCATAGACTCTTAGAAGTGACCAGTTTGAAGGCAAATTTCATGAGAAAAGATTTTTGGACTTCTTTAAGATCTCTCAAGCCTAAACCCCTTTCCAAGGTAGGTTTACAAATTTTCTCCCAAGAGCACCAATGAATCTTCCTTTTACCTTTCACCTCTCTCCATAAAAAAATAGCAAGAAGAGAGTTGATGTGAGAAAATGTGACCTGCGAAACATTAATAACCGACATCAAATGTATCGGCATGCTAGATAATACATGTCTTAATAAAATCAATCTTCCACCTTATGAGAGCAACTTAAATTTCCACCTTATAATTTTCTTTCTAATCTTCTCCACAAGAGGCTCCAAGATCCTGGAAGACAATTTTCCAAAAACCAAAGGCGCACCCAAATACGTAACTAGAAATTTACCTTCCATGAAACCCATGATTCTCAATAAACCATGTTTCCGAGTAGGAGTAATGTATTTCGAAAGGAATAACGCAGACTTTCTCTTGCTGATTTTTTGACCCAACCACTTTTCATACATCTCTAGAGAATAAACCAAATTTCTAATAGACCTTTTCCCACCATTTGCAAAAATAAGAATATTATCCGTATAAAGCAAAAGCGAAACCAAAGGGGCCCCAATCGGATGATTAAATTGTCCAATACGACCTATCTCATAGTTTTTCCTAAGCAACCTTGCCAAAACCTCCTCCTTTATGATGAATAAATTAAGGGAAAGTGGATCCCCTTGCCTCAAGCCTCTAGTCGATTGAAAAAACCCTTTAAAGGTTTCGTTCATCATAACGGAAAAACACAGGGACTTCACACAATTTTTTATGAGCTTGCAAAACCTTTCAGAGAAGCCAAAAGCCTTAAGAAACTACAGAAGAAAATTCCAATTCACTCTGCCATAAGCCTTAGCCATATCCAATTTTACCATCACATTGCCACCAGCCATTTTTTTGTGCAAAGAATGAACCATTTCCTATGCAAGCATAATATTCTAAAAAATACTACACCTAGAAATAAAAGCACCTTGCTTATGCAAGACCAACTTATTAACAATCTCAGTTAGCCTAAAAACAATAATCTTGGAAAAAATTTTGTATGCCACAGAGCACAAATTAATAGGCCGGAATTTATAAAAACTAGAAGGATTGTCCACCTTCGGAATCAAAATAATAAACGAAGAGGAAAAGAACTTGGATAGAGGAGTGCCCTAAAAAAAATTATTTACCGCATCCAAGACATCTTTTTTAACAATGTCCTAGCAAGATATATAAAATTCAGAGCCAAATCCATCTAGTCTTGGACTGCTTTCTTTAGGAATAGAGAACTGCTCTTTTAACTTCTTCTTCCATCGGTTTGGTGTAGAGAAAATTATTATCAGCATATGAAATCTGCCTTTGAATTAACTTGGAGGGATCACAAGGTTCAACCACTGAAGACTAAGAGAAAATTCTAGAAAAAAAAAAAACAAAGGTAGCTGCTTCATTATGTATTACTTCTGCACCATCCAATATCCTCCCGTTATTCAGAACCATAGGATTTATACGACCCTTATTCCACCTCTAATTGATAACTGAATGGAAGAATTTAGAGTTTTGATCCCCCTCAATCAACCATTTTTTTTTTTTTCACAATTTGTCCTAGGCAAGATGCTTCCCTATTCTCCCACACCTGAATCTCCAAATTAGTAGTCAAGTAATCGGTTTTGCCCTCCTTGGAAAAACCTAATTGCAGCTGATTTTCTAGAGATTCCATCCTTTCCTCGAGAGCTTGTAGGTTTTCTCCCACGCTCCCAAAGACATTTTTATTCCATGCATGTAAAGCAACTTTCATTCTCTTAAGAAGAATAGCAAGTTTCAAGATACCCGAGACCGAGTCATTATTGATCTAGGAATCTTTAACACACGAAAAAAAACAAATCATGGGAGCTCCACATATTAAGGAATCGAAATGGAGTAGAGTTATACAAAGAGACTGACATATTTGTATAAACCACCATGGGATTATGATTTGAGGATTTCCAACTCAAGTATTTGAATTGAGCCAAACCATAGAGGTTGGAAAAAGCATTATTAATGACAACTTGATCAAGCTTAGCCCAGCTACGAGCCACCCCTTCATGGCCATTGTAACATGACATACGAGGGCTTGTGTTTGATAAATCAAAAAGACCACAATGATGTAAATAGTCATTAAACACCATCATAGGTAAGAGTGGTCTTGGATTTCCACAAATTCTTTCGGCATTCATTCGAATAACATTAAAATCACGCAAGAATAACCAAGGAAAATCCAAAATTTGGCACTCCTCCAGTTGTCGCCATAATTCTCTTCTTTCAACATAAGAACATTTGGCATAGACAAAACTCACCAACATCCTTTCGCTTTCCTTGAAGAACCGCCCAGAAATCATCTGAGTCATGATTGAAATCACCTCAAAGGCATTCATATCCTTCCAAAGCAACCACAATTTACCACCTTGATTTTCATCCGATATAAAATGGTGATAATTCAGAAAACTACCCAGCATTACCATCCTCTCCTCAGCCGCTAAAGGTTTTGAAATAGCAAACAAACCAACATTAAACTTATTAATAAACTTCTTCAACTTGCCTCTGGACCTACCCAACCCTCTAATATTTCAAAAAAAAAAATTGTATCAGTCATAAATTTAATTTATGCGGTCAGATGTGAACCCTATGGGATTTCCTCATAGATTTTTCCTTTAGGGTTTTAGTGTTATCGGGAGTCCATCTCTACCCTGTATCAGACTCATACATTTTTTCTTTGCCCTCTGAAATTTCACCTTCCTCCATCTCTGATGAATAACTTAGAGCTAATTCCCCCTGATGTAAACCTTGGTTCCCACCTTCAGTCAATTTAATACTATCCGTATGATCCACTTTCTCTTGAGACATAGTTTCACCATATGAAACTTGAGTATCATTATCAAACCAATCTTCCTCACACTCCCTTTCATCACTATTTTTTGTTCTTCATTTACCTTATGTTCCAAGCCTCCTTACGGTACATCAGAGTTTTGCATTGCAAGTTCCCCTTTTTCTTGAGCCATAGGAATTTTCGTTAATACAAGGCACCTATCTATGGTCCTTTTCATCATTGGCACATTACTGGGTCCTGCTTCTTGTTCCACCTTCTTTGCCCCCTTATCCACATTGGTATTGGTTTCCATTACACCATCATTAGTCTTTGGTTTTCTTAACTCTTCTTCTTTATATTTTCCATCATCCTTTCGCTTCTCTCCCACCCTACAAACAATCGAGGTATGTCATTGTCGGCAACATTTAGAACAGAAGAAAAAAAAAACTCATCTTTTCATATTTGGCCTCTTTCCAAATACATTGTTTTGGAGATAAAACAAGAGGAAATCCCTTTACCGGCTCCATCGTCAGGTCAAATTTCACACAAATACATGCCCTGAGGCTCTCGTACGATTGATTGTTGCATTATCAGTTCCAAGATAACAATCAAAACGAGTCACTATAATTTGTAGAAAATCTGTTCGGTAAATATGCATTGGTAACCCCGGTAATAAAATCCATTGAGGAGCAAATGGATTCTTTTTTGACATCAAAATCCTATGGCCATTTGAACAGCCGAAGTGAATTGCCTTCCATAGTTCTACCTTCCCTTGCCCAACCATGCAAAAAATCACGTTCGTTTTTCATGTGAATTAGCACATGGTAATCATCTATAACACTAATCATTGGAATTTTCATCAAGCCCCATGTTTTCACAATCGATAACCAAATTTTATCAATAGATGGCCAATTCCTAAAAAATTTCATCACTAATGCAAAACGAAACTCTTCCTCAACTTTAACCATTTTCGCTTCAACTAATGCATATGAACACACTATGTGTTTCTTATGTAAGGAGAAGGGACACAAAAAATTTAAATGTCCATTCAAGAGAAAGAATGTTAAAACCAAAAAGGTATGGAGAGTTAAAAATGAAACTAAATCAAACTCAAAAAGACCTAAGAAGGTTTGCGTACGAAAAGTAACATCTTAAATCCCTTTTTGTAGGTATGTTTTAGGTTCACACCATCAAAATACAGATGGTACTTGGATAATGGATGCTCAAGGAACATGACCAGAGACAAGTCCAAGTTCACCTCGTTGACACTAAAGGTTGGCGGACATGTGACTTTCAGTGACAATGCTAAAGATTGAATTATCAGCATTGGGAAAGTCGGTAAGGAACCCTCCTTGTTAATAGATAATGTTTTATTGGTAGAGGGGTTAAAACATAATTTGATTAGCATTAGTCAACTAAGTGATAAATGTTTTGATGTAACATTCAAAAAGGACAAATGCATAGATGAACATAGTGAAAATCATGACACCGTGTTTATTGCAAATTAGGTTGAAAATGTATATTGCATAAACTTTGAAAACCTAGTATCTCAAGAAGTTAAATGCTTCACAGCCTTAAATGGAGCTAGATGGCTATGGCATGAGAGACTAGGACATGCTAGTATGGACCTGTTGTCCAAATGAGCTAAAAAGAATTTAGTCAAGAGTCTACCTAGCACAAAGTTTGTAAAGGATAAGGTGTGTGATGCTTGCCAACTTAAGAAGCAAATCAAGACAAGTTTTAAAAATAAGAAACACATCTCCACTAACAGGCCATTAGAACTAATCCACCTAGACATGTTCAGCCCTACTAAAACTCAAAGCCTAGGAGGGAAGCAATATGTCTTTCTTATTTTTTATGACTACTCCAAGTTTACCTGAGTGTGTAAGATGTTGACCAACCTTTGTAAGCCTAAAAATGAAAAAGGGTATGACATTCTACACATTAGAAGTGATGGATGTGGAGAATTTAAAAATAAGGATGTTGAACATTTTTGTGACGAACATAGAATCTCTCACAATTTTTCAGCACCACGCACACCTCAACAAAATGGAGTTATTGAAAGAAAGAAAAGGCCACTTCATGAAATGGCTAGAACTATGCTTAATGAGCATCACTTGCCTAAATATTTTTGGGCTGAAGCGGTGAATACCAATTGTTACATGATAAATAGAGTTTCCCTTAGAACCAACCTAGATAAGACCCCATATGAACTTTGAAAGGGTAGAAGACCAAATATCTCTTACTTCCATGTATTTGGATGTAAGTACTTGGTCTTAAATGATAAAAGGGGTTGAGATAAATTTGATGCTAAATCAGATGAATGAATTTTCCTAGGATATGCTTTGAACAGTAAAGCCTTTAGAGTCTACAACAAAAGAACCCTTTCAATTGTAGAGTCCATTCATGTAGCATTTGATGAGGCTAATCTATTTTCTTCTAAACCCGCTGACATCAATGAAGTAGAAATTAGAAAAATTTTAGAGGACCTGGAAATTCAAGAAATAAAATATGAGAGTAATAAAACCAGCACACCTTCGAATGATAACTCTCAAGATCAATCTAAATTGCCTAAGGAATGGAAGTTCACAAGGAATCACCCTAAGGACCAAATTATAGGTGAACCATCATGAGGGGTGTCCACTAGATATTCATTGAAGAATTTATGCAATCATTGTGTGTTCCTATCTCAAGAGGAACCCAAGAACATAAATGAAGCAACAAATAATGATTCATGGACAATAGCTATGCAAGAGGAACTAAATTAATTCGAAAGAAGTAAAGTTTGGAAGTTAGTTTTTAGACTTGCTAATCATTTGGTAATCGGCACCAAATGGGTTTTTAGGAATAAGAAGGATAAGAATGGCATTGTAGTCCGTAACAAGTCTAGACTTGTAGCACAGTGTTACAATCAAGAAGAAGGTGTAGATTATAATGAGACCTGTACTCCTGTGACTAGAATGGAAGCAATTAGAATACTACTAGCATATGCATCTCACAAGAATTTCAAATTCTACCAAATGGATGTGAAAAGTGCATTTTTGAATGGATACATAAATGAAGAAGTATATGTAGCACAACCCCTTGGGTTTGAGGACTTTCATTTTCCTAATCATGTGTTTAGACTTGCAAAAACTCTATATGGATTAAAGCAAGCTCCTAAAGCTTGGTATGAACGATTGAGTGACTTTTAGTTAGAAAATGGGTTCACTAGAGGAAAAAGTGAATAGTACCCTATTTATAAAGGGTAAGAACAATGATATGCTCATCATACAAGTCTATGTTGATGACATTATCTTTGGTACTACAAATAAAGAATTATGCAAAGAATTCGCTACATGCATGCAAGATGAGTTTGAAATGAGCATGATGGGTGAGTTGACATATTTCCTTGGTCTTCAAATCAAACAAGCTAAAAATGGAACATTCATAAATCAATCAAAATACATAAATGACCTGCTCAAGAAGTTTGATATAGAAGGTGGCAAGCCATTGGGAACTCCAATGAGCACCTTTATTAGTCTTGACAAAGATGAGTAAGGAAAGTTGGTAGATGTTAAATACTACTGACGCATGATAGGTAACCTGCTTTATTTGACAGCTAGTAGACCTAACATCATGTTAGTGTCTGCATGTGTGCTCGATTTCAAGTGGCACCTAAAGAATCTCATCAAATAGCAGTCTAGACAGTCTTGAGGTATTTGATAGGTATTATAGACTTTGGTTTATGGTATCTTAAAGATACATCATTTGAGATGATCAACTATTTGGATCTAGATTATGTCGCATATATAATAGACCAGAAAAGTACAAGTGGTACTTCCCACTTCTTAGGACGATCTCTGGTATCTTGGTTTTCCAAAAAAATAGAATTTTGTGGCATTATCTACTGCTGAGGCTGAATATGTAGCAGCAAGTAGTTGTTGTGTTCAAACATTGTATATGAAACAACATCTGAAGGATTTCAATTTGGAATATTCGAATGTATCTATTAAATGTGATGATACCAGCACCATAAATATTTCCAAAAATTCTATATTTCGCTCTAGAACCAAGCATATTGACATAAGACATCATTTTCTTAGAGATCATGTGCAAAAGGAAGATATTATTCTTGAATTCGTAAACACATATGAACAATAGGTGGATATTTTCACAAAACCTCTTTCAGAGTATAGGTTCATCTTAATATGACGAGAATTAAGTTTATTGCACTATAGAGAGGTGATATGAGAAAGGAAGAATGAGTGGTTGAGTCAAAAGAGTAAGAAAGTTAAGTTTATTGAAGGATAGGCAATTGACCATTAACACTTAATCGACTATACTAACAATGACTTATGAATATCTCAAGTTCAGGAACATCAAGCGACTGAATCTTCAAGATCAGTTGACTGACTTGTTATTGACTTGTGAAATTTTAATAAATATAAAAGTCAGATGACTGACTGTATCAAGTCAAACGACTGACTGTATCAAGTCAGTTGACTAACCTACGGAGATATAAATACCTAATGTTCATAAAAGCCCTAATTTTTATGCACCTTAGTCTACTAAAACTCTTCTTCTCCTCTCCTGAATTAATATCCTTCACTTTCAAGTGCTCTCCCATGAAGATTTCTTTGTTTAATCTTCAAAATACCTTTCCATATTTCTTCCTACTCTCATTTCGAAGATTCTACCGAACACTTTCTCAAAAATCATGCCAAAGACCAAATAATAAGCAAACAAAGGCTCCACTTCAGGGAACAATGATACCCAAGACATTGAGAAGTGGTTGGTCACTCCACAAGCCAAAAAAATGTATCAAAAACACATTAGATCTACCAAACCTATTCTCAGAAAGATTTTAGATGTTTCGTTTATTAAAGAGGATTTTCCCGATATCATGACATTATTTAATGCTTTGGGTTGGGAGAGATTTATCACATATCAGGTTAGGGGTGTTTATCCAAATTTAGTTAGGCTATTCTATGCAAACATATCAAACGGTGAAAATGTGTATTCCATAACAGTTGTGAGTAAGACATTTGTTGTAACTCCTCAAACATTGGCCATTAGACTTAGAATCCAAGAAGGTGTTGGGGGTTATGCCACATTAGTTGTGGAAGGGGCTGGGGGTCAGTTATTTGAGTCCTTTTGATGAATATTGCAAGGAATGGGGTATTTAGCATCAAAGGACACCTCCAAAGACTCCTCAATTGATTGGTTTAGCTGAAAGGATGAACAAAATACTGGTTGAAAAAGTAAGGTGCTTGCTTTCACAATCATAGTTGCCAAACTCCTTTTGGGAGGAGGCTTTGAGTACATCACATGTTCTTAATCTCACACCAAGTGTTCCTCTTCAGTTTGATGTACCAGACAAGGTTTGTATTGGCAAAGATGTTTCTTATGATTGCTTGCATGTCTTTGGATGTAATTCCCAAAGATGAGAGGTCTAAGCTGGATATGAAGACTCGACAGTGTATCTTCCTAGGCTATGGTCTAGATGAGTTTGGCTACACGTTGTATGATCCAGTTGAGAAGAAACTTGTGAGATGCTGAGATGTTGTGTTTATAGAAGATCAAATTATACATGATATTGAGAAGACAGAAAAAGTAGTGCCTTAATACAGTGATGGTATAATTGACTTGGAATCTGCTCCTTTGACAGAGTTGCTAGCACATGTTGAACATGATGTTCACAATGACCAGTAGGGTCCAAGTTATACTAATGTTCCCTTATAGAATGAGACTCATGATTCATTGCTAGTACTAGAGATACCACTAGATGTTCCACTCAAGAGGTCTACCAGAGACCAACATCCTTCTACTCGGTATTCTGTAGATGAGTTTGTGTTACTAACTGATGGGGAAGAACCCGAGTGTTATGCAGAAGTCATGGAAGATGAACATAAGTCAAAGTGGGTTGATGTTATGCAGGATGAGATGCGATCATTACATGACAATCACACTTTTGAGTTGGTGAAATTGCCTAAGGGAAAAAGAGCTTTGATGAACGTGGATTTACAAGGTGAAGCAACAAGAACACACTTCACAACCACGGTACAAAGCTAGACTAATTGTCAAGGGATTCAGATAAGGAAAAGGTATTGACTTTGATGATATTTTTCCCCTGTTGTGAAGATGTCATCCATTGTGTGGTTCTTGGTTTAGCTACTAGCCTAGATTTAAAGATTGAACAGATGGATGTGAAAACTACTTTTCTTCATGGTGATTTGGAGGAGGAGATATATATGGAACAACTAGAGGAATATGTGTGTTGGTTTAAGAAAAGTCTTTATGGTTTGAAGCAGGCACCTAGACAGTGGTATAAGAATTTTGAGTATGTTATGGAGGAGCAAGGCTACAGGAAGACTACTTCTGACCATTGTGTTTTTGTGCGGAAATTTTTTTTATGGTAATTTTATTATTCTATTGCTTTATGTTGATGATATATTGATTGTTGGCTGAATTCTTCCAGATTTGACAGGTTGAAGAAGCAGTTAAGTTAGTCATTTACAATGAAGGACTTGGGGCCAACAAAGGAGATTCTTGGGGTTCGCATTCATAGATGCAAAAAAGGCAAGAGTTGTTTATATCATAGGAGCAATACATTGAGAAAGTGCTTGAGAGGTTCAATATGAACAAAGCTAAAGTGGTTAGCTCTCCTCTTGCTACATACTTTAAGTTGAGCACAAAGAACAGACCTTCAACAAATGAAGAGAAGGAAGATATGGAAAGAATTCCATATGCCTCAATAGTAGGAAGCTTGATGTATGCAATGGTTTGTACGAGGCTAGACATAGCCCATGTAGTTGGTGTTGTTAGCCAGTTTCTCTCGGATCTAGGTAGAGAACATTGGAATGCGGTAAAGTAGATTAAGAGATATCTACGAGGCACTTCCAAGTGGAGTCTCAGCTTTGGGAGAGGTGAACCAATGTTGGTGGGTGATACAGATTCTGATATGACTAGAGATGTGGATACCCGTAAATCTACTTCGGGTTATTTGATCACTTTCTCAGGAGGGGCTGTTTCTTGGCAATCGAGGTTACAAAAATGTATTGCACTTTTTACAACTAAAGCAGAGTTGATTGTAGCAATGGAAGATTATAAAGAGTTGCTATGGATGAAAAAGTTTTTACAGGAGCTTGGTCTCATGCAACAACAATATGTGTTGTTTTGTGAAAATCAGTGTACTGTTAACCTTGCTAAGAATTCTTCATTTCATTTGAGATCAAAACACATTAATGTAAGGTACCATTGGATAAGAGATACTCTTAATGACAATTTGATAGCTCTTGAAAAAATTCACACCAATGATAATGACTTCGATATGTTAACAAAGGCTCTAGAAATGGAGAAGCTTGAGATTTGTTGCTTGATCGTTGGGATGGCGAATCCCCCCACCTAGTCGAGAAGGGGGAGATTTGTTGGGTTGAGTTTCCCTCCTAAGTGAGTATGTCCCAAACTTGCCCAATACGGGCCCATGTGTGGAGAGACTCATTTTGGAGAATGGGGTTATACCCTATCCTTTTCTGCTGCAAAGAGTAGTGCACAATAAGAACATAAGAAAGAAAAAGGAGAGAGAACCGAGGCTGCCACAGAGAGAGAGAGAGCTATCCAGTCTTGATCAACTACTCTGATCAACAAGCATTCGTGGTCCGATTGAGCTAAAACTTTATAGAGATGTTCATGAGACGTGAATATTCATTGTGAACGGTGGAGATTGGATTCTGAGTATTTGGTGTCAATTTTTAGCCCATGAACAGTAGCCTCAGTTTTTTCCGCCACCACAGAGAGAGAAAGTTGTGCAGTCTTTATCAACTACTCCAATAAACGAGCATTCATGGTTCGATTCAGCTGAAAATTTAAAGGGATGTTTGTGACAAGTGAATATTCATTGTGAACAGTTGATATTGGATTCTGAGCATCTGTTGTTATTTTCAGCTCGTGAACAGTAGCCTTTGTTTTGGTGAGATCTTTCTTTAATTCTTGTTGAAGTTGATTTATGCCAAGGAATTCTATTTCTTGAAGATAGTTGCTGATTGTATGTCTCTAGTTGAGACTAGAGAAGACTCATGTATTCCCATAATTGTTGAGAGTGGAACTATTTGAGTGGACTACAGTCCCGTGGTTTTTCCTTCTCACATCAAGAAGGTTTTCCAGGTAAAAATTGTGTGTCTTATGCTTGTGGTGTTTGGATATATATATATTTTCCGCATATATATTGCTCTGTTTTATAGTTTCCTGCAGATTCACACAAAGAGGGTGTTTGAGTATTGTTGTTTCTCACAACAAAGTGGTATTAGAGCAAGGTTTGATCGAGCGCCCTAAAGTGGTTATTATTCTGTTAAATATCATGTATTGAATTATGGAGGCTAGTCTTGTGTTAATTAATTGACATATTAATTCCCCAAGACCTTCCACTTAACTTATTTGATGTGCCGGATTCAGAATCCACCTATAGGGTTCGACACAATCAAAACTTATAAGCTTCCTCAAGGAGGTATCATCAATCCTGATACCGAGATGTGGATTTCATCAATAATTAATGTTCACCATACACACAAAGTGTACTAGCATAAGGAGTTGGAACTGTACCATTCCCAATAGTCAAGACAAACCTATTAAAATCTTGTGCTACAGTCCTTCCAATTTCATTTAAGACTGTGAACAATAAACCTATATTCTATAAAAACTGACGATCTAATTTTTTGTATATAAGTCATACTCTACACACTAGATCACCTGTTATATAGAATAAAAGACATACATGCATAATCATGAAATAAATTATGTCAGGCAAACATTACTCACTAAGATTCTCATTAAAATGGAATAAATAAAGTAATTAATAAATACTAAAACCAATTACATAAAGCATGTCTTTCAGTATAATCCCTAACATATACATGCATACTCACACACACATACATATATTCACATATGCAGGTCATACACCTGCATGCATATATGCACATGCCAACACCAGCAAGCACCCACATGCAAACTTTATTAAGCACCTAACCATAGTTATATATATTCATACACATACACCCACTTACATGCATACTAAGCAAAGGAGGAGCCACCCGCAGCATCTCCTTGGCGTTGGTGGAGCATTTCTTCAATCTGCGCTTTCCAGCACATCATTTCATCAAGCTGCTACTCCACTACCTTGTTCCTCTAGACAACCTCTTGCAGCCCATAGAGGACACCTAGTGTTTTTCATTGCACCACGCAAGCGGTGGTTGAGACTTAAAAGTTAAAAAGATTACTTGCAAAGAAAAAAAATTGCAAATCACTTATTTATAGTTGTTCTTCTTGACTAAAATCGTCACTAATAGGTCATTATTAGTGAAAATTTAGAAAGTTATAGCACCTTGCATTTGGCTTATCGAATCTTTTAAAATGTTTGAGATGTGATACATTTTGGCCTATCGAATCTTTTAAAATGTTTGAGATGTGATACATTCTCATTCTCATTCTCATTCTCATTTTTATTTTGAACTTCAAAAATGATTTTGTCATATATAATACTATCATAAATGGTGCACGTATATGTAGGCTAATGCTAATCCCTTCAAATTCAAATTTAATCTAATGAAATGGGGGAAAAATGTTATATAGAACATATTTTAACTAATTCAAACATTGGTGTGAATCAAACTTATATTACAATTTATAACTCAAAATTCTGACAATATGTCTGTGTGTCTATATATATACATATATTATGAAAACCCATAACAAAGTTAGCAAACGAAAAAAAGAAAAATGAGAAATCAAAAACAATCAATCTCACAAAACACACAAATTTGCAAGGTTCGACAATTCCTTAAGTTCTCAGATCATATCAAGTTACTGATTCCACTGTTCAACAACAATTATAAGCAGAAATCTCTAGTCCGTTAACCTAGCTCTCCTTATGTCCAACAATACTACACTTCAACAGAAAATATAACACTATTTATAATACTACATATTGTTGTGTAATATGCTTACGCACCAATATTCTTGAAAGATCCCAAAAGTGCACACTCAAAATCGGATGACATTTTAAGTCACTCCTAATTTTAAACCCTAATTTTTCAGATATAGGTTCATTCAAGCCAAGCCCAAACCAGTAAACACAAAGAGAGGGCTTCAACATAGTAAAAGTAAAAATGAAAAATTAATTACATACAACAATGTAAAAATCACACCACATCAACATCTTCAATAGTAGAGGAAGAGGAAGAGGAAGAGGACGAAGGGGAAGGGGAGGAGGAGAAGGCATACCTTCTTGCAGGCAACAGTGGGTAATGATGGCGCAAGGAGGACAAGGAGGAGGGTTTCGTGCGGGGGAGCTGGGAGAGGAGGGATTTTGGGGGTTCTCCCACAATAGTTTGAGTGGAAAATCTACTTCTAGTGACAAAAGTATTAGTGACGGTTTCATTTTCGTCACTAAAAATGCATTTTTAGTGATAGTTGATATTTTTGTCGTCACTAATACGTTAACTATTAGTGAAGAATTTTATTTTCATCACTAATGACTCTTTGTTAGTGACAATTTTAGCTCCGTTACTAATAGTTTTGTCACTAAAAACTCCTTTTTTGTAGTGGCATAAGTATATTTCTTGTAGAGAGAAAAAAATGTTGAGTGTGCAAATTTACTATTTAATACAAACACATACACAAACACACACGCACACATGCACGCATGCACGTGCGCGCACACACACACACACAAACACAAACATATACACAAATATATTCTTACAATTTTTTTTTAAGAAAAAAATATTGAAGTCTTTGAATGTAACATGCATGTCATGGAATTGTTCCACTACACTTCTTTGATGTTAGTTTTAGGCTCCTCAAAAGATCTACAATGATTCTTTTTCTATAAGTCAAGCTAAGAATTGAAATTTGTTTCCAAGAAAAAAATGTAGAAGTCTTCGCATGCAACATGCATGCCATGGCATTGTCTCACTACACCCCCACCATCTTGTTTTTATGCTCCTCAAAATATTTACAATGGTTTTTCTTTTTTAATATGATTCAAGTCGGACATTGAGAGTAGGGAACAAGGAACGAGTTTTATGTAATGTTTTGAATAGTCTCAATGGTGAAAGTTAATAAATACACACATATACACAATACATGCACATAGACACACAAATACACAATCTCCACATTTGTGTCATAAAAATACTGAAAAATTATGAATTAGACCGCATAATAATGTACACTATTTGTAGTTAACTTCGTATTAATCAATACAAGTAGTATGTTAATAAATATTCATGGTTTGTATACGAAAGAATATTATTGGGTTGTCCTTGAATACAACAATACCCAAGTGATTATGATGAACTGTTTTTATTTTTGTTATAAAATAGAATTAACTTTGGTACTTATAGTTCTCACTCTTTCCATGAAAATAATAACAATCATATTATCACTTAGCAAAATATGATTATTATCATTGTTGTACTAATAATGAAAAAAAAAATGGCACTATAAACCTAAAAAATAATCATACTTTTTGTTATAATTATAGGGTAAAAACACTCATGGTCACTGAATTGTCGACTAAAACCTATTACTAAACTTTAAGCTATTGCAATTGTGTCATTGAACATAGCCCCTTTTAGTTTAGAGAAAATGGCCCTCCATTAAAATTGACTATGTGCATCTCTAGGACCCATAGATCTCGTGTTTTTCTATATATATATATTGAATTTTTGTTTATAATACTAATAACAATTTTTTAATCTTTTCTTTGAATTGATTTTGCTTCGCCAAGATTCCCATTCCCATTCAAGCCATCCCTTTCTCATCTTCAGAAATTCCCAAATCCAAAACTCTTGCAAACCATTGCACAAAACACTATAAGTTTTGTCGAATATGATAAGTAATCAAAACTTTGAAACTTCCCACTAACTAGAATCTTCCCACATATCTGACTATAACTCACATTTAGAAAAATTAAGCTCCATATTCGCCTTCGCCACTAGCAAACTCTCAAAAATTTGGCTAACCAAGAAAGGTTATGCATGCTGATAACAATCACCAAAAAAGAGTAAGCATACGAAAAAAAAAAAAGAGGAAGTGATCATGACTTCCAATTACGAAAATAAAGTAGTGAAAACAAATAATTGAGCTTGAAAAATGAGAGAAAATCAAATGTTTGTTCCTAAGTTGTTCTTGCTAGATCCATAGTCCACAAATAGTATGGGCTTTGGTGAGGAGCTATAACCCTTACTAGATATATAACCGAAGCTTGTTCCTCAATAAATCCATGATTTCTATAGAGTTGTTCACATCAAATAGCATTTATGTGCCATTTTCTAGCACATTTTGATAGAAATCCATTGTCAAGAAGTTCAATCATCCCAGTAACTTAGAAATCCAATTATGGGAGAGGTAAAAGTTTGAGATGTTCAGTCAGATATTTGCAAATTCGTTAGGGACTTGGTTGGACAACCAACCTCATTCAAGGTTAAGGATGCTAAGATTGGGAAGTTTGGATAGGGAGGCCGAAATTTCATTAGATGGGGAAGTCATCAACTTTAGAAGGGATTTGGCTCAAATAAATGGTAAGGGCAGTGGGGTGGCTAGTGGTGTGGTCGCATTCTCAGGAGAAGAGGAATCTTGGTAAAAAAATTCAAAAAAAAAAAAAACATTTATTATTATTATTATTATTATTATTATTATTATTATTATAAATTTTCAAAAAGGGAAAAGTGGCATGGGTGGGTCCTATAGAAGCCACATAAACGTTTCTTATAGGGAGTGTTTTTTCTTTGGCGAATAAAGAGACATTGCTACATTTTGTGAAGCTCAATGACCTCTTTGCAAATTCGAAACTATTAACTATTATATGTCTAAGGTTCAATATTTAAATAATTTCAAAGATTTTCCCTGATTTTGTCTATGTCAACAAATAATTCGAAATACCTTGACCTTTTAGGGCAGGTCTGATCAAATAGCAATGATTTGAGACGCTTGTTTTTATACTATTTCAATAATTCAAGGAATCAATTGTATGGATATATAAAATACGAGATTTCTAATCCTAGCAGGAAAATAGATGCACAATTTAAAGCGAGTAAATAGGATTTCATACTCGAACACGTAGATACATATAGAATTCTGTAGAAAGTTGTATTCGATAAAAGTCGTAAGTATGGCTTGGAGGGAGATCTTTCATATCTTTTGAGATCCACCATACAAAATGGGGTCAAAAGGCTAAAATAAGTTATTTTAGTCGTTATAAAAAGAAAATGCCCCTTTCGTGCTTGTGACGTCGAGGCACTGCAAAAAAAAAAAAAACAAAATTTGATCCAATTTATCATAATCAATTATTTAACACGTTGGTTAACCATATTTAGACACAGACAAAAAAAAAAACATTGGCTTACCAAATTCTCTATCTAATCGTGAAAAGGATTCAACAAGAGATAGAAATAAATTTACTTTCTGTTTTACATCAAGCAATACATGGAGTAACTCTCGATATAGTAGTAAAAGCAAGACATGTAGATGGATAAACCCATCAAGTTCCTATTGAAATAAAATCCACATAAGGAAAAGTAGTTGCCATTCATTGGTTATTAAGGCATCTCAAAAACATCTAGGTAGAAATATGTCTTTCAAATTAAGTTATTAATTAGTGGATGCTGCCAAAGGGAGTGGCGATGTCATAAGTAAAAAGGAAGAGACTCATAGAATGGTAGAGACAAAGAGAGCTTTTGCACTTTTTTGTTAATCCTTGAACAAGATCTATATAGACACATAGATCCATGGATCCATTTATGTCAGTCGGAAAAGAGTCAATAAAGAAAAAATCAAGATTGATCGATATATTTCTCAAAAAAAATTAAAAGGAAACAAAAAGTTGAATCATAAATTACAAATCAACTAATCCCTCTTGCGAACTTGCTTAAGAGATGGTACAAAGGAATCTCATGTAAATACCATGGAATAAAGTTTGATCCTATTCATGGATACTCTGCAAATATTCCATTCCAATAATAGAAAGTTTGAAACAATAGATATTTTTCTTTTTGGAGATTGGATGCAATCACTAATTCATGATTTGTCTTGTATAGAATAAACACTTTATTCTCGATTGTACGAGAATTTTTATGAAAGTGTTTCATTTGTTTCTCTTTGATAGAAATTTGATTTTCCTAGAATGTATCTTAAATTTTGGCCTAATTCTTCTTCTAATGATCAATTCAACCTCTGATAAAAAAGACATGTCTTAGTTATATTTCATCTCTTCAAAAAATTTAGTAACAAGCATAACGATCTTATTGTTTCAATGGAGAGAAGAACCTATGATTAATTTTTATGAAATTTCCAAATGTAATCTTTCAATTTATTATTTTTCTACGTTCAACTCTATGCATTCTCTATTTGTAGAGTATACTAAACGTACAAAAAAATGTAGTGACCTCAATGAATTTAGTCAATAATTCAAGGACCATAGGTGCATTTACCCACATGCACACACATATTATGATTCATCAACTATTTTTCAAGTTAGATGTAAAGTTTGCAACAACCTAATGAAATGTGTAACAAATGCACCTATCAATCTTATCAGAGAGACATGCGTCCCATCACCTTCTAACACCCGAAATCCTTGGATGCTCAAAAAAGAAATTCTATAATTCTATCCTCGTCCGAAATAGGATGAAAAATTGTATAGGGAAGGAGGGCAATTAATGAGAATAAAGTAGATGCAAACATTGTCAACCCTAATGAGAGCAAGAAGCTATCAAGTTGAGGACAAATAAACTAGACAAGAGAATATATCAACTTGATCTTGGTGAGGTTGATAATCTGAGAAGGTAATGAGAAAACCACCGTAATGATCTTAGTGGTATGGGTATTGCATTTATATAATATTCTGTACGATATGATAACTAGATGATTTACAAGAGAGTCAATCTATCCTTCTATTCTATTGTCTATAATCAAGAGATTATGACAACTAGATGATTAACAATAGAGTCAAACTATCCATCTATGATATTGTCTATAATCAAAGGATTGCCTAGAATCATGTGGTATGATGAGATTGGATGAATTATTGGAGATGTAACTTTTGGATCCTTTCATAACTATAATACCCCCCCTGGCAAGCCTAGCGACTGAGAATCTTGGACACATAGCTTGGATCGCAAAAAAATGAAGGTAGGTTTGCTGAGGATCTTTGGGAACACATCTGCAACTTGGAGATTAGTAGGGACATAACGAATTTGTAAGTCTCCGGAAACCACTAGTTCTCTCACAAAATGATAATCCAAATCAATGTGTTTAGAATGTTTGTAAGAAACTAGATTAAAAGAAAGAAACACAAAGCATTACCAGAGGGGAGACCAAAGGCACATGAAGATCGCGAAGGAGATGACGGGGAAATTTAGCTTCAGTGGTTGTGAGAACCAATGGCCGATATTTCAATTCACAACTAGAGTGAGACACCTTTGGTTGCCTTTTAGAGCTCCAACACATAAGAATATCACCAAAGTAAATTACATAACCAAATATTGATTGACATGTGTCAGGACACCCAACCCAACTGGCATCAGAATAAACAAGGATCTCCCGAGAAGAAGATGGAGTAAAAATCAGTCCAAACCAAAAAATTCCTTTAACATAGCGAAAAGTTTGATTAATTGCTTGAAAATGAGAGATGGGTGGCTTATGCATGTACATACTGATGGCAGTGATGGCATGAGCGATGTCCAGACGAGTAATAGTGATATATTGAAGAGTTCCAACAAGTGATCAGTAGAGAGAAGGATCATCAAAATCGAGACCAACAGTCAATAGATGATAAGCGATCACCATTGGATTGCTGACTAGTTTGGAATCGAAGAGCTGGGCACGCTGGAGTATTTCATCGGTGTACTTGGCTTTGCTAAGAAAAAGACCAACAGAGGTCCTATGGGCTTACAAGCCCAAAAAATAGTTCAAGGACCCTAGATCCTTGGTAGCAAATTCATAGGTCAATTTGCCAATGAAACCATAAAAAAGAGACGAGTTGTTGCTAGTGAACACAATATCATCAACATAGAGTAATACATAAATTAAATCAAAACCTCTAGAGAGGACAAATAAAGATGAGTTGACACGACTACGAGTGAAGTCCATAACCAAGAGAAAAGAGTTGAACCGATGAAACCAAACACGTGGGGCTTTCTTGAGTCCATAGAGAGCCCTACAAAGCCGATAGATATATGTAAGATGTTGGGAATCAACATAGCTGGGTGGTTGGTCCATATAGCGCCGCACTTACGTGGCTATACAGAGATATGTGCCAAGTTGGTCGTGGGGGGTGGCACACTCACTTGAAGGTCCTTTGTTTCTTCTATAGGTTTGGGCATGGGAGTGGATGCCCTTCATTGCTCTCATTAGACTTGGCCTACCACATCTTCCTACTCTAATTTTTTTCCCTTGCGTAGTTGCCTTGGGAAGGGGCAGGGGAAGGTTGGCAGGGCAAGAATCGACTTTTGGAAAGTCGATTTTGTCACATTTTGTATTTTTTTTTCATACTCAAAGTTGAATCTTAGAAAGTTGATTGAGTTTAATTCCGTAAATAATACCAACATCTATCTTAAATTTGTGTTTCTTTTAATATTTCCATAAAAAAAACTCAAAAAAAGTGAGAGGAGTTTAAAATATAAATTAAAGGTAATTTTAAAAATTTAATAGGACATCATGGGGTCAAAGAGAGGAGCTAAAAGTAAATTTAAAAATTGTGTTAAAAATTATATGGCTAGCCCCTTGCTTATGTTCGAGAGACAGAGAAATAAGTTTGAATCTTATTTTTAAAAAATGTGGGGCTCGCGTGGATTAGAAAAAGAACAAAAAATTAAATTAAAAAAAAATAGTAAGGCTCACATGGGCCGCCCCTCCTCTACCTCAAAGAGAGTAAAGTGAGGACAAAAGCTTAAAATATAAAAAAGGAAAACTTTGATGCACAAAAAAAAAAAAAGGAATAAAAAATGCCCAATGCCCCATGTCAACACTAGATTTGGTGTTATGGTTTTGGATTCATATATACATAAAACATATTTCACCTTTAATAAACTATCATAGTCTTAGTACACGTTTACAAATAAATAAATTAAGATGCTTACAAATAAAAAAGTATAAATTATTTTTTTTTTATAAATTTAGTTATACTAATTAAGATATTTATTATAAATATTTTCTTTACTGTTCTCAGACATAATTAAATTTAATAAAACATACATAATAAAGATTTAAAGTTCAAAATCCCTTCAATCATAGTCATTAGTATTGTTGTTGCTGCTGCTATTAGTATTATAATTGCTAAAATTAAAGTTTTGGTTAACAAATAAAATAAGATAAGAATATATACAAACTATATAAATATATAAATATATATATATATAAAATAATTTACAAAAAAAACCAAAAATATAAAAAATAAAAAAGGAATAGATTGTTTCTAAAATAAGTTAAGAAATAATAATTTCTTATCTATTCCATTAATGGCTTAATAAAAAACGTTTACATTATTTTTTTCATTTTGATGATAATACTTCTTTTCATTTTGAATTTTATTTTGATTAAAAAAAATTGGCAAGTGAAATTAAGTGAATTTATTTTTTTCTCTCCTTTTTGAGTTGGCCAAATGCTTTCAATTATGAAATGAATTCGATATATATATATATATATATATATATATATATATATATTTGTGATTCAACTAATATACGAGATAAAAAAAAATCTTATCTTAATTTTTATAATTTTTGAAATAAATATAACTTGAGCACCTAATTAATAATAGATGTTATCTCAATCCATTTTTAGTGAGATAATTCATCCATATTAGTTAACAATTAATTTCAATAAATGGAAAAATAGTAGAAATGAGGGATAGACATCCAAACAATGCCTAAGAAAGTCCCCCACAAATCTCATTCTTCAGGCACGTTGAACGGCAAATAATGGATCATCGTGGAGCCTTAGGACACACTTAGCAGTAGAATCCATCATTTGCACGAAATTAAGTGGGCCACACCAACATTAACCAAGTGAGGACCACCATGGTCCGTGGACCACCCAATCCTTTTCTCTCCCCACGAGAAAGCCTCATAAATCAGACAACTTTAGGCCACGCCGGTTCCTGCCGTTAGCCTGACGGGAGGGTGCACCAAAGTACGTTTTGGGGGGGGGGGGGGGGGGGGGGGGGGGGGTGTGCCGCAGGTGAACCGTCAGTTCGTGCCCCCGCCCTCGCAGTTCGCCACGTGGTCCTCGTGATGCTGGCCCCACCCACGACGCTTACAGTTGTCGTGATAAACCCGGCGGCTGTCAGAGGAGGGTGGTCAAAATTCCTGGGGCGGTCCCAATCCTAGAATTCCTCCACGTGTACGGACTGGATTCCATCAACCCACGCGCGTGCTTCTCGCTGGTCCCCAGTAGCTGTGGTCCAAGCGATGAGGGCGCGACGGGTGTCCTCGGGGGGTCATTGTCCCGCGAGTGGCGGAGAGAGAAGCGACGTAATTCGTGGTCCCCTTTTTTTGAAGTCCCCTCTCTCTTATCTTTACCGGCTACCGCCCGTCCATTCCACCGGCCACAGCCGGTGACAGCCATTTGGACTCTAGTTGCAGTTTCGGAGGAGCAGTTGGCGTGACGCTGTTTGAGAGAGCGTGGGGGACACGCGGAAGCTGCTGAGGGGATACAGAAGGGGGTACGTATTTTTGTACCATCATGCATGGATCCTCACTTTACTGCAACTTGGGCTTTTGTATTGGTAATGCTGCAGAAAGTGCGTCCTGCTGTTCTTCCTTTTTGAACCTTCTCCTGTTAAATCTGCCTTTAACCTTCTTCATTTAAAGGTACATTGATCCCATAAACACCCCCCTCCTTTTTAAATATCAAATTTATTTTTGTGTGAACTTCTTCCTTTGCTTCAATGGGGCCTTTTGGGCAATTATTATTTTTGTGTTGACATGCTGCTGTACATACTTGTACAGCATGTTTTGAAAGGAGATTATAAAGATCATGCCCACAAAAATAGGAGTTAATTAGTTAAACTAATTGTAAAGTTTTATTAAAAATTTAATTTACTTTATTCATAGCTAGCTTTCTTTTTCCTACTAAAAAACTGTGTTGTAGCTTCTAGGGTTTTGTATTTGGAAATTGGTTAGATTATCTATGACTTTTTTGGAACTTGAAAATTGTCAAGAAAGGAAAATGAATTAATTCACTTTTTTTAGAAGAAAAATTGGTTAGTACTTAAGAAAAATGAGAAGGAAAATAATATATATAATAAATCAACAAAACAAAAAATTAATTTTGCACCTCATTAAAATGTAATTTTTCTTAATTTTTAATTATATTGTACCAAAGTTTTCAATGAAATTAATATGTAGCCTTGGTAGTCGTGTTAATTACATTATAAAATAGGAGAATTGAAAGACTTTTCAATTTATGAAAGACTTTGAAGAATGAATTGAAGTGCAATTCGATCAAAACTTATAACGTCTTCTGTATAGGTAAAAGTTATTCTCTTTACAACTATTAAAATCAAATCTTCTATTTTTTTTTCTTGTACCATAATAATAGAAAGTCATGTAAGATGCGTTAAATGCGGAAAAAATTGAGATATTCAAAGTATAATGGTGAAAATTGAGTCTGGGTAATTTAAAATTGACCATACCAAACAAAACCTTTTCACCTTAATTGAAAATATGGATACTGATAGCTAATACCTAAGAAAGAATGCAAAAATTTCAAATAATTATAATAGAAAAAATCAATACATTAAAAAAATTACGAATATGCAACTATTAAGATTTGAGCATATACTATTTTTAAAATAAAATGTAAAGCCTAAATATCATACTAGTTTTCTCAAAAAATTAAAGACTTCCATCATGAATTATTATATATTTTAATATATATATATATTATCATTGAATGTGATGAACAAAACTAATTCCCTCATGGACTTGGTTGGAGACATCACATGACATATTGTTATACATGGAACACAAGCTTTTCAAAAGGTTGTAATTTCTTTCATAGAATTAATTTTTAAATGATTATTTTTCAACATTGGTACCCTAAAAAAAAAAGAAAAAAGGGTTATAAGTGAATAGGAATAGCTAAATTAGGGCATGTGAGAAATATATAAAAGCTGTTGTAGCTTTTTAAGTCATAAATATTATAATATATTATTTTATTTTTTTATAAAAAGAAAAAGCCACAGAAAGAAGGCTATGACTCTTATCCTAATCCCAAAACTTTGCTAATTATGAACCGCTAATTCCCCTCTCCCATTTTCAGCTTGGCTCCCTCTCCGTGACCCTAATCCCTCCCAACCCAACTCACGTGCTCAGCACGCGCTCTACGTTTCAACCAGAATACCAAATCCCCATTAACATGCTTCCAACAGCTCCGCCACGTTGCCCATTCTCCGCCGTCCGATTATGATCACCCCACTCTAACATCTGACAGCCAACTGCACACGTCCGCGCACAATTAAAAAACAATTAAGCTAACCTTTCTTCAAATCAAAAAATTAAATTAAACTCAAACTATAATTAACCTCTCATTACTCGTCAGCCGCCTCGCCGGTGGCCCATCACCTTCTCCGCCGGTGACCCGTCACCTTCTCCGCCGGTTCCCCACCCAGAAAACCACTCCCCCACCCACCTCTCTCTCGCTCTCTCTCTCTAACGCGCTACTTCTCTCTACTTTCTCTCTCTAACCTTCTATCTACTTTCTCTCACTAAACTGCTTTTCCGAAGCTCCTTCCTCTCACGTTTTGTAGTAACTAGCAAGTCATATCACTCTCTCTCTCTCTCTCTCTCTATTTATAACCCTCTCCGTGTCTCTCTCTTTCACTGGTTTTGTTTCTCTCTCTACTTTCTCTCTCTAGAGGTGGAGATGAGACTGTTCTCGTGGGGGTGAGGCGGCTATAGTTATCCATGGCGTTCCACAATCAGCTCTCGCAAGAGCTCGCGCTTCAGCATTTCTCCGACCACCACTTGGGAGGAGAGAACACTTCGGTTCTACGAACTATACTTCCCGACCACCATCATCTGCCGCACTCGTCGTCGGACGCCGCAGCGAAGCCGCCGGACCACCACCACCACCAGCCGCCGCCTCATCCGCAGCTCGGCGCCGGGCCCACCTGGCTCAACAACGCGATTCTCCGGCAGCAGGGCCAGTACGGCGACTCGAATTTCCTTAACTTGCACACCACGTCTGACTCCGCGGCCTCGCAGGCCTCGAACCAATGGCTCTCGAGGTCGATTCTTCAGAGGAACGCCAGCGACGTCGGCGCCAGTGCCGGCGACGACGTGCCGGGATCGGCGGACTCGATGATCGCCGCGGCCGCCACAATATCTCACGAATCGACGGATTTGAACAACCACAACAACAATAGCAATAGCAATAACAACCATAATAATGATAGTATGACGATTGCCAATCACCCGAGCAAGGTGAAAAATAATGGAGCGGAGAGCGAGGTCGGTGGCGGAGGCAGCGGCGGAGGAGGAGGCGGAGGCGGCGACGGAGTGTTGAATTGGCAGAATGCAAGGTACAAGGCGGAAATCTTGAGTCATCCATTGTACGAACAGTTGCTATCGGCGCATGTGGCGTGCTTGCGCATCGCGACGCCGGTGGATCAGTTGCCGCGGATCGATGCGCAGCTTGCGCAGTCCCAGCACGTTGTTGCCAAGTATTCGGCACTCGGACATGGGAATCAGCCGATGGTTGGTGAGGATAAAGAGCTCGATCAGTTCATGGTGAGCTTTTTGCTCTGTTTCTTGTTGCTTGCTTAATTGATTGATTGTGCATTCAATTCCTCATCTCTCGTTTTAATTTTGCTGCTATAATTCATTTTCATTGGCCGTTTTTATTAATTCTGGGTGGCATATGCATGCTATTTAAGAAAACAGGTAGGAATTTATTGCAATTGAAGGGTTTTGTGGTAGTTCATAAATTGTTTGTCGTGCTTTAATGCTTTTCAATCAAGTTTTTTTTTTTCAATTAATTGATTAAGATAATTAACATAGTTCTTATTGGATCTTTTTTTATGCAAAATTTTGATGAGTCATGCACTGGTTTAAATACTCATAAGATTCATCAGCGGAAAGCTTTTATGTACCGATAATGAAGTTGGAAATCTCAGGTGGGGAGTTAGTGGCCATGACGGCTTATTAATCTATCATTGGGTAGTCCAAAGCCATGAGAAAGACTACACTTTTGGTTGTGAGTTTAACTGGAACCTAAGCCTCGACCAGTGTGATGACTGCAACTACAGAAAAACTTGGAAGACAAGTGGTGTGGGTGTGTTTTGGTGGCAACGCTTCATTCCTTGTTGTTTGTGGGCAATTTCCTTGTGTGACAGTATGACCCCATGGTTTACTCCAAGAAAATTGGTGGCAGTATTTGGTCCAACGGCCTTTTCTCTTTGTCTCTTTAGAAATGAATATGTTTTTTTATTTGAAGTTTGGCTTGGTGTCAGTGTTGTTAGATCCATGCAAATGTTGAATATGTATCCCAATGAAATTGCAAAACTAAATGCTAGGCGTTTGACATTGTTTACACAGCTTATTTGGCCATCCCTATGATTAGAGATGACACAAGCCCCGCTCATAGCAGAGGGTAGAATAACATGATTTTTATTTTTATTTTATTTCTTGGGTAGCCTATATGTGGGAGAGCGACCCTATTCTCAACCAAAGGATAATAAAAGTTAGCTTTTCTTCCTTAAAGAGTTGCAGCCAAATTTCTAAATGGACAAGGAGCTGGAATGTTTTTTTCCCCAGAGAAAGAAGAAAGTCTACAGTTAAAATTCTCTCTAAGGTCCTAGTGTCATGCATCAACATAGTTGAAGTGATGGAGCTGTGACAGTAGACTTGGTTGGATTTTCTTGACTAGTCAAAGGGGGGAATTCTGTTGGTTTCATAACTTAGTTGTCCTTCCTAAATTTTTTACTTGTGATTCTTAAAAAAATCTCAAAAGTTTATAAATCATAAATGAACAATTTTTAGCAAAAAATAATTCATGTAGCTGTAGCTGATAACATTCATTGCCAGTGATGTTAAGGATTTGTAGAGAGGATTCTTGGGTTGACTGATAATTAAAACCAAAATTTCATTGGTCATGGCAGAAAGATTATACTTGAGATGTATGTGGTAGGATGAACCGATTTTTATATCCAGTCATTTTCATGCATATGGATGCTAATCTGCCTCAGATTACATGGGAAATATGAGGTGTACCAGTTGTTTTGGCGAGGCGATTGAAGGAATTCTTCTAAGTGTAACTTGATCTGCTTATTTTGATAAACGAAAGCACCTTTTGGCTACTGGCTTTCAGGTTGCTTTTGTGGTTCCTACTTGAAGTCCTTGGCATGTCGTGCGAGTTACTTGGAAATTGCTGCGACCATTTAGCTTTGTGATGAATTTCTTACTGTTCTTTTAGAAATTTTTTTTCATACAGGTTCTGCTTTTTTATAAATTCTTTTTGAGCCCATCTGTCTTTAACAAAGTCGAGTCTAATTGTGAGTTAGACTTTTAGCTTTGGATGAAATATGGAATGGGGTATTCTATGTGAGTGCTACAACAAGGTTTACTACAGGAATAATCTTGGCCAAGTAAAATGGAAGGCTTCCTTGACAAAAATGAATTTTTTAAAAAGCTTTTTGGGTGACATTATCATGCAAATGCTGTTTCAATAAAAATGAATTTGAAAAAATTACCAGCCCAGTGCCAGTGTTTCTTTTCTTAATTTTGCATCCATTTATGGGTTATGAATAAATAAAAATGATAAAAATTTTATGGAAAAATAAAAAATGATAAAACATTCATATAGAGCAATTTTGTTCGAAAAAACTAATTGAATTTTATAGAAAAATAGTTTTAATAAATTTTTTTTTTGAATGAAAATGTGAAAAGAATTTCATCTTAGCTAGGATGTGTGCTTAGGTGAGTGTTTGTAATAGAGTTTTACTTCTTAGTTAGCCATAACAATTTTAGGTTATAGTTATTATGGTTAATTAAATGTGGGTAGGGAAAATAGGACGGGATGCAAAAACATGAAATGTTTTGATTTGTGCCTTCTCTCATTTGTTCATTTGATTAAAAGTTAATTGAGAAAGATGGTCTTGGTCAGATTACCATTTTATATAAAAGCTTAAGCTGTTAGGTTGTGGGCCAACAATGTATACTAAAAGCTTCAACACTCCCCTACACGTGCAGCCCACTAGCACGAGAATTGATAAACACATGATAAATAACACCCATTGTAGGGAATACAATAATTTTGTTTTTAACACCACACAATAAACATGTGCAATGAGACTAGAATCCAAGACCTCTTGGTAACTAGCTCTAATACCATACTAGACTACCACTTCCCATGTGGGCCAACAATGTATACCAAGCTTTAACAGTCCTAATGATCTCATAAGTGTCAAGTATGTAAGAGAGGAAGGTTCTCTATTGCTGGATCCATGAAGACATTATGTCTAATCGTACCAGCATAGGTTAGGCAGTGTTATTGAGTAGAGTGTCTAGTGGCTGATCAATTCAATCACATGCATTTGTGTTCCCTAATCCCCATGCTTCCCTTTAAATCAAGACAAGTGGATCAAATCATGTTTTGCACATTATTTGGCTCGTAATTACTTTGCAGCTGTACAGTACACAGATGTGTGTGCGACTGTGCATGTTTCTGTATGTTGTTTCTATTTGTTGTGATGCAATGCTTGGGAATTTAGTAAGAATTGATAAGCATTCTTGGCTTGAACTTGGACACTTGTATTAATAAAGCAGGTTTAAGAACAGGAACTTGGTACACCTGTTTAACATTTGGACTTTTATTAGCTTCATAGATTTTAATTCTCTCTTGGATCTCCTTAGTATGCAGTCCTTGATACCAACGAATTGCATGCAATCCACTGATTTCTTGATGAAACTAAGCTAGTATTCAGTATGTAATAAGAAAATTGTTGAAATAAGATTACGCAGAAGTAGTTTCAGCCAAAAATAGCTTGTAAATTGTAAAATTTATGATTCTTGGATGCATCCTATAGCATGTGTAATCATGTGGATAGGTTGTTTTAGCTAAAAATTTGACGACTGCAGGCCATTTGGTGTGTTGATTGGGTTCCATTCAAGGCATGCTTCTAGTCTTCATGTTAGAGCCACTTGCATGATTGAAGTTTCTTGTGCATTAACTTCTTATGTCAATGCACAAGTGACTGCTATTGCTATTATGATTGAAATTGTTAACTTTATTGGCGCTACTTTTATAGAACTATCTTTAAACACACACTATATCTATATAATACTGATGTAGGTTGGAGTTGGGAGTGAGGAAGAGGGTGTCACTCAAGAAGAAGGATAATGACATTTTTCAAACCATTGGTTCTCTTCATGCATAATAAAATTGATGACTTCTTTTTGGAGTTTTTCGGGGCAGGGTTGGGGGGTGGTGGGGGTTAATGAATAAATGTTGATGACAAAGGAAGAAGTTTCACCTTTAAAACATGAATTTTTCTTTTGGGATGAGTATTGAAATCAGCTGCATGCAAGCATAAACGCATAGTAAAACATGAATGATTAAATTTAAACAATACATGGATTGGTAGTGTGATTGTGCACAGAACTGCATGCCTGCGTTTAATTCAAATGATACATAAAAATTTGTTTAGTTGAATTAACTGGAAAAGTAGGACATTGCTTTGAAATATTAGTTGTCTTCTCGAAACAATTAGATGATGCATTATGGCCCTTAGTTCATACATGTTCAGTAAATTTCAGTAAGGAAAAAATGTCTGTTATGCATATAAGGCTTCCTATTAAGAATCTCCCTTTGACTTATGCCCTGTGATCTGTACATGGCTACATGTCATGAGGCCGTGTTTAATGCCACTTGGAGTTGAACCAAGAAAAACTTATATTTAATAGGAAATTAATTGTGATGATATTATCAATTTTGATTTTTTCCTTTTCTGGTGGCAGACACATTATGTTTTGTTGCTTTGTTCCTTTAAAGAGCAACTGCAACAGCATGTCCGTGTTCATGCAATGGAAGCAGTAATGGCTTGTTGGGAAATTGAACAATCATTACAAAGCTTAACAGGTTCTTTTCTCATTTTATCATTTTTGGGTTAACTCATTTCCCCAAATAATGTTGCATACTAGTATATGAGTAAAATCCAAAGTTTGGAAAATAAGTTCTCTACCTATAAATTTACAATTGATTACTGCACCCACCCATTTTATTTTTTGGCATATTGCCATATTATATGTTTAGTGGTTTTATTGTAGTGATACGAGTCTTGATGTTTTTCTGCTTGTGATATTTTGTGATGGAGAAGCCAGCAATTTATGTTTGGTTTCTAAAGAATCTAACTATGTGATAGAACTTGAGGAATCCTCAGACCGATGAACGCTTGAAAGAAAAAAAAGTAGAAATGCTACTGTAACAGGAAAATCTGAGTTACTCCATATAAATGTCACATGCATTTTTATTGGGAGGTGTTGCTACATCCACAGGGAATTGTAGGCCTATTTTATGATATTTTACTGCACAGAAAAGGTATACAATTTCAAAACTAGAGCGATGACTCTACTTAGGAGAGAATCAGCTGAAATAATCTTGTGTGGCTTTTCTTCTGGACACATTGTTGTGGTCTCCTAGATGATGGTCAACTTCTGTGAACTGCGAAACCAAGTTGCAGCGATTTTGAAACATGAAATTATAGTCACACAACCTTTGAATGTCATTGAATCTGTTAATTTGTTGTCTTGCTATTTGCTTGTATATGATATTTTCTCAATCTGTTTTAGTTTGATAGAGCTATAGAAGCATTGAACACCCTTTTCAGCCAATGCCAGCATCTTAGCAGTTTTGAATTATCTTACAGTAGGCTTAAGTTAAAACTACATTCTTCCCATGCATATTATTTGACTGATCCTTAGTTCTCAATCAGGAATTTGTAGTTGTGTGAACTATGAATCGTTTCAGGAAATTCTTAATCACTGTTACAGATAATTTCCTTTTATACCCTCCTCCTGATTGAAGAATTATCTCAATTTTTCTACTCTTCTCCAGTTTCTCCAAAGAGTTGAGGGAAAAAAGTAACATCTTTCTTGGTCTGCCTATGCACCCTTCCATAAGAGATTTTCATAGGCTATAACAAACCATTTTGGTATAATTTTAGGAAAACTAGCTGTTGCGTAATCAATTCATTGGTGATAGGAAGCATATAATTGACATATTTTGTTCTGACAACACTCCAGAATTTAAGTGTCAAACTATTTGTAATAAAGTGCTTTAAAAATTGATTTAAAATCATATCCCTGAAACCTTTGAAGATTAAACTTTCCATAACATAAGCTGTGCATGATTGGTCACATCATGTGACTGTAGTTACAACCTAAATCTGTGAATTGAACTTCATAATCTTTGAGGAAGATCTTCCCAGCAGAGGACACATCCACCTAATTTGTTTAGCTTTGGTTGATGGGCCTCCCAATTGACCAAAAGCAGGTATTAAAATATAAAAAATAATGCACTTAAGAATTGATCTCTTAACCTTCTATTTTTCAGAATTAGGTCCTTCATTGTTGTGTACTTTTATATGTAACTTTATACTTGATCACATGCTAGCTATAGGCTTAATAATCAAGCCAATTTAAGGCTTCGCTGACAATCATGACTTAAATTTATGTTTAATTTACACTTTGTCTCATGGGCGTAACACTTCCTTACAATGCATTTTTCTATTCTCATATGCACAACAATTTTAATTCAAATGGAGGAGTGCATATGGCATGTTATGTGATTGTACCATACCCTAAAATTAAAAGGAAAATTTTAGAAGATGTCTATAAGACCAGCTACGGTATTATAGTATATGCTACATGTTAGAATGTTGGGTCACTAAGAAACAACAAATCCAAGAATTAACTATGTCTAAATTGAGTGTGTTAAGGTCTATGTATGGCACAATTTTAATTGATAAGTCATGTAATTTTGAAGGATAAAGTAGGAAACACGTCTGTAGAATGCTACGCATAGTGCTTGTAGATAAAAAAGATGAGGGAGAAGCAGATGAAATGGTTTAAGCACTTGCAATTACAAAATAGAGCAAGTCATGATTCAGTAAGAAAAGTGATATAGTCGATATTAGATGTTGTGAGAGGTATAGGAATAGACTTAGAATAACTTGGGCTGAGGTAGTAAGGAAAGATTTGACAAGATTACATCTTTTAGAGGATATTGCCCTAGATTGTGTGAAATGGTAGAAGAGGATTCATATGGCCAACCCAAGTAGGAGGAGTTAAGGCTTGGTTGTTGCTGCTATTGTATCGCAGTCTTTGGCAAAATACATATTCACATAATGAATAATATATATTAACATGTATATATTAGTTTTGTAATTAATACTTCCATATCTATGAATTAATTAAATTAGTATATCGGCACTTAATTTTTACCCTTATTCAATTATATCAATGACAATAACAAAAGTATATAACAGAAATATGTGATGGCTTCTATATGAAGTTCACATGTAAAATGTGCATTGCATGAAAATGTACTACATATTTTTTACCAGAATATATGAACTATTCATACTTATGTGTGATGTGTCACTTTGATATTTATTTATTATCTTTTCTGTCACTAGAAACATTTCTTCTTTGAGATACTAAGTTATTTTTTCCCCTTATATTATCAAATATAAACATTTTTGCCCCCGTTTGGAACATCTTAAAGTGCTTAAATTAAGTACTTGTGTCAATAAGTAGTGTTTGGTTTACATTTAAATAAAAACTTATTTCAAAAAGTACTTTTCCAAACTTTTTTTTCCCAGAGAAATAAGTATTTTCTGAAAAAAGTATTTTTTTTAAAAGTACTTATCTGAAAAGTACATATAATAAGTAATCTCAGATTGCTTTTAGACAAGTACTTTTTCAGAAAAAGAACTTTTCTACTAATGGTTCCAAATGATCCCTTAATAAATACTATATTATAAATGTCATACTTGAACAATTAGCATTGTCATTTATCCTCAATCATGGAGATATTTTGAAAGAACAAGGTAATTTTCTAGATATGGTTGCGGCAGTAATTGCATTACTTATTTGACTTTGTTTTCATAAGAGCTTGGGCAGTTGTAAGATTGCAGGGTACACAAAAACTATTAAACAAAACTTTCTTGCATTTAATAGCATCCAATTGCTTCTTCTTCTTCTTCTTCCCATATTCTACTTTCGATCTACCCTCTCTCTCTCACACACTTTATACAATTCTCTTCATCTCATTCAATATCTCATATCCTCGCTACAATTTTTTTTCCTCTTTTACTCTAATTCTTTTTATTTCTCTCGAAGTGCAACCTGGACTTTGGTCTCTGAATTGTTCCATTAGCCTGCTCCGAGCAAAAGTTGCACTTCACATAATATTTTTGATTTTATGCACAAATTCTTAATAATGAAATGAGCTTGAGCTGTTAGTTGTTTTGCTTGAGAGTAGTACAATTTGTGGGTCATTGGATTTAGACGGTTTCCATGTTCATGTGGTGGGATCTACGTGTAATAACCAAACTACAACAGTGCTTTGTCTCTTTTTTTGGAAGGTCGGCATGTAACACCATTATTTGGAACCTGGGCCAGTGACTTGTGAAGCCATTGGACCGGTCATAGTGGGTCAACCCAGTGGGCAAACTGTCAATATAAGCACGACATTACATACATGTGTGTGTGTGTGCGCGCGCGCACGAATGCGCATATGGGTAGAAAAAGAAACATATAAGAAATACGAATGTACAAAGAGGATGGGAGATCCTCAAGAAGACAAAGAAAGCGGGAAAAAAACAGAAAAAAGCTAAAGCAAAAAGAAAACCAAGATTAGCTTAAAAGAGCCAGCCAATGGTAACAACTATCAGAAAAACTGTACTGCCAAAACACCTGGCAGTACTACCTAACTGGATGCTAAAAAAGATGATCTGGTCCCAAATCAAATCCACAGAAGAGTGACAATCACGAGAAAAATCTGGGCATTTCTGTCCAGCCAAATAACCAAAATAATAGCAAAAATAGCATACTGCCACAAGGTTCTAACATCTTTATGCCGGCCAAAACCTCTAAAATCAGCCATCAAGAAAGCCTCAAAAGAATAAGGGCTCACACTGCACAACCAAACACACTCTCATCAAACCAAAAAGATTGTTCTAAAGCCTCCAAACTACAGGCAGTGCAAGAATAAATCCTCATTACAACTATAGCACATTACACAAATATACGGGGACATGTATTGTCTTCAAACTTGCAGCATTTCATTTGTGTTAACGCTACTGAGAATGGTGATCTGCACAAAATCCTTTACCTTTGAAGGGACTTTGGTTCTCCATTGTCCACAATCCATTGGCAAGACAAAAAGAATGAAAAAACTTGTTTAAATGAGCATAGAATGATTTACAAGAGAAAACACCCAAATTATCCAAACATCATGCCCGAACACGTAACACCCAACGATAAAAATGATGAAAAGAATCTAAAAACTGCAAGAGAGAAGAAAGATCCTAATCTCCCTATCATTGAGATTACAATGAAAGTGAAAATCCCAAGAAATCTTAGAGCCATCCAAACAGGGAGGATGAGATATTGGCATCAAGAAGCAAAGAGAGAGGGAAAAAGGAGGGGAAGGCAATGGACAAGCAAACATCCCCAACCCAAGTATCCTTCCAAAACTGAACACTACACCCGTTCCCAACATTATATTTGATACTAGAGAAGAACAAAGAAGTTACCTCTAAGGGCATACATGTGAAAAAAATCTGGGAACTGACAATGCTTAACCGAACTAGGGCTACGGGTGCGAGAATGTGCGTGGAGGTGGATTTATTGGCAGATCAGGTGGATGCTTTCTCGATTGTTGTTTCTAAAAATCAGAAAATTTGGTAGGAAGTGAAGTACGAAAAGCAAGGATTTGATTTTGGGAAATGTCATAGACAAGGGCATTCAAAGGTGGTATGTTGAGTGGGTGAAAGGAAACAAAAAATTGGGGATAGACGTAAGGATACGAAAAATGCTAGACAAGAAGTTTGGTGTGTGAAGCATTTGGATAAAGGGAAAGAAGTTCAGAGAGAATTGATAGATCTATGCATTGTTGAAGAATCTTTAGAAGTGGATCATGTTCAAGAGGGTGCAATGACATCACAAATTTTGCCAGTGGTTGAGATAGTTACGCAAAGTGAGATGGGAGAGGGGGAGTTTGTTCTTGAAGAACCGAAGCCTGAAGTGGATGTTTTGGGAAGAGGAAGTGCACTTTGAGTTACAACATATGTCTGATCAAGTTATTTCGGGTATTTTTAGTTCCGTGGAACAGAATTTCTTGACTTCATTTGTTTATGCTAAATGTCGTTAAATAGATCGCCAGGAACATTGGAATGATTTAGAGTTTGTAAAGAAGGATGATTTCCCTTGGTTAGTGGTGGGAGATTTTAATATCATCCGTTTAGATTCGGAATGTATTGGTGGTCATACGAGGCCGTTATTGGCTATGGAGGAATTCAATACTTGCTTGGACAACTGTGGTCTTATGGATTTGGTTGTTATTGGCAGCAACATGTCTTAGTGTAATGGTCACTGTGGAAATTCTCAGAGTTGGGCAAAATTGGATAGGGTCCTCTATAATTCAACTCTTCTTCAATCTTTGCCAAATATTTATTTTGAGTATGGAAATAGAGGACTTGAGATCATAACTCATCGATTATTTGATTTCATAGAAATTTGCATCGGTATGGTCCTTCTCCCTTCAAGTATTAGAATATGTGAAGCACTCATCAGTCTTTCAAGTTTTATGTGGAGGAAGCCTGGAGGGAGGAATCCCATGGCACGGGTTTAGTTAGACTTGCTGCTAAATTGAAGCATACGAAAGTTGCAATTTGAAACTGGAACAAGTAGGTATTTGGACATGTGCATCAGAACATTAAAAAACTAGAGGAAAGTATGGAGGTTCTAGAGGTTCAACTTCAGGAAGGGTATTCGCCAGAAATTAAGGAAGATTTCTTCCTTTAACTTGAGTTGGAAGCTTGGGAAAAGAGGGAGGAGATTCGTATTTCTCAACTAGCCAAAAAGAAGTGATTGGAGGCGAGGGATAATAATACGAAGTTCTTTCATGCATTTGTGACCCAAAAGAGGAAGAAAGCTATGATTCATTCTTTGAAGCTTCCGAATGGAGAAGTGTTGGATTCTATGGAGGCTGTTCATGAGGGTGCAGTAAGGTGTATTCAAACGATCTTAACAGGTGCAAGACCCCGTCGAACAACTTACCTTGATGATATTATATCTCCTATGGTCTCTGAAGAGGAGAATATTGCTCTTTGTTGTGCTCCATCCGAGGTGGAGGTAAGGGATGCTATTCTTTTTATCCCGAGAAATAGTAGCCCAGGTCTGGATGGTTTTGGTTCAGCTTTTTTCCATGATTCTTGGGATATTGTAAAAGAAGAGGTGATTGATGCGGTTAGAGATTTTTTTGTTGGGTCTCCTCTTCCTAGATTTAATTATGCATCTTACATTGTTCTAATCCCAAAAGTTTAGAATTCCCAAAGTTTTGACAAGTTCAGGCCTATTAGTCTTTATAGTGTTATCTACAATTTTTTTTCCAAAATTATTGTTGCAAGGATGACAGGTTTATTGTCTGCATTGATTTCTCTGGAGCAAGGAGCTTTCATTCCTGGTAGAAGTATATTTGAAAATATTACATTGGCACAAGAAATGGTTCATTCTATGCATAAGAAGTCTAATGGTGGAAATGTAATGATCAAAGTAGACATGGTTAAGGCTTATGATAGGGTCGATTGGGATTTTTTAAACTTAGTTCTGAAAAGCTTTGGATTCTCCCAGAGATTCTGTGGTTTAGTGGCGGAATGTGTTTCCTCTCCTTGGTTCTCCATTATGATGAATGACACTTATAAAGGCTTCTTTAAACCTTCTCGAGGGCTTTACCAAGGAGACCCTCTAAAGGAAAATTTTATGGAGAATAAGATAGGGGCTTGCTATCATCCTCGTGGGGCGCTTTGGTATCTCACCTACTCTATGTGGATGACATTCTTATTTTTGCCAATGGTAAGAAAAGTTCCATTCGAATGCTTATCAAGACTCTTAAGAAATATAAGGATTGGTTTGACCAAATGATAAATAAAGACAAGTATTTTTTTGTCAAAGAGAATTGCTTATGCTCGGAAGTAATCCTTGTTAAGGATGACTAGCTTTGCGGAAGGAGGGTTCCCTACTACATACTTGGGTGTTCCTTTGGTATCGGGTTGTCTTACGACCTGTATTTTAGAGCCTTTAGTTGCTAAATTGAGGAAAAAGATAGCGGGTTGGAAATTTAAGCTTTTATCTTAAGGGGGCCGCTTAATTTTAATTAAGCATGTATTATCATCAATGGCCGTTCATCAATTTGCGGTAATTGACATTCCTAATATTGTCTTCACAAAGTTAAATTCTATGTTATCGAATTTTTATTGGAGTGAAGTAAATGATAAATGAAAAAGGAAATGGTGTTCCTGGCCTAATATATGTAAGCCTGCTTGTGAGGGTGGTTTGGGTATTAGGGATTTTGAGGAAGTAAAAAAATCATTGCATATGAAGTTTGTGTGGAGATTGTTAACTATGGATAATCTGTGGACTCAATTCTTTAAAGCCAAGTATTTGAATAATAGACACCACTTGAGAGAAATAAAGCCATATAAAGGAACCAAATTTTGGAGATCGATTGCTCGTGTGATACCTGAAGTATTAAAGCATGTTCGTGGTCAAATTAAAGAAGGGTCGGCCTCTTTCTGGTTTGATCGATGGTTAGCCTTCGGTCCCCTTTGTGCTACGGTTCAAGAAATCAGAAACCGTAAGCTACGAACATAAGATTGTTGGGATAGAGATGGGTGGAATGTTGATTTATTAGTGGATCTGTTGGGTGAATAACAGGTTGAGGAAGTAATGGACTCTGCTATTTCTTGCAAGGAGAGTCCATATACAGTAATTTGGGAACCTTCAACAGATGGGAAATTTACCACAGCAAGTGCTTGAGAAATTATAAGGGAGTGTAAAGAGGAATTCTTAGTTTCAAAATGGATCTGGCATCATATGTTGCCAAAACGGGTGTCGATTTGTATGTAGAAGTCTTGGTTCGCTTGTCTTACAATTGATACTCGTATTCAAGAAGTAGGTGTTCAGATGACCTATCAGTGTGATTGTTGTTCAAATGCCAAGATTGAATCTCTAAACCATGTGTTTTGCACGGGATCTTTTGCTCAAGAGGTATGGAAACAAGCAGCAGTGGCGTTGGGTGTTAGTTGTATGGCAACGAATACATGAAAATCCAGAGTTAATTTCTAGTTTAGTTGTGCAAGACGGGCCTCTCAGTTAGGCATTTTGGTAGGTCTCATACCTAGTTTCATCATTTGGAGACTTTGGACTCCTCGTGTAGAGCCAGGATAGAGTCAATTCATGATTCGGTGAGAATTGTGTGGCTTGATATTAAATATTGGCTGAGATCCATTTCGGACAAGTTAACTAAATGTGCACTTGCTTCTTGCACGGATATTGCAGTCCTTCGTGCTTTGGATATTCAAGTGAAAAATGTGAGGATTCGTCTTCCTCGTGTAGTCAGATGGTGTAAACTTGGGATAGGTTGGGGTAAGTTGAATGTGGATGAAAACTGTAGAGGTAACTCAGGTAATTGTGGTGGTGGGGGCGTGATAAGAGATGAAAGAGGATTATTTAAAGCAGCTTTTTCCTCATTACTGGGTTATGGAACCAATAATATGGCTGAATTGAAAGCGATTATTATAAGGATTAATCTGTGCAAAGATCTCGGATTTGATCAAGTGGAGATTGCCTGTGACTCTGCTTTGTTAGTTCAGTGGATTAATTCTGAGAAGTGTTCGGCTTAGAACTTATGGAAATTGTGGGAAGAGCTTGTGTTAGCATTGAGAGACATACATTACAGAGTGGAACATGTTTACGGGGAGGCGAATCAAAGTGCGGATTTCTTTGCCAAGCAGGGTAAATCTAGTATATATCGATCACATAGTTGCCAAGATGAGCTTCCATAGCAAGTCAGGCAAATGATTCAATTGTTGGGATTTCCTTCCTTGCACTCGTGATGCTTTGTGCTGGTGTTTGTGAAGGTTGTAGTGGTTGGTTTATTCCTCGAGATCTTCTAGAGTTTTGTTTGTTTTCCATTTATAGTTGTTTAGTTCTTATTTATTTGTTTGGTTGTTGGTTATTGGTTTATTGATTTTGAGTAAGTTAGTTAAGTCATTTTTAGATTATTGGGGTTTGATTTTCCCCAAGTCTCAAGGTTGGAACAACGGTATTCCTCCACCATAAGTGATGGGTTTTCTAATAAATATAGGAGGTTCCGCCCTCGAAAACTCTAGCTAAAATATTGCCATCCCACTCATTCTCTTGCAAACCAATTTTACTTTTAATAACGCCTAAGACAATTAGTTTCCAAGGGGAATCATCATAACCATTTACCCACCAAAGAGATGTTTTTAGACACCAAATTGGCAATGCCCAAGCCACTTTCCTCCCTATACCTACCAATAACTCCCAGCTCACAAGATGATCCCTAACCAAATAAAATCTTGCATAATCCTCTCAAGCTTACAGGCCTCTACCACTGGGATCTTTAACAAAAGAAAAAAAATATTACTATGGAATTGATGAGGGGCACACATGAATTAATGTCATGCAACCCCTTAAAGAGAAGAATGCAACTTTCCACCTATCTAAATGTATAGATACCTTAGTGATCACTGGATCCCAAAGAACCTAGAGACCAAGGAACCCCTCCTAAAGGAATAAAGGTACTTCTATATAGGGAAAAGGCAACTACAAAATCGCACACCCCACAAGAGCAGCCAAACTAGAAGTCATCTCAGCCACGCTTGCTTAATCGCAACAAGACCACACTAAGTTAAATTAATCTTAAGCCCTAAAACTAAATCAATCACCTGAAGAAGAGTGAGAATATGACAAAAAGAGCTCCTATCATCCTACAAGAAGAGGACTTGTGTCATTAGCATCACCCTAGTCAACAAAGTCAACACATCAGCAACTAAGATAAACAAAAAGATAAAGAATCCCCTTGACTCACTGGCTCACTCACCTAGATGCTGAAAACCAAGACTTAGGTTGACCATTTTTAATCACATAAAGGAAGAATAAGAGTGCAACATCCTCTACATCTAGCACCAAAACCCTTCGTTCCCAGGACCCTATCCGAAAACTGGCTGCAAAACCTGTCATATGCCTTCTCATAATCCAGCTTAAAAATTTATGCCTGCTTCTTACTCCTAACATCCTTGACAACCTTATTTGCTACAAGGACGACATCCAATACATACCTATCTCCTGCAGAAGCCACTTGAGAACTACAATTGGTATTCCCTATCACCTTGTTAATGCTAGCAGCAATAACCTTAGCAATGATGTTATAAAAACTCGTAGTCAAGTGAATAGGCCTAAAATCACTAACTCTAATAGAACGACTTTCTTGAGCTTGGGGATTATTACCCCAGCATGAAACTCCCAAAACACCTTGAGCAGATCCTCCCAACCACATCCCAGCAATTTCGAAAGAAGGCTAAATTAAACCCATCTGGACTTGGAGCTTTTTCCCTTTCCATACTAAATAAAGCTCATTTAGTCTCTTCCTTCTCAAAAGGTCTCTCCAGCCAAACTGACATGCTATCTTATAGATGGGGCACCAACCCCAACCCTCTCTTTCTCTTTATACACGCACACACACACACATATATATATATATATATAACACCCATTAGAGAATACTATTACAAATATGCTAGTCATATAAAAAAAATTAATACTAGCAACAATCTTAGGCTAGTTGTATAAAAAATATTATTACTACCAACAATCTTACATAAATTTTGTTCTTTTTATTTTTTAAAATATTATTGAAACTTAATAGTAATAGTATTGTTCTTCGTCGTCATCATTGTTATTTATTAGTATTATTATCATATGATTCAACTAACATTTTATTTGTGCCCAAGTGAATCACTTTCTGTATATATGTATTATTTACTTAGAGTAAGCAAATAATCGCAGCTAGTTCAGGGTGATTCTACTCCCCACTCCCCCTCCTTGTTGCCTCCACTTCTTTTTAAAAAGTAAAAGCTGGGTATAATGCATTTGGTAAATAGCTTTTGCATTTTAGAATTGGATTATGATTTACTAAACTCTGGCTTATCTTTTAATAAATAAAACCATGTTATACAAGAAAAAAAAAATCCAAACAGACACAAATATTGATGACTTGATGGCTTTGTGTCCCTGCATGACCCCAAATATCTAAATGAACAAGAGAAGACTAGGACTTCTATGAGACTAAATGTGAAGAGAGGAGGACCTGATGTGCATGATGCTCAAGACGAGAAACCAACTTAAAATTGGAAAGACCTATTATAGGATGTTCCAATAAAGCATGCAATTAATCCTAAGAAAAACCATGGGAGAGAATAAAGATACCTTATAAAAAGAATTGAAACTACTTCCACCACCATTTAGGTAATATAGTCCATCTCTCTCAAGTTCTCCACCAATTCTCTTCTTCACCAAAATAACCTGGATAACACATTGACAAGGATAAAAGGTTACTGAATATTCAGGAGAACGTGTTAATTGACTTACATATAACAAATTCAAGGGAGTCTTTGTCACATACAGCACAGATGAAAGAGGAATGGATGGAAAGAGAGGTCTCCACAACCAGATATAGGAGTAATCTGACCATCATCGAGTGAAACTTTGACTATTGAGTATTAGGTTTTGAGGACGGAAACAAATTAGGTCTACCAATGACATGGGATGAGGCACTAGAATCAATAATCCAAGGATTAGAGGATGAAAAAGCTAGAGGCCGTGCTGTACCTATGTGGACTGCTAAGTAGCAGTAGACATATTAGAAGACTCTGCTTGGAATTGCTGGACCAAACATACCTGGTCCTTTTATTCATCTTGCTACATAGTGGATGATGTTCTTATCCCTCAGTAAATTGGTGAAGCATGTTGAAAGGACTTCAGAATCACCATTTTAGCGGAGGACTTGTTGCCTTAAGCTGGTTCATGTAGATCCTAACAATCAACAATGGTTTTCCTTAACTCAATGAATGCAGACATGTGTACTACCACAATCATCACCTCTTCCATGACCACTCCCTGAACCTTGGCCCCTCCCACCAATACCACCTTTTTCACACCCAAATGTATCACTAGTCATGGCCAATCTCACCTCGAAAGAAGCGTGAGAGCAAGAACTAGTCCCATCTTTGGTGCTTTGTGGGATATGGCATATGTTTCATGCATACAGGGCATGGATCCTGAGCAAGAATCTGTGCAGATCATCTGAAGACTTGGTTGAGACACAAACTTGGAAGTCGAAGTACCTGCCCTTTGCATTTTATTCCTAACCGTATCAGTGTTAGTACTTATTTGTCACTAGAGATTTGAATCCTTCCCCACACCCTTTAGTCTTTTGTAGTACTCACTAATAGATTTATTTTCTTAGTCAAAACTTGTAAAATTTTTCATGGAGTCAAAGATATGAATCTATTATTATCTCATGAGAAACATTTACAAAGATTATTCCAAACAGCTATGGGAGTCGGTTAAACCTCACATTGGTGGTCACTCTCATGTTGATGCTATTCTACACCCACACAAGTAACGTTTCATTTCTTTTATCCATTGTTTCTAGTCTCTTGTAGATGGTGGAGAGTGATTCAAAATTTTTCTTTCATTTGGCATTGTTGTAGACATTCACTGTTAGACCATAACAAATCATTGGAAGAGCCAACAAACTTTGTGGCTATAATCTATGCATTGACATATCAACAAACATTAGCTATCATCTATAAAATAACATTATCAGCTAAGATTATCTCTATAGAAGCCATAAGGAGAGCACTTGAAATGACAGACACACAAAGAGGATGCTAAAGAGAAACAACTAGAATCTACTAGTCCTCCATTAAGAACTTGGTCTTTGCTCTAGACGAAGCTATTTTGCCCCAATGATAGCGTCCTTCACTTACTGATTGCTTGGAAGTGGCATAAATTCTAACCAGTTGGAACAACAAACTGGATAAAAGCAATAGTGAACAAATCAATTATAGTGCAAAGCAATATAGTATAGCAAGCACAACTAAGAGATGTTGCATGCATGGAAAGCAACACTTTAATGATAATATAATTCCTCAGTATAATGTAGTATAAATCCTCAAATTTCAAACCTATCATATGCACATGAAAATTGAAAATTAATTCAAAACACACGTACTGCATGCCGAGTAATCTATTGGTATGTTCTCTTGGCTCAGGGGTTGAGAATGTGTGAGGTGAGTAAATGCCTTTTTCTTGTTTCAAGGTTGTAGCCTGATGGGTGTAAGGGGTTGTTTCTTGAGAGAGGGGAGATTGCATAATCCACATGAATTGGATGCAAAAGAGAGAGCTCGATCCTAGAGAGGAGAAACAGGTAATCCTTAGGAAGGAAGCTCAAGTGTAGAGGGTGGCAGCTGAGGGAGTTTTGACAGCCAGGGTAGATCGTGAAGCAAGGAGGCTTCCATAGGTTTGGGGATTTGATGGATAGAAAGCATGTCAATTGCAAAAGACCCCAAATGAGAGGTTGAGATGAGTAATTATAGAAGTTGAAGTATGTGTTGCCACTATAAAATGAGAGGATGTCAATGGAAGTGTGGCCAATTATAATAGATAAGGTTGCATGCTCCATCAAAGGGTGACCCGGATTTTATCTCTAACAAATGGATACTTTTATGTCGTTGTGGTAAGACTTATAACAATATATCATTAGTGGTCTCAAGATGGAATTAAGTGTATAAAATTCTAAGGTGAAGTTGTGAACCCATAAAGCATAGCATATATTTTCATAACAAACTACTTATTCTTCCTTCATGATTGAGTTAGCTATAACCATTTGTCCGACACATTTTTTTCATAAAACAACTCCTCTTGTAAAACACACCCAGAAGTGGATATCATTAATATTAAAGCACCCAAACACCTTGAAGGTGATCAAATTGCTTATAAGGGAGGATGAAATCTTTACTATCCTGCAACTATCACATTACCTTTTTTGTAACTTTCCAATGGCTCACACCACGATCACTGAAGTAACTCCCAAGCACACTAATTGTATAAGCAACGTCAAGATGCACACATGCTCATGCATACATTAAGCTACTGGCATTTGACGCTTATAGAACCTCATTCATGTAATTTCTCTATCATTCTCATTCCAAGGACATTAGGCTTTAGTGTTTCTTACTTTTCAAGACCAATGCAACACATGGGATGAGTTTGCATGTTGGACCTATTAAAAAATTCCTCTGAGACGAGGCATAAATGCCTCAAGATCTATCATAATGGATCTTTATGCCCAAAACGAAGGAAGGCAACACCAAAATATTTCATAGAAAATGACTGTTAGAACAGTTGTTTTGTCAAAAGAGTACAGATCATTACCTACAAGTAGTCTATCAACCTAAAGCACAAGAAATATGAATCTGCTCTCACTCGTCTTCGAATGAATGCAAGGTTAGCAACATTTGTCTTAAACCCCAATGAAGTAGATATCTCATCAAAATTAAAATACCATTCTCTAGAAGCCTATATTAATCCATAAATGGAGTTTCTAAATTTAAATGCAAGATTCCCATTAGCATCTGTCTCAAGCCCATCTAGGTGTGCCATGTATGCATCCTTAATGAGTCAACATTTAGTAAAACAGTTTGAGCATCCATATGATGAATCTCTATATCAAAATGACCTTCTAGGGCCATCATTATACAAAAGGAGTCCATAGAGAATGCAGTCAACGAGGGAAAACTATTGTCCTAGACCTGATGCATGTTCTATTGAAATATTTCCCCATTACAAAATACCTCCCAAACACAATAAGCACACATACCCTAAGTGTCACGGGCCGAATATTTCACACCTTTGTGAAAGGACCATGCAGCACTAGCTAAAGTCCTCTTGTTTGTTTAACTAGTTAGCCTATCGTTTGCCACAATTCATCCACAAAACACTTTCATTGTCACTCAATCAAACATAAGCGAAAGCAATAAGCAAGTTATGAAAGCAGTTGCACTTTTAAGCAGTAAATATTGAAGCAACGTAATTCATTAATAACACCTCTATTAACATTATGTCTAGTGAGGGAGGCAAGTAGGCTAAACATGTTGATAATAGCTAGTTAGTTTTACAAGTTGATGAACTCTTACCCTCCCCTAAAGAGCTTTCTGTGCTATTCTTACTCTGGCATGAGGAAACATCAAAGTGACCAAGGAGTTGTACTGCCTTTTTTAGCATATGGAGAAACTACTACTAGAAAATAAACTCATATGGAGAAACTACTACTAGAAAATAAACTTACACTAGTATTTACATGGTGGAAACCCATCCCAAACGCACGAGACAAGCAGTCACAGGCAAGCATGATGCCTTGAACAAGCTCAGTTCGTGACGCCTAAGCCATGACCTCCCACCACTCTAGTTGATACAAACTTAGAAATTGTATTATTATTATTATTATTATTATTATTGTTACTATTTTGAAGTATATGTCTTTACTGTTTTGTTAATTTTTGTAATATAAGCAAATTTAATCTTCACAGTAGTTTTGACTGTGACAAGTCATTATTTCTTACATTTGCTGCAAATTTGTTTTTTCAAATTAGAGTTTATTGGATTCTTAGTTCCATAAGCAAATGTTTGAACTATTCTTCGTGGGATAAGAATATGGTCTCTGGCAAACTTAATGGGTAGTAAAAATTAGAAGAACAACATGAGTTTCATTTTAGTTTGAACCTTCCCAAGCTTCTTTTGATTTCATATTGGGGCTATTGCTGAAATGTTAGCTCATATTTTAGCTGGCAAGGTCTGCCTGCTCTGGGCGATTGTGAATTACTAAAGCTATTGTTGCTTCTACATGCCACATGAACAGGAGTTTCTCCAGGCGAAGGCACAGGTGCAACAATGTCTGATGATGATGACGACCAGGTAGATAGCGAAACGAACTTGTTTGATGGAAGCCTAGATGGTCCTGACAGCATGGGATTTGGTCCTCTCATCCCAACGGAAAGTGAGAGGTCTTTAATGGAGCGTGTAAGACAAGAGCTGAAACATGAACTGAAACAGGTGAAGGAATGAAACATTTAATTGTAAATTTTCTGCACATTTCAACCTTGACCAACAATACTCTGCTTTCTAGGGTTACAAGGAGAAAATAGTGGACATTAGGGAGGAAATTTTGCGAAAGAGGAGAGCAGGAAAACTCCCTGGTGACACTACCTCCGTCTTAAAGGCTTGGTGGCAGTCACATGCCAAGTGGCCATACCCAACGGTACGTGCTGGCTTATCACTTTGCATTTAGCATTTAAGTGCTAAGCACAACTCACAAGGTCATTAGACACACCATTAGTCTTGTGGGTTTTAATTTGTACTCAAACTTTAGCTTTATATCTCTTTCTTCTCATCTCAAAACTTTTTTTTTCTATAAAGAAGTTAAAGTATAGCTTCTTGTAATCTTCACTTCTTCAAAATGTCTAAAAGCCCCATGTTGTCTCAATCAAAAACAAAAGGGCAAAAGACATTGACTTCCTCGGAAGTTTGACAAAAAGACAGTGACCTCGATAGAGGTTTGGGAGGTTTCAAAAATTGCAGGAATCTCACTTGATATTTCAAGAATTTTAGAGATCTCACTTGAGGTTTGCGAAAAAGATACATATCTCCTCTTGTATTTTGTAAGAAAAGTTTTTTGAGGGGAGGTTTGTGTCTTTTTGGCAAACCTCAACAGAGGTATGTGGCAATTTTGATATCTTAGGGGAAGTCTGGTATTTTTGAAACCTCAGGTGAGGTCTTTGTCTTTTTGTCAAACCTTAGGGGAGATGACTATCTTTTTCCCAAAAACAAAATGAACGTTGAAGCTCTCAATGCTTTACACAGCAGTAGGCAATAGGCTTGCTGCTTGGCATATGCTAAGACAAATTGATATAAACCACCTTCTGGTGGTTAAATTTTAAATTACTTTACAATAGTTGTTTAAATTTCTTTCAGGAGGAAGACAAAGCAAGATTGGTACAGGAAACAGGCTTGCAATTGAAGCAAATTAATAATTGGTTCATAAATCAGAGAAAGAGGAATTGGCATAGTAATCCTTCGACCTCTACAGTCCTCAAGAGCAAACGCAAAAGGTATTCTGATTAGAGCATATGTTTCTGTTTAGCTGAAGGCTGCATTTGGTTGGGGGAAAATATTTTTTCTAGAAATAGTTTTCTTATGTATAGATGGGGAAACTATGTTTTAGGGAACATAAGTTTCATGTGAGGGTGAAGAACAACTTTCCTGAAACAAAAGGACCAAACAAGCAAAGAATAATTAAAGGAACTTCATTTTTTTTTCATTTTCTTTTCCCCCTAATTTCTGTGAAAAAATAGTTTCCATCCAACCAAACAAAAATATTTTTAAGGACTTTCAACCAACCTTGATTCGAAAAGAAGTAATGCAGGTGAAAACAGTGGTGGTGATCGATTCATGTGAATGAAGGAGAAACCCCAGAAAAACCAAGATAATACCCAAATGATCTTGTATCCGAGCTGCTTTGACTTCCAGTGGTGTGTAACAAACATGATGATTGCAAACAAATATTAAAACAATAGGAACTGCATGTGACATAATATAGAGCTGCTGTGGCTGCATGGAATCAACATATATATATATATTTGGGGGGTTATTGAGGGAGAGGAGACCGTCATCAGAAGAGTTGTGGGGGGTGTTGGTGAAGCTGATCTGTCTCTCTATGCCATCGCTCATCAAACAGGGTGGGTATTCTTGGGAGGCATATGGGATGGTAGTGGCAGCGGTAGTGGTAGGGTGCGTGTGATGTGATATGCTATATTTTTAGGAGGTTCACATTTTTATTTTATATATATAATATAATATAAATCTAAATTGGATAGTTCACCATGCATGGTGGATTTATCTATATAATTTTTGTTTACTTTTTTTTTTTTTTTTTCTATATTTTGTGAATAAAATGGTAGGGGGTTGTGGGATGTACAGGGTAATAATAATCTCTTGCCTGGTTAACCTTGTACTAGATTTCATAGCTTGTTTTTTTGGGTGCTCCGTAGAAGTTAGATTTGCTTCCGACATTGGAAATATATATAGACACATATTAGATTGCTTCGAGTCTCCTTGCCTTTTTTTTTGTTTTTTTTTTTTTTTTTTTTTTTTTTGCGCTGTTAGAACGTACACTGTATACTGGAATCAACGTGATTTAATTATGTGCACAAAAAATAAGTATAATTATTTAATTTAATTAAAACATATGTATACGCATTGTTGGCTATTCCAACACTATTATGAATGAGGAAGTATATGAGCTCCTCATTCTTTATTACTATTATTATTATTATTATTATTATTATTCTAAATTTTATTTTATTTTATTGTTGGTTGATTGGAAAGCCTATTTGGCCTAGACCGAATGGGGAATACTTAGAAGCTTAGGTACTGCTTCTCTGTTATTCCTTCCTCTTATATATAGTGAACTTGAATTGTTGAAGTAGCCCATTGGGAATACAATAAGGAACAGGTGGCAGGTAGGAGACGAGTTTTGGCCTCATCTCGAATCCCTGCCCGCCAAAATTATTAAATATTGGTCGCCAGTTAATTAATATATGTACCCATAAATTGTATTTGTATGTTGCATTTGCTTTAATCACCATAAGAGGGTGTAGGTAATTATTTTTAGTCTTGAATTTGAATTTGTGCAAATTAAAAAAAAAAATTAATTTAATTTTATGTTATAATTTGTTCAAATTCGCATAAATCTATGTTTTCAAATGTAAAAAGAATTCATAAGATTTATGAACTTTTAAAAGTAAAAATCATCTTCTTTTTTTATTTTTGTGTACCAAATCTTATGATAATTTTGTGATATATACACTTAAAACAAATTTTAAGTGTAGACTTTCTTCTTACTTCATCTCAAGTGTGCATTAAGAGTACATTTAAACGAGTGTATATAAGAATTTATTAAAAAAAAGAAAAGAAAGTACATTACCACTGTTTTACACGCAGCATTTTATTTCATGCATTAAATTTGGACCCAACGTCCTTTGGTTAAAGTCATCCATGACACAATCTTTCCATTAATCATTTTTTGTATTAATCATATTAGTTAGAATAAGAGTTTGTGGAGCTACCAAAAATTTAGGTGGCATTAATCTGATTCCACTAATTATCGAGTTAATTAGGTCACAGAATAATCTCAATCCTTGTTTTGAAGTTCCTCTCTATCTAGTTTGTGGTTGAAATTCAGTATTATTTAATATTAAATGAACTTTAGTTAACCTAGTCAAATTTAGAGTGTTTATAAAAAAATAAAAAAAATAAAAAAGATTTCTAGTAATCGCAATATAGAGATAGAACTTTGTCCAAGGGATCAAGGTTTAATCAGCAACTACGGAGTGAGTTGGCCCTTTAATTTAACAATTAAGAAGTTTGTAAATCTTAAAAGAGAAAAAACTAAAAACTTGATTAAAAAAAATACTTATTTTTATATTTAAATATAATAATATTATAAAAATATGTAAAATAATAAAATTTCAAAATAATACAAATAAAAAAACTATAATAAAAATAAAATTATTTTAATTATTATAGTTAATTATTATCTTTTGTACATGACAGTTAAAAAAAGTAAACATAGTTTATGATTGTCTTTTGTTAGTTTAACAAAATTTAAGAATCTTATTTTGATGCTAACAAATCAAAAGAACTTTAACATATTTGGCAAATTGATGATGTTTCAGGACTAAAGTGTTTTTAGATTAAAATCCAAGTAACTCACGTAATCAATGTCAAAGTGCTTGACAAGTCTGATGAAAGTTCAAACTCAATGCTACAAAGATTTTATGAAGCTAAAGATTGTTGAAAGTTGAAGTCAAGCTGATTATGATGAATGAAAGCTAAAACATGAAGACTTAGTGTTTAAGATAGTCTTATGTAAGTATTTCAAAATATTTCAATATGGTTGAATGAAGCTCTTAGGAACAATTATTGACTTAAAGATCAATTTTTGAAAATCCCAAAAAATAAATAAGTCTCATTTATGTTTTACAAAATCTAAGGTTTAAAGTGTTGAAAAACAAAATTTTTTAAAAAATTGTAAGTTCTGGCAATTGACTTTGTTTGATCAGTTGACTGACATCTTTAACATATTGAAATTCAAAAGTTTTTGGAAGGTTGTAACTTTAGACGACTAACCATATTTGATAAGCTGACAGACATTTTATATTGATGAAAATTAAACTGACCGAATAGCATCAAGTGACTAACCTCTCAGGATCAGGCGACTGATCTCATTCTGTGTTTCAAAATACACTGTACTTAAAAGGCACTGACGACTGACCCCGATACTTCAGTTGACTGACCTTCGATTTTTTAAATATAAAACAGCCAGAAAAAGTTTCCAAATCTGATTGCTTGGATCCCAAATTTTGTAAAAACTTGGGGAATAGTGCAAGCAAACTTGGGGAATATGAAAATTAACTTTTTCTATCTATAAATACATATTAAACCTAAGGATTATTGAAATTAGGAATAGCTTCCCAAGAGGGGGGTGAATTGGATTCTTTTTTATTTTAATAAATTTATGTGCTTTTGCTTATAATACTGAGAAAAACACAATCGATAACTGAAAATCAAACTTGAAAATACTGAAATTTAAACTAACAAGTCAATCAATAAAATCAAAGCAATTTAACCACTCAACCAAGAAGATTAGTGCTTTTGTTAATTTCCCTGTAAATGTTTACCACCTTCTTTGAGTAAGCTCATAGTATGCACTTCTCTTGATCAAGATTTTCGCAGATTAACCAATGTACTCACTTTTGGGTTTCCGCAAACGGTTAATCAAAACGTACTTTCTAAATATCAAGAGTCTTTGTTTCATCTGTACTTTAAAACTTGCAACCTGCACTTTTAAATCATACAATAACAACAAGTACAGAGAATAGATAGTAAAGAATAGAGAAAGACACAAGATTTTTACGAGATTTGACTTCAACACAGCCTACGTCCTCGCCTTTGGCAGAATACCAAAGGTTTCCACTATAACAGTTCCGTTACCGGGTGGAACAGCGCCTTGTTTACAATTACTCCTTTGGTCAAGGTTAGAGCCCGCCTTCTCCAAACAATTTACCCTTATTTGGTCAACGATCCAACAACTTGGAATCATCCAAAATCTACAAGAGAGATATCAAAAAGCTGGTGTACAAAAGATGCTCACACAAAGAGCATATTAGTACAAATAGAAACTATGTACTTCAAAAGGTAAATATCAAGAGTTAAATAAACTTTTGAAGCTTTAATAGAGATTTCACCAAATTCCTTTTCTCCATATGAGAAATCGGTAATCTTTCTTCAGGAATTGATGAGTAAGAAAATCAGAACCACAATACTTTCATCTTGCAAGAGTTTGATCAAGAGAGATTTTGAGAGCAAGAGAGCTTGAGAGAATTTCAATGCTTGGTGTAATTTTGATCTACAAGAACCATGTATTTATAGGCTTTTAAAAACATGTTTCCTTGTTGCAAGTGTTTCCTTAAAGAGTTTCCCAATTTTTTTTGAAAAATTGGGGTTTAAACGGCTATAATTTAAAAAATAAGATTTTTGAAAATTTACCCGTTGAACAGTGTTCAGACGTTTGAGGTTTCGAGGTCAGACATCTGAAGTTCCTGAAACCCTTTAAAAATTCATCTGGACACAGGGTCAAACATCTGAAGATAGGGTTCAGACGTCTGAGGTGCCAGGTTCAGATGTCTGAAGTCATGAGTTCAGACGTTTGAACTGCTACTGCCTAGTTCTGTCTTGGTTCATAAAATCTTCAGACGTCTGAAGTAATTCTTCAGATGTCTGAACATGAAGTTCAGTCATCTGAAGTTGTCACTTCAATCATCTGAACTCTCAAAAACTTGTTTTAAAAAAATATTTCAGTCATCTGAAGTTGTCACTTCAATCATCTGAACTCTCAAAAACTTGTTTTAAAAAAATATTTTTTTTTGAAAACTAATTTGCTCTCTTATAACTTTTACAAAGCTTATTTCAAAAATATTCAACAGGTCTTTTAAGTTCTTATAATCTCTTGAAAGAGCTTCAAAACCTATTTCAAATGATATTTTAGCTTTTGAAATACTTACAATATATTTCCTAAAACTTTGTATGCCAACCTTGATATCCTCTTCAATCCGTCTTTTGAAATTCTTTGCTTGAGCTATAAATGTCTTAATTTCTCCTTGTATCATTGATTATTTGACCCACATTTGATTCATACATGATCTTTTCTTGAACCATACTTGAGCTTTACTTAAGCAATGCTTGAGCTTTACTGAACCATGCTTGAGCTTTACTTTGAACCATATATCCTGAAACATAAAAACTCAACCTTTCCAAGTTAAATAATCATTTGTTTGTTATCACCAAAACCAATTGAAAAACCTTATTAGGCCAACAATCTCCCCCTTTTTGATGATGACAAACAAGGAGTAAAGATAAAGAAAAAATGAAGTACTCCCCCTTACTATTAACAAGCAAGTCATATAACAATGAAATACTCCCCCTTGCTATAAGCCATAGAAAATTTATCATGTATTCAATATATGTTGCAAATCATAGAAATAGAAGGTTCATCATATATCCATGTTAATTTAAGTTCCATATATATTCATATATGTTAAGTTCTCATGTGTCATATATCCATCCATTTCCATCAAGTTCTTTCACATCAAGTTCTTTCATTTGTTCATATGTGATCCATACTAAGCAGATCCATATATATTTTATCTTTACTAAGGAGTCTCTCCCCCTTTGTCATTAGTCAAAAAGAGTGACAAGATTATGAAGAACCATCAAAAAATCATTCTTCTAACAGAAGGTAATCAGTACAAAGAGGCAGTACATAGAATTTTCACATGATTCCAAACAAAAACAGAAATTCAAAAAGCTTCATTGTAACATGATTACAAACATTTGAGATACATAAGATTTGATACTTTATGACAAACAAAAATTTATAGTAACCTAAGCTAAGTATCCTAATCTCCTTCTTCTTCTTCTTCTTCTTCTGCAGAGTCGTTATCATCATCATCATCATCATCATCATCATCTCCACTTGGAGGAGCAGAGCTAATGTCCATGAGATCATTTCCTTTAGATGATTTTGCATGATATTGTTCTATATGAGTGACCCTTTTTTCAAGTGATGTGACCTTTTCTTTAATATTCTAAAGTCCAGTGCGTACTTCTGATGAAAAGTTGGAGAAATCCTTTTGAAAGGATAAGAACCATGAAGGTGTTTCTAGAGATGAGCCAAGGTCCTGTGTAGAAGAGGAGTGTGTTGCTGTTGATACTGGTGCAGAGGCTGAGGTTGATGCTGAAGCTGAGGCTGTTGCAGAGGCAGGTGGTGCATGTGTAGTCCTTCCTGTTTTCAAATACCATCCTGATCTTCCCTTGTCATACCCCATTTGCTTAAGGGAAGTTTCATTAAAAAGATCATATCGAGTCCTTTTTATGAAAAACTCATAGATATTGGTAATATTAAGATGAGTAAAAAGAAGAGTAAGAATTCCTCTGTAAGGAAGAATGACTCGATTGGATTCCAATTTGGTCCACATCCACCTAATGATTAAACTAACCAAATCTAGTTTCTTTCCTTTGAGCAGACACCAAAGAACAAAGCATTCGATATAAGAAAGATGATTAAAAGAGCCTTGTTTTGGTATGATATTATTTGAAACAAGTTTATGGAGAATCTGGCCTTTTAAATTCAGTTGCTTGTATAGAGGAGGATGTGCAAAATAGACATGCTCATTTTCCATAATCATGGGAAGAAAAGCTTCGAGAGTGAATCCTTGTTCTAGGATCCAAGATTGAGCAAACATAGGACTATTAAAATATCCTGGAGTAATTTTGAAAATGGGAGATAATATTTCAGAATTCAACAATATTTTCTTTCCTTTAACCTCTGAAGAAAAAATCCCATTTTCATATGTCATGTTTGCATAGAAAATTTTGACCAAATGAGGAAAACAACCTTTGGGTTGTTGAGTGATGAAATCAAGCCAACCAATATCACGAAATAATGTAAGAATATCTGGAAATTTAGTAGTGAAGAAGGATACATCCAAGATTTTACCTAAGATTGGTTTTACAGAACTCAGTAAGTTTCGATACTGGATTCGAGCTCGAGGAGCAACCAACCATTTGTCAATATTTTTAGTATCCTTCCCTGATGAAGAACCCTTGTTTGCAGTCTGCTTGATCCGAGGCATGAAGACACTAGGTTTTGATTACCCTAGGGTTCGTGAGATGAATCCTTGTAAGGTAGAGGCTTCAGAGTGAAGTGAGAATGAGAGAAAATAAGGAGTGAGATGTTCAGATGAATGAAACAAGCAACTTCAGAAGTCTGAAGTTAGGGTTTAGTGCGCTAAAGGTATATAAGCCCCGCGACTTCAGATGTCTGAAGATTTAAAACCCTGGAATTTTAAAAGTCAGGAGGAGTTTAGACATCTGAAGTCCCAAGTTCAGTCATCTGAACCTATCTGCTACAGTGCTTAGACGTCTGAGGTGTGAAGTTTAGACATTTGACGTGCATAAACTTTTTAAAAATTCACTTCTAATACACTTCTGTGCTATGGATTAGCCCAAGTTCTCTCCTTATATGTATAAATCTTTCTTCACTTAGGGGTTTTGTAAATATGTTAGCCCATTGATTACTTGTATTTATAAATTCAAGAATTATATCCTCTTTTTGGAAAATGGTCTCTTAAAAAATGATGTCTTATGTCTATATGTTTGGTTCTTGAATGTGAAATAGGGTTTTTAAATATGTTTATGGCACTTGTGTTATCACACTTTATTGGTATTGTTTTATATTCTAGATTGAAATCTTTTAATTGTTGTTTCATATATAAGACTTGTGCACAACAACTTCCCGCTGCCACATATTCAGCTTCAGCGGTTGATAAAGTTATAGAATTTTGTTTCTTTGAGAACCATGATACTAAGGATTGTCCTAGAAAGTGACATGTGACACTTGTACTCTTTCTATCAATCTTACATCTGGCATAATCAACATCGGAGTAACTTATCATATTAAAATCAGTGTCCTTTAGATACCATAAACCTAAATCAAGTGATCCTACCAAGAACCTAAGAATTCTCTTGACGACTGTTAAATGAGATTCCTTGGAGGCTGATTGAAATCTAGCACACATACACACACTAAACATAATATCCGGCCTACTAGCAGTTAAAATATAGTAAGCTACCAATAATTCCTCTATAGTGTGTGATGTCTACTTGTTTTCCTTTTTCATCTTTATCAAGACTTGTAGTTGTACTCATAGGAGTTCCTATAGGTTTACTTTGTTCCATATCAAACTTTTTAAGCATATCCTTGATGTACTTAGTTTGATTTATGAAAGTACCATTTTCAGCTTGTTTTATTTGTAATCCCAGAAAATAATTTAGCTCCCCCATCATGCTCATCTCAAATTCTTTTTGCATACATGTGGCAAATTCCTTGCATAGATCTTCATTTGTAGCTCCAAATATAATATCATCCACATATATTTGAACTATTAGCATATCTTTGTTTTTGGATTTAATGAATAAAGTACTATCAACCTTTCCTCTTGTAAATTCATTTTTGAGTAAAAATTTACTTAACCTCTCATACCAAGCTCTTGGAGCTTGTTTCAAACCATAAAGGGCTTTTGTCAATTTGAATACATGGTTTGGATTTTTAGAATTCTTAAAACCTGGAGGTTGTTTGACATACACTTCTTCATTTATATATCCATTTAAGAATGCACTCTTTACATCCATTTGATATAGCTTAAAATTCTTATGGGCTGCATAAGTTAAAAGCATTCTAATTGCTTCCATCCTTGCTACCGGGGCAAAGGTTTCATCATAATCAATTCCTTCTTCTTGATTATACCCTTGTGCTACAAGTCTTGCTTTATTTCTTACAACAACTCCATTTTCATCCTTCTTATTTCTAAACACTCATTTAGTTCCTATGATTGATTTATCTTTGGGTTTAGGTATAAGTTCTCATACTTGACTTCTTTCAAATTGATTTAGTTCCTCTTGCATAGCTATAATCCAAAAATCATCATTTAAAGCATCTTCAATGTTTTTAGGTTCATCTTGGGATAAAAAGGCATAATGATTGCAAATATTTTTTAGTGAGGCTCTAGTGGTTATCCCTTTTGATGTTTCACCAAGAATTTGTTCTTTTGGGTGATTTTTATCACATTTCCATTCTATAGGAAGTTTCAGATCTTCTATAGGATTTTCATTTAAAGCATCATTATTCTTTTCTTCTTTTATTTCAAGATCTTTTTCTTTTTGTGAAATAACTTCTTTTTCATCATTCTTATCTTTCTTGAACAGCGGGCAGTCCGATTTGATATGCCCTGGTTTTTTGCAATGATAACAAATTGGTGGTTCATTCTTTCCTTTATTTTCTTTCCTACTTGTCTCTCCTTTTTCGGTTTTCTTTTTATTAAACTTTCTAGGAAACCTTTTATTTCTTCTGTAGAATTTTCCTAGTCTCTTACTAATGAATGCCAATTCATTTTGATCTAAGTCACTTGTTTCACTTTCTTCTTCACTAGTACTGTGACTAGATGCTTTTAGTGCTATAGATCTTTTATGCTTTGGTTCAGGATTTCTTTCTTTCAAGGCCATCTCATAGGTGAGAAGTGAGCCTATGAGTTCATCCAAAGAAGTAGTCTTAAGGTTTCTACCTTCTGTGATAGCTGTAGCCTTTGGTTCCCAAATAGAGGGAAGGCCTCTTAGAATTTTCCTGATCATTTCATAGGTAGTATAGGTTTTTCCTAAGGCGCTTAAGGATTTTATTATGTGGGTAAATCTGGTGTACATGTTTGATATTGTTTCATCAGGATTCATTTTGAATGCTTCGTATTCGCTTGTTAACATATCAATCCTATTATCTCTAACATCAACGGTTCCTTCATAAGTTACTTCTAATTTATCCCAAATCTCCTTAGTAGTTTTGCATGTCATAACTCGGTTAAATTCATTAGCATCCAATGCACAATATAATGCATTTATAGCACTTGCATTTATTTGAAGCATTTTATAATCTAAGTCGGTCATATCCTTCTTTTCTTTTGGAATTTGTTTTCCATCAACTATCTTAGTGGGGATAAGGTTTCCATCCATAACAACTTCCCATGCTTTGCAATCCATGTGTTGGAAATATATTTCCATTCTCTTTTTCCAGGAGGTATAATTGTGTCCACAAAAGATTGGTGGACGGGTTGAGGATTGGCCTTCACCGAAGGGTGCTACTCCAATATTTGTCATTAGATCTTTTTATAGTTTCTTGTTAGGAATTTCTATAACTAGGCTCTAATACCAATTGAAATTAGGAATAGCTTCCCAAGAGGGGGGGTGAATTGGATTCTTTTTTATTTTAATAAATTTATAAGCTTTTGCTTATAATATTGGGAAAAACACAATTGATAACTGATAATCAAACTTGAAAATACTGAAATTTAAACTAACAAGTCAATCAATGAAATCAAAGCAATTTAACCACTCAACCAAGAAGATTAGTGCTTTTGTTAATTTCCCTGTAAATGTTTACCACCTTCTTTAAGTAAGCTCTTAGTATGCACTTCTCTTGATCAAGATTTCCACAAATTAACCAACGTACTCCCTTTTGGGTTTCCGCAAACGGTTAATCAAAATGTACTTTCTAAATATCAAGAGTCTTTGTTTCTTCTATACTTTAAAACTTGCAACCTACACTTTTAAATCATATAATAACAACAAGTACAAAGAATAGAAAGTAAAGAAGAGAGAAAGACACAAGATTTTTACGAGATTCAGCTTCAACACAGCCTACGTCCTTGCCCTTGGCAGAATACCAAAGGTTTCCACTATAACAGTTTCGTTACCGAGTGGAACAACGCCTTGTTTACAATCACTCCTTTGGTCAAGGCTAGAGCCCGCCTTCTCCAAACAATTTACCTTTGTTTGGTCAACGATCCAACAACCTGGAATCGTCCAAAATCTACAAGAGAGATATCAAAAAGCTGGTGTACAAGAGATGCTCACACAAATAGCATATTAGTACAAATAGAAACTATGTACTTCAAAAGGTAAATATCAAGAGTTAAATAAACTTTTGAAGCTTTAACAGAGATTTCACCAAATTCCTTTTCTCCAGATGAGAAATCAGTAATCTTTCTTCAAGAATTGATGAGTAAGAAAATCAGAACCATAATACTTTCAGCTTGCAAGAGTTTGATCAAGAGAGATTTTGAGAGCAAAAGAGCTTGAGAGAATTTCAATGCTTGGTGTTATTTTGATCTACAAGAACCATATATTTATAGGCTTTTAAAAACATGTTTCCTTATTGCAAGTGTTTCCTTAAAGAGTTTCCTAATTCTTTTGAAAAATCGGAGTTCAAATGGCTATAATTTAAAAAATAAGATTTTTGAAAATTTTCCCGTTGAACAGTGTTCAGACGTCTGAGGTTTCAAGGTCAGACATATGAAGTTCCTGAAACCCTTTAAAAATTCAACTGGACACAAGGTCAGACATCTAAAGATAGGGTTCAGAGATCTGAGGTGCCAGGTTCAGATGTTTGAAGTCACGAGTTCAAACGTCTAAACTGCTACTGCCTGGTTCTGTCTTGGTTCATAAAATCTTCAGACGTCTGAAGTAATTCTTTAGATGTCTGAACATGAAGTTCAGTCATCTGAACTCCCAAAAACCTGTTTTAAAAAAATATTTTTCTTTGAAAACTAATTTGCTTTCTTATAACTTTTACAAAGCTTATTTCAAAAATATTCAATAGGTCTTTTAAGTTCTTATAATCTCTTGAAAGTGCTTCAAAACCTATTTTAATTGATATTTTAGCTTTTGAAATACTTACAATATATTTCCTAAAACTTTGTATGCCATGCTTGATATCCTTTTCAATCTGTCTTTTGAAATTCTTTGCTTGAGCTGCAAATGTCTTAATTTCTCCTTGTATCATTGATTATTTGACCCACATTTGATTCATACATGATCTTTTCTTGAACCATACTTGAGCTTTACTTGAGCAATGCTTAAGCTTTACTTGAACCATGCTTGAGCTTTACTTTGAACCATATATCCTGAAACATAAAACTCAACATTTCCAAGTTAAATAATCCTTTGTTTGTTATCACCAAAACCAATTGAAAAACCTTGTTAGACCAACAATTACATACACCAACAAATACCAACAATTAGCAATCAAGCAAAATTCGTTCTACTCTACAAAGCTATCTTGCTAATATTCTTACTAAAGTGCCTACTAAGTTTTTGCTGATAAAAGCTTACGGTTCCTTGATTTTTCACTGAGTTGTTTAATATAAGGAAGAATCCCGGTGATATTTACTTTGAGTTTCATCTTTCTATATTGATTTTGATTAAAGTATATTTGTTTTAAATTATACTAATCTGCTCTTGTTGAGAGTCTTATTGTACACAAAATTATTTCTTGTTTTCTCTTATTGTTTTTGACGGTTCAAGGGATTGAATCATTGCCTAACGAGAGGGGATTCTCGTTAGAGAGGGAACTCCACCTGAGAAGGAGAGAGGTTATAACTTTGGTCTAATAAAAAAAGTTGGAATCCTTGCAGCAGTTGCTTGGGGTAAGGACGTAGGCTGCAAGTTGAATCTTGTAAAAATCTGGTTTCAAACTCTTCTTCCCTACTCTCTTTATATTTTCCAAGGATTAAATATGTGTATGATCTTTATGTCTTGCTGAACATTTGGAAGTGCTAGAATTTTGATTCTGAAGCATATTAAATACAACTTACTTTAGCTGATTGTTTGGTTTGATAAAGTTATCAAAGTTCTGATTTTTGAATATGAAAACAGCTGCAAGGTATCTTATACTAAAAGTTTTCAAAAATCATATTGATTGAAGTAAAAGAAAAATTCAGAGTTTTGAATTAAAATCTGAGTTTTATTTCTAAACTATTCTAATATGATTTTTGGAATTTAATCAATTGAGTATCAACATCAAAGGTTTAAACTTGTGATTGAATATTGGTTAAATTAAATAGTATTGTGGTTATTGGTAAATTGCTTAAAGTATATATTGCTGAGATTAAAATTAAACAAACGAATTTTTAAAATACAAAGTAAACAAAGAAATTTTAAGAAACTCAATTCACCACTCCTATTGGGAGTTCACCTTACTTTTCAGCTTTTATTATTTTTATTATTTTTTGAAATTTACATATACTTTTATTTTGATTATATTTAAATTCATACAATCACTTTATTTTATTTTTATTTTTATTTAAAAGTGTATATAAAATAAATGATATAGTCTAAAAAAAACTATTTTTAGATATAAAAATTTCTAACAATAGGTTGTCAAAATCATTGAAAACCATAAAATCAAGTTTTCGTTTTTCCGAAAATAGTTAAAAACTAACTACAATAGAAATAAAGAAAAAACTAATAACATAAACAAACATGCTTTTATAATCAATTTTTCATTGTGGAAAAATAAAAAAATAAAAAAATAGAAAACTATGATACCAAATATATTCTAGAATTGTTTTAGTAATTTTGTATGCTTGACCAAAAAAAAAAAAAAAGGTGGAGCCACCAAAGTCATGTCTAAGCGTTAGCAAAGTATGATTCACCCCCTTCTCACACCCTCACGGAGGCATGTGCACACACATGGGTAGACACTAGACTTGGTGGCCGATTTGGTGACCGCTTGAAAATCAAGTGTAGACAATTATATCGTTGATTATTTAACTTACCCATTTTATTTTGGATATCAGAGTTGTTACTTAATTTTAATTTTGAAAACACAAAATCAAGTAAAACTTTTTTGAAAAAGAGATTTAGGTTCGGAAGTAAAATTATTAATAAGGAAGGTAGTCCTTTAAATTCAATTTTTTTGGTGTATTTCAAGGAACTAGCATCTATAACACTTATTTTATGAATGTATCCATACTTACCTTATGTTTGTGTCTCCTTCAAAAAAAATAATTTTATATTAAAAAATCATTTAAAAATCAAAGAAAAGAATTGCAGCAATGACTGGTTGACTGTGTAGGAACTGATCGATTGCCTATGGCAACATTTTTTTTTTTTTTTTGTTCTTTTACAGAAAACTTCCATACTTGGACTTAATCCCATAGAAATCCCACTACTTTGTGTCTCTCCAAAACGATTATACATTCATGCAAAAACTTGAAAAGTAAAGGGAAAACGAAAGAAAAGGTTTTTTTTTTTTTTTTTTGGTTTTTTTTTTTTTTTAGCATAAATGAAGTTACAGTTGTAGATTGTCTGCATATCCTTCAAAGAGGAATCAAAACATTTGTAGTTTATCAAAATATTTTCAAATCTAAATCTTAAATTTTTTTTGATAATCTTTGAAATCCTTGAAATTAATCACTTAAAACCTTTTATTGAAAAATCTCCATTTTTTTTATAACTTTAATTTTTCAATGAACTCTACAAAAACAGAGCTGTAAAATTGTTGACATCGGATTCTGGTCTGAGGGTGCCAGCAAATAGGGATTGCATGACGATCCCCAAATAAGAAAGCATAAAGGAAGGACAAAATCTCAAAGAAGATAAGAAAGATTGAAAAAGAGGAGTCCCGACCATTTTATTTTTTATTTTAGGGAAAACAAAGGGAAAAACCTAAGCGATCCATGAAATAGAGAAGAGGGTTGGGGAGTACACTTGCATTGGGAAGGTGATTGACTAACCATTGAACGAGAGATCTTTCTACCAACACGCCTATCAACGACTGTTCTAAGAATGGGGACTACTGTGTGTGTGCGCGCGCGTATGTTTTAATTAAAGAAAGAAAGAAAAGAAAGAAAAATTTCCTTTTTGGTCATTCGATGAAATATCATTATCCAAGAATTAGAACAATAATGTTAAGAACCCCAATATGCCATTGTTTTGAAAAAAAAAAAAAAAATCTTAGATAATCCTAAATTTTTGAAAAAAAAAAAGAAAAGAAAAGGAAAGGATGAAAAAAGCTTTGATTGGTTGCAATGAATGAATTCAAAGATGATCCCATTTTTGTATATATATATATATATATATATATATATATATATATATATATATATATATATATACATATAAATTTTTGAAGGATAAAAGATGGAGAAATTTGTTGATTGAGTGATTTTTAAATTAGGGATCCATAGAAGTCAACATTAAAATCTCTCAATTTAAATCAAAGATTGAATAGATTGCATGAAATCAATGATTGAGTTTTGAATTAATGGAACTTTACATTGGGATTCCATGATTGAAATCAAGAATTTAATGATGATTAGGGGAAAAAATTCTCTCGATTGAAATTAGGAATTTATGGAGGTGGAGATTTAAATCCAAGATTAAAATCTAAAATTTAATGGTGTTGAAGTTGAAAATCTCCTAGTTGCGATAGAAAATTTAATGGAGATCAAGAATTACATCCAAGGTCAAAATTGAGAATTTAATGTTGATTGAGTTGAAAAATTCTCGTGACTAGAATGAAGAATTTAATGAAGGTGGAGATTTACATCCTAAGTTGGAATTGGGAGTTTAATGAAGATGAGTTGAAAAACCTCCTGATTAGAATAGGAATTTAATGAAGGACGAGATTTGAATCTTATATTGAAATCAAGAAATTAATGATAATGGACTTGACAATTTTCGTGATTGCAATCAAGGTTTTTATGAAAATGGAGATTTAAATCCTAAATAGAAAATTTAATGATATTTGAATTGAAAAATTCTTTCGAGCAGCATAAGGATATGGGACAAGCATGTGTTACCTTTCTCTTCCCATAATCATAAAGGGGCCTTTAATATATATTAAACAAGGCTAGTAATGGAGCATAAAAAAAAAAAAAAAGACTATGGAATTCAACTATAAAATGAACACTTGTTCTCAAATTTCTATTTTTTCCTTTTTTAACATGAAATATTATTTTCACCTCCCCCTTTTTTATATTGTTGTTATTAATTTTTTTTCCTTTTACACAAAATAACCACAGAATAAAAGGACATTAATGAAAAGAAAAACAGCAGACCGGTTGGCCAGTTTGGCAAACCAATTAACCGGTTCAAAGCCAATTTAGCAGTCACGTGAAGGTGGGCGTCTTCCTTTGCATGGTTGAGGGTTTCGTAGGAAACCCTAGTCGTAACCCATGGCAAACCAATTAACCGGTTCAAACCCAATTTAGCAGTCACGTGAGGGGGTGCCGTCTTCCTTTGCATGGTTGAGGGTTTCGTAGGAAACCCTGGTCGTAACCCATCGCAGGGCTGCTCCCTGCTGTTGCATACAACCTCTACAAGTCGCCACTAATCTTCAGTTCATGGTCACTGTCGCCTTGCTCCGATGACCCTCCGGCAGATCGCTTGCAACCCATGAAACTGGTTAGAGACCCTGTATCATCCCAACCTACAGTTCATGGAGTAGCAGCCATTACATTCACCCCCTACTCTTTTTGTAGACCTCAAATCTCAGAAATGGAACCCCGAGGACATGAGCTTTCAGCCACGCTTCTTCTCCCCAGCACCCAACACTACCAATCCTTGTGAACCCGAGTCCTTAGCTACCTCCAAGTGTTGATATATGAAGTTAGCAAGATTAGTTAGTTATGAAGTTAACAGGTTAGTTAGGAAGTTATTTTATTTTAATTCTTGTATATAAAGCATAGAAATTGGTTGTACACTTTGTGTTGTATTGAATCAAGAATGCAGAGAATTTCTCTCTTTTCTTCTCCATCTTTCTTCCTCTCATTCTATGTAATTGATCTCAGCTTACTTTTCCATATGGTATCAGAGCAATTCTGAGATCAATTGTCATTCTTTCAATTCATTTTATGTGAGCTGGTGAATCAAGAGGGAGTAGTGAATTCTCATTTTGGCGATTGAAGCCAACCTCCTCAATTGAAGGTCTCAGGAGTTTCTTAAAACTAGAAGGAAGATAATCTGATTATCATTAATGGCATCTTCTTCCTTTGTCTCCTCTATCAATCTAGCAGATGATTCATCAGGTCCTTATCATCTCAATAATGCTAATAATCCTAGCATTGCGCTGGTTACACAACTTTTAACTGGAGATAATTACCATATGCTTGGTGTCGATCAATGCACAAGCTTGGCTTCATCGATGGAAGTCTTACCTTGCCATCTGATGTTTCAAATCCAGCATATAATGTTTGGTTACATTGTAATGATATGGTCTTCTCGTGGTTACTCAATTCTGTATCGAAAGAGACAGCAGCAAATTGCATCTACATTAACATCGCAAGAGAACTCTGATGTGATTTGCAGTAACGTTACTTGCAAACTAATGCACCACAAATTTTTTAGATTCAAAAGGAAATTGGAAATCTGGTGCAAGAGATCTCTCTGTAAGTGCATACTTGATTCGTTTGAAGACTCTTTAGGATGAATTGATGAATTATATGCCCTTGCCTCCTTGTGGTTGTTCAAAAAATTGTAATTGTGAAGTTTTAAAGGATGTTCTTGAATATCGGCAACGAGAATATGTGATGCGTTTCATGATGGGATTTAATGACACTTATGCAAGTGTTTGATTTCAAATTTTGTTGATATATCCATTGCCTGATATGAACAAAGTATTTTCTTTAATCTTACAAGAAGAAAGGCAGCGTGGTATTCAGCCTAATGGCAAATTTTCCAACCTTGATTCTGTTGCTCTAGTTTCCACTACCCAACAACAGAATTTTTAGAAAATTAATTCAAGATATAAGGCTTTTTCAAAACCTAAACCAGTGTGTAGCTGCTGTGGCATAATGGGGCATACCAAGGAGAAATGCTATAAACTTCATGGGTTCCCTCCCGGTTACAAGTTTACAAAGTCTTGAATTAATTCTGGTAATGGTAATTTTTCTGATTCCATTTCTTAGGGGGCACAAATTTCTGAAGGATCTTCATTACCTTTTTACTCAAGAGTAGTGTCAAAAACTTCTTTCTATGCTTGATTCACATAATTCTTTAGTTAAACCTGCTATGGCTCATCAAGTAGGTACTCAACAAAATTCTCAAACATTTCTTAACTAGACAGGTATATTATCTTCTCCTCAACATAATATCTTCACTGCTATTAATTTTCAACGTTTTTCTTCATTCATCAACAAAGTTGAAAATAACTCTTGTAATGCACCTTGGATCATTGATACTGGTGTAACTGACCATATGGTCAGCTCTATTTCTTTCTTACATTCGTATTCACCTGTTCAATCTACTTTTGTGACCCTTTCAAATGGTCACAAAGTCAGTGTTACACACATAGACATAGTCAAAATTTTTGAAACTTTAACCTTGACTATGTTTTATGTGTTCCATATTTTTCATTCAACATTTTATCAATTAGTAAGTTTGTTCATTCTACTAACAGTGCAGCTATTTTCTTAAATAAATCATGCTTCATTCAGGACCTGTGTGCATGGAGGATGATTGGTCTGGGTGAACAACGAGATGGAATTTATTACTTGCTGCCATCTAAGCCATCAACATCTGTTGTAGTTAATGTTTATGTTTCTAGTGTATTTTCTGCTTTTAATTTTCCTGATACAATTGTTTCCAATCCTAAAATCTTAGAAATATGGCATTATCGTCTAGGTCATCCATCAAATGATGGACAATGTTTGTTGAATAAACAAGATTCTGTTATCAATTCTCCTTGTGCAAATATCTGTGATATATGCCATTATGCAAAAGAAGCTCGTTTATCTTTTCCTCTAAGCATTTCTGTTACTACAATACCATTTGAAATCATTCATACTAACATATGGGGTCTTTTTTCTACTTCCACGTTGGAAGGCTTTCAATATTTTATTACAATCGTGGATGATTTTTCACAAGTAACTTGGGCCTATTTGCTGAAACATAAATCTAAAACTCAACCAAAGTTTCTTTCTTTACTCTTGTTAAAACACAATTCAATCATAAAGTTAAAACCATTAGAAGTGATAATGGTC